>NW_023144635.1:4522984-5049668 GCF_012932325.1 Thrips palmi
TGAGACCAGCATGTTGGGCCCATTGTGAGGCGGCTGCCCGGCTGTGCCGCAGTCAGTGTGCCGCAAGGACCTTGCCGGCGAGAGGGTCCTGGAGGGCGGATCCTGGAGGGCGGATCCTGGAGGGCAGGAGGGTGGGGGTCGGCTGGGCCGCGAGGGTCCTGGAGTGACTTGCAGCGCGGCCCGACCTCGCCGGACGCGTGGATGTGGCTGTCATAACACGAACACTCCGCGCCGTGCCGCGCCACCAAAGGGCCGCGTGCACATGCCGCCCGAGGCCCTGGCGGGGCTGGAGCGGGGCCGGGTCGGGCCAGGGGCGGCTGGAGCCCGCCTGCATGGACCAACTCGCGCGCAGGAGACAGAGGGGGACGAAGTTTGGCCGGGGCGGGGCGGGGCGGGCAATGGGGATGGGGGCAACGAGGTACACGACACGCCAGGCGCGAGGAGCGCAAAGGAGGGGAACAGGCCAAATTTTGACGCGAAGTTTGTGGCTGCTCTCGCCGGTGTGGCGCGCTAGCCTGCGCCAGCCCAGCCGACCCCCGTGTGCGTGCGGCCGTGTGTCCGTGTGGGGCGTACGTACACGCCATGCAAATTGAGGCAGTATCGCGTACAAGGCCGCGTCATGGACCTGCGCCGCGCTGCGGTGTGGAGTGGAGAGGTGCTAACACTAATTCCCCCGCCCGGCCCGGACCCACACCACACCCGCGCCACGCCCACGCAGCCAGGCAGCGAGGGCTTGTCGAGTCGAGACTTTGAACGGAGTAAAGTAGATTAAACGGGCTCTGGAGTGGAGTGTGTGCAGCGAGCGGGCAATTCGCCTGCGTCAGCCAAATGCCATTCGTACCTGTTGGGGTGGATGCCCTGTTCGAGTTGAGAGCGAGGCGCGAAGCGCGCTTCCCCCGCGGCCGTTAATTTTGATGCCGTTGTCAGAGAAAAGAGAAAAGTTGGGGAAAGTGCGCGCCGGCCTCGGGAAATCCATTTGGCCGCGGCGTAGCCTCGCAGCGGGGCGCAGTGGGGCGAGCGTGGAGTTCGACGCGCTGCCGCGCGCTGCTGCGTGTAGTGCCATCGGTACATGCCATAACTCTTCCTTATTGTTTCTCACCTCTGCCGCCAGCGCGGCATGGCCTCGGCCACGGCCTCGGCGCCCCGAGCCTCACACCCTCACCACCTCGCCACCTCGCTGCCGGACAGCGACGTCCCCTGAAATGGAGTTGCCGGTGGCGGTGGAAAATTTACTGGCCAAAGTTTGAGTCGTATTTGGTTGGTTATGAAGGTGCGCGCTGCTGCGGGGCGTGCGGGGCGTGCGGGGCGAAGCGAGGCGAGGGGGCGAGGGTGGCAGGCACGACAAGGCGCCATCACGCCGAAGCTGCAAGCAGCCGCCGGTTTTACGGCGATCGCGCCGCGCTGTCTGCGGCCTGCCCCGTCCCAGAGGGCCGTCGCGCTGCCCTCTCGCACCTCCACGACGCGCCCCAGGAGTGCCGGCAGTGCGAGGCAGACAGAGCGACGACAGCCATTTTCGGAAAGCCGCGCGTGCCCGCCGGTTTAGCGCCGCGTCGCGTTTACTCGCCAGTGCCAATTTCTGCTCACGTTTTTACAGCCCAGCCGCCCCCACGTTTTGTTTACTGCCCGACTTGCCCGCTCACGGCCTCCTTGTCGTTTTGCAGGCAAGACGTGCGCACGTCGACGGCCCGCAAGAACGACCAGCTGGCGGCGCAGTGGGTGACGGCCTCCGTGTCGGAGCTGCGCGCCGAGCTGCTGGAGCTGGCCCGGGCGCACAACGAGAGCGCCGAGCGCGCGGCCCGCAACGACCTCCGCACCCAGGTGCGCCTGGCCCGCGCCGACGCCGCCTCCACGCGCCGCGAGCTGGAGCGCCTCCGCGCCGACCACAGCCGCGCCGTCGCCGACCTCACGCAGGCCCGCCAGGACGTGGTGTCCCTGCGCGCCGCCCACCAGCTCGCCGCCAAGAAGTGCGCCGAGACCCGCCAGCAGGTGAGTCCAACCACGATGCAGGACGACGGCCTGACGGCCTGAAGACACCCCTTTCTTGCACGACGGTGACCTCCGCGGGGTGGTTAGAGGGGGGGATGATGGAGGCGGCGAGGAGGCGGCGCAGGGTGCAGCCAAGCGCCGCGACGGCGCCACGGCCGCGGGGCAAAGCACACACACACGCACACAGACACAGACGCACACACACACACACACACACACACCACGACACACAGGCTGCGGCGCGCCGTGCCGGCCGTGCCTCGTTGAGCCTGCTGCCTTGATGCTGGTGCACTTGACGAGGACGGGGCGGGGCGGGAAAGAATAATGGCGGACGAGAAAGGACCAGAGATAAGGTGGCGCGAGATGGAGGGAGAAAGACAAGACAAGAAAAGGGGGAATGGAGTCGAGTCGCCTCGCCCACCCTCTCCAGCGCGTCCGTCCAGCCAGCGCTCCAGCCCCGCGCTTCCAGCAGCCACTTGTCCAGCCAAACCGGGCGGCCCGGCCCGGCCCGGGGAGGGCCGACACGGTGTGCGACGCGTGTTAGTGTGTGTGGCTCTTTGAAGGGGCCTCCCGCCCGCTCGGAGGGGACGCTCACAGAGACAGCGGCTTTTAGGGGATGTATTTTCGCCGCACACGTTCTGGTTAGGGTTCGGACAGCAGCCGGGAGGGGCGCTTGCACGGCGCCTCTGTGTTGACCTTGGCGGCGGTCTTCATGTAGTGCTGCAGGGGTTGGGCAAGCCGCGCTGTTGTGCCGCCGTGACCCACTTGTATCGTCGTCATCACCGTCATCATCATCAAGCAGTGCAATGCGCGGCGACGCACAAACACAGGAACCGCCGCTGGGTCCGGCCAGGTGGGGGCAGGAATGGCCCCGACAATGCTGTCGGCAATGCCTGTCGAGGTGGCGGCGGGCCCAGGACGGCATTGCGGCCCGCCCTGCAGAGGGGCCGGCCTGGCCTCGTCCTCGCGCCGGGCCAAAAGAATTCCACGCAGCTGTCTCTCTCGCACTCATGGACCGCGCCGCGAAGGTGCGAGAGAGACGGAGCGACAAAACACTGTACGGAGTCAGTCTGCCGGCCCGGCCCGGCCCGGGGCCCCGGCAGGGCAGGGCGACTCCAACACCCTCCCTTTGTGTCGCGAACGACGCGTGGGGCCGAGGGAGGGGGGGAGAGGGGGCCTGTCCAGCCAAACGTGGCGTTATGGTGGTCACGTGACGGCAGCACAGCCAGCCCAGCGCGGCGTCTGGAGTCTGGACATGGACCGAAATATAACGAACGCGTGCGCACCAACACAAACACACTCGCAATAAACACACACGGACACGGCGGGCACGGCCGCACAACGCACACAGACGCAGCGGGTCAAAGTAAAGATACGTCCGCCCTGCGGCCCCGCCCGGTCCTGCCAGGCCCTGCCTGCCCCACTGCGAAATCGATGTCGCGCAGGTTCAGCAATTTTATCGGTATCGAGAGGGGCGGGCCGCCCGGCCGCCCGGCCGCACTACCCAATTTCGCGTTGACAGAAAACCAAATCTGTTCGCCCTCTTTATTTTTATTTTATTTTTCATTTCTTTTCCATCTCGTCTGTTATTTTCCCCCTTTTGCGCGCGGCCGTCCCTCCCGGCCTCCGCGCTGCCGCCGCGGTGGAGTGCTGCATTTTCGCCGCGGCGACGACGCGCCCCGTTCCTCGTCCTCCGCGGTCCTTCCCCTGGCCCTTCCTTTCGGCCGGCGGGCCGCGCGTCGCCGCGTCGCGCACACCGTATTTCCTGGCGAAGCCCCAGCAGCCCAGAGCCTTGCCCAGAGCCTTGCCCAGAGCGAGGCAGAGCGAAGCAGAGAGGCAGCGACGCGGAGGGAAAGGTGTTCCAGCCCGCCCGGCTGTCTTGATCCTTCGGCCCGCTAAGCCCGCCGCCCCGCCGCCCTAGCTCCACTCCACGCTGACTCAACCTAAACGTCTAGCAAACCGGAGAGGGGCGGACAGAGCGGGATTTCGGGGCAGAGGCGCGGCGCAGCGCTGCGAAATTGGAGACGGAAAGGGGGAGGGGGAATGGCGAGGCTGACCGCCGCCGTGTGGCCGGGCCGCTCGGCCAAACAGGTGTGAGATGATGATGGTCCAGATGCTCCCCCAGCACCGGGCTGGGCTCTCCGAGGAGCACCCCGCCGGCCTGCCGTGCTTCGCCTTGGAGGCTTCGCCGCGGCCGCGCCATCCGGCCGATCAGCCGCCAGGTCCTTCCGGCTCCCCATCCCCCTGCTGGCCCCGAAGTAGGGCAGCGAGGTGGTGCCGCAGGGACGCTCGAGACTGCGTGGCGCAGCGCGCAGAGTCGCTTTCGTCGCTCTGTCTCTCTCGCACCTGTGCGGGATGCCCCGCGAGCGCGAGAGAGACGCAAAGGACTCCCGGAATCAGTCTGCAGCCTAGCGAGGCAGCGCTTTAATTCGCCCTAATCCGGCGTGCCGGTTAGGAAGTACCTCTTTTGCCTAATTGTCCTCGCTTTGCGCGCGACGCGGCGCGACGCGACGCGATGCCAGGCCGACTATGGCCGACTCCGGAGTGCTGTCCTCGCTCGCTGTCTCTCTCGCACTCGGGGCGTCCCCGGCGTCCCGGCGGGGTGCGAGCGAGACAGAGCGACAAGTGCTGTCCTGTTCGTAATCAGCCACGGGCCCCCCGGCCCCCTCGGGCGAGGCGCGGATAGCCCGAATCCCTCCCGCAACGAGTTTGGCGTGCGGCCCTGGGCGCCGTGAGCTACGCGCTACGGCCTGCGAGCTACGCCCTGCGCGCTGCGAACGGGCCATGCCTCCATTTGCGGGGCCGGTGACTCACCGCGCGCTCCCTCCAAGGTTCCTAGGCTTGGAGGTTCGGAGGCTCCAAGGTTCCAGGGCACACACACCCTGCCCTCGGTTCTCGGCCTCACGGCGGCGCGCGACGACCCCTGCGGGCGGAGCGCCCCGCCGCCACCGTTCCCCCAAACGACTTGCGACATTGCCGCGCTTTGTGGAATTCAATTTGGCGGGATTTGTGGCGGCCCGCCACTTAGGGCCACTGGATGTGCGCGGGGAGGGGGAGGGGCGGCAGGGCGGCAGTCGCAACCTGCGCGGCCGCGCCATATCGCATTGTGGCCGCCGCCTTTTTCATTTACCGCGCATCGATTCGCGAGGTCACCGCCGTGGAGCCTGCCGCCTGCCGCGCCCCTGCCTCCCGCCAGGGACATATGATTTCATGAGAGGACGTTTCATTCGGGCCAGCCTCTCGTCGCTCGGTCTCTGTCGCACTCGTGGGCCTGCTGTGGGTGCGAGAGAGACTGAGGGACTCAGACGCCAGCCCGAGCCAGGCACTCCGCGGGCTCCGCGCTCCACGCTCCGCGCCCCGCCGGGGATATGGGTCGCGGCGTCGCGGCGGATGGCCCCGGAGAGTGCCTCGTCTCGACGCCGCTCTGCTCGTCCTGCCCGTCCCGCCCGTCCTCCCCCAGCCGTTCGAGGCCGTCATCCGCCAGGCGGCAATCGCCGGGCAATCGGCGTGATGCGTTGCCTCCCCGCCGCCCCGTCGACGGCGTCCTCGAGGGGTGGGCGTCAAAGGCGTCAAAGAAAGGGCGCCGGAAGAGCCGCTGATTTGGCGCGCTGCTGCTGCTGCCTCCGGGATTAACTGAATTCAACAAGAATTTTCTCCCCCAGTCCGCACGCCCCGCAGTTTCTTGTCGTTTCCTTGAAAAGAAAATAAGTGCGGGGCAGACGGCCTGCTGCCCTTCCTGCAAAATCCTTCCTCCCTCTCCGCTGATAATCACGTTGAGCTCCAAGGCCGGGCTGCCGGGGCGGGGCTGCGGCCTCTCTCTCCACAAGGATGCATCACACCGCCGTGCCGCGCTGCCGCGCTAAATCCGGACTCCGGGCCGCCTAGCCCGGACGGGTAACAGCGTTCGTGTCGCCACGGCTGCCATGGCCACCTCGACAGTGGAGCGGCGTGTCGTCCAACTTTAATTCGACACTGCCAGGCGTGGTTCTCTGGCGATACTCGTTCTCCCTGTTCGCTTTCCTCTCCCTTCTCAAATGAATAAATCGCTAGATCCTCTCTGTGTGGCGGCGCGCTGCTCGGCGGCTTTGCTCTCATTCCTGCCGTTTATAGTCCGCCGCTGTCGGCTATCCCTCCGCAGAAAAAAGGCACAAATCCGTTGCGTGCGTTTGCAGACGTTGCCCAACCGGACAGCGCGCCTAAAAAACTAGCAATAACCCGGCCGGGCCGGCACAGGCGGCACAGCGTGCCTCAGCCACACGTGCGTGTTTTGCCCTCATATTCCATCCGCGCTGTCCTATCTCTGCGCCATCGCGGAGGCCGAAGGGCGAAGGGCCTGGAGCGCGGCGGCCACCCTAGCTCCGGGCCTCCGTGTAGGGGAGAGACGGCGGGGACACTAGGCGCTATGGCCTGGAGCTAGGGTGGCCACCTCCACGCCGCGCCTCGCCGCGCCAGAAGGTCCAACGGCCATTGTCGGCGGCGCGGTGGTCCATTTTCCCTGCCGGGCCGGCAGTGGCGTGGCTGGCAGTGGCGTGGCGGCATTCGGCTGAATCGCGCTCGATATTGGATAGCATATCTACAATGGGCAAGGGCCGCCGAGGGCCGCGCCGCGCGATCTTACCTGCCCCGCCAGCGCCGGCAGGCCAGGCCGACCGGCTATCTCCGTCTCCCTCGCGCTCGCGGGGCGCCCCGTGGGGGTGCGAGAGAGACGGCGCCCTTCGGAATCAGCCTGCAGCGAGCGCCCCGGGCCCGGCCCGTAAGTGCGCGTCCCGTATGGCCGTGCGGCACAAAGGACCCCGAGTGGATTCGGGCAAAAACGGCTTTGTGGAGCGCGGCGGGGCGGGGCGAGGCGGGGCGCGGAGCCCCGATAGCCGCGCCACACCTTGACGCGTGAAAGGGGCGCGCGGTGTGGGGACCTTTGTTCTTCAGGTTCGGTGGGTTGCTTCATCATGCGGCGCAGCGAGCGCCCCGCGAGCGACCCGCCCAGCGCGAGCTGGAGCGAGGAGTCCAGTCCGGGCCTCCATGCCGCTCAGGCAGGCCCGTAATGGGCACGTAATGGCACACGCCTCTCCGGCGGCTGCCGCTGGCGTCTGCTGGCCTGGCTTCTGGATTCAGGAATCTGGCTTTTGACCGCGCGCGCCTGCGCCCGCGCCCGCGAGAGCGCTCATGCACAAAATTAAATTACCGGAATGAGATGAGATCCCTCCTTGCGGCGCTGGCGGGCTTTGCTGCTTGCTCTGGGCGCACCACGCCGCGCGCCCTTAGCAGGGGCATCCCCGGGCATCCCCACGGTGCAGCATTCACAGCGCTGTGTGCCGCGTTCGCGCCTAATTGGAGGCAGCAGCAGCATCAGCAGGCCGAGCCGCGCCCTGCCGCGCCCTGCCGGCTGCAAATCGGATCCAGGCCGTGATGAAAATGGGTTTGTGTACTGCCAGTGCGGGCCGGGCCCACTGTGAGTGCCTGTGTGTGTTTGTGTCCTCTGTCTGTGTGAGTGTGTCAATGTATGTGTGCGTGTTTGTGTGCGTGTACGTGTTGGCGTATATTTTTGCGTGTTTGTGTGTGTGCGAGCCGTGTAGCTAATCCAGCAGCAGCCAGGTGGATGCGAGGGTATCGCGCCATTTGCAGCGGGGCCATGGAATCCACAGTCCACAGGGACGGCCCATGGCACGGCCGCACGGCCGCACGGCGCGGCGGCCTTTTGTTGTATCGGCCCGGCGTGTTGCGGCGCGATGCGGCTGCAGGGATTCCGGCCATTTCAGCCCCCGCCCCGCCCTGCGCCGTGCCACCCTCAGGCCCCGGCGCTTTAGCTGTGTGTTGATTTATCATAATGACAATAGTTTGACCAGCCGCCGAGTTCGCAGTCGTGTGCGGGGTGCGGCGGGGTGCGGCGGGGCCACGCCCGCTTCCTGGCTGGCGACGCTGCAGGCCCCGCGCCCCTCCTCGCCCCCGCCGCCACCAAGGCCCCTCAAAGCGCCGATGTATCACCCGGATTTATGCTCAGACGTTTCCTATCAAGCGACGCGATGCAGCGCTGCCGGCACTGCTGGCGTTGCTGCAGCGTTGGGGCCGCTCTCGAGAATTCCACCGCCTCAGCACGGCGCCACACCAACCACCACGGCGAGGGCGAGGCGGGGCGAGGCGTCCCGGGGGGCGGCGACCACGTCCTGCAGCTGCAGGTGGGGGTTGGTGGGGCAAGGGGGGCTGTCCTGGCTCTGCAGGTGCAGCTTCGATGCCTCACCCCCGCCGCCCTGCAGCCCTGCCGCCCTCGCTCCAGGGGGTTGTTCCGGTTTCCTGCCGGTTAAACTGCCGCGCGCCGCTCCAGCCCGCCCCCCGAGGCTCCCAGTGCTCTCTGGCCTCCGCCGCACTCCCCCGCGCAGCCCCTCGCGAGCTTCCTGCCGTCCCCTACCCCGCCCCTGTCCCCTGCCCCGGTCCCGCACGCAGGTGCACTCGCCGAGTTGCCGGGGCAAGCCTTTTGTACGGCGATGCTGTATGGGGGCTATTTACATACACTTGTCCTGTAAATATGCGTCGCCCCCTCCCCCCGCTCCGCCCGGCCGGCGGGCAACCCCTTCCCCTGTCCCTGAGCCGCGCCAGCCACGCCGGACTTCCGGCCGGCGACTTTGCTGACGCTCGAGGACTCGCTGTCCTTGTTCTCTGTCGCGGTAATGGAAGTGCAAGTGCGAGGCCTCACCCACTCACCCATTCTAATAATGTGTAGTGACAGTACTCGCGGCACTCTTCTTACTTTCTGCACTGTTTCCGGCAGTGCCTTGCCACTTGTCCCCGGCGTGCCTTGCGGGTGGCGGTGCCGCGGTGGCGCGGTGGCGACGCGGTGACTGGGCAGACGCGCGGGTAATTTGACTGGCGAGACAAATGTGGGTTCGCGACGTGGCGAGGGGCTTCTCGGCGAGGGGCGTCTCGGCGCGACGAGGACGAGGACGCTCCAGGGCGGCAGGGGTGCCGCCACCGCGCCGCACCGCGCACTTGGCGCTGCTTGTCATGCATTTGAGTGAAACTGGCCGTTATTACGGGGCGCGCTGTCAGGCCGAGGCTCTGAGGCGAGGCTGCTAACGCGCGGCAGACAAGCGGCCCGACAAGCAGGCCGACAAGGCAGACGTGTCGCGTCGGGGAAATGATGTGGAGGTTGAAGGGGAGCAGGAAGGCGGTCTGGAGCGCGGTGCGCGGTCTGCAGCAGCCAGCGGAAGCGGCAGCCATCCGCGCGGAGAGCAGCGCAGCGGCGCAGCGGTGCCCTGAGACGCAGAGATAGGCAGCACAACGGGAAGCCGACGGGGAGAGAAAAAAACTCAGACGTCCGTGCGCATCAAGAAAGAGGGGGAAAATAATTTCGCCTCCATCTTAATGGGCGTTTTATGCAACGCGAATAAAAATGGTGCATTTGTATAAGCAGGTCCCGGGCCTGCCCGCCGCCTGCCTGCCTGCCCAGGGGCGGCGGACGAAGAGGCAAACGGACGGGATGGCTGGCCAAATCATTTGCATAAGATAATGTACATTGTCATAAAAATGGCCGGTCGGGGTGAATCTGCCCCACAGCGTGACCGTGCGCGTGTGTGTGTGTGTGCGTGGGTGTAAATCCCGCTCCTCGGCCCAGAAACTGGGGTAGGCGAAGGGGAGGCAGCCCGGGCGCGGCGTGGTGACGAGGGCCGCGCCGTGCATCGCGGTGCATCGCGGTGGAGCAGCACGTTTCCCTCCACCCCTTGTTGTCCTTGTTGCTCATTAGGAGGGGCTGTAGGCAGCCGTACACAAAATCAGGGCCCCGCGCGGCGTGTCCTGCACGCAGCAGGCATACACTCTGGACGCCAGGCTAAAGCAAGCCTTGTCTTATCTCGCAGATGCCATCTGGCCTTCTAGCCTCGCTTCCAGCCCCACTTCCATCCAGCCCTGTGTCCTATCCTATTCCTCCCGCTTGCTTCCCAGGGCGAAGCTCTTCACTGAGGCTTGGGTCGGGCGGGGTGGGCGGGGCGGGGCGGGGTGGCGTCTAAAAGCAAAGGTCGCGCGAGCATTACACCCTTTCACTGGCCGCCCCGCCCCACCCCATCGCGCCCCACCCCGCCCCGCGTCCTTGCATGCATTACCTGCGTGAGCCACAAGCACAGCCCGCCCAGCGACGCAGCGCTCCTTTTATTAAATTTTATAACGTAACATACTTTTTATATTCATTTTTTGGCGAGGGTTTTCTCACACTCGTTAATACCCTCACATACGCCCCAGGCCGTGCGAGGTTTGCCTGTTTTTCCGGTCCTTTCAGCGCGCGACGTACCCCGTACCCCCCAGTCTCTGCGGCCCTCCGCTTGTTCCTCACGCCTTGTTCGCCCCACAATATCATCCCTCCCCCCCCTTCCCCCGCATCCCTTCCACCAACTTATGGCATAAAATATTCAATGGCCCCTCCAGCGCGACGCACGCGCAGCGCCGCGTAGCGTTTGAAGCGCGAGATCATCGAAGCGACCGAGACACAAATTGGAGGAAGTTGCCACGAGTTGCCAGCAGCAGCAGCCTGCCAGCCATTTCGCGGTCCTGCTCGCCTGTTTTGTTTTTGTCGTGGTTTTCTTTTATTCCCCCCCCCCTTTTTTCGTTGTGGATTTTCCCGCCGCGTTCTGCTTGTGCAGCGCTGCCACCGCGGCGAACGCGGCGAACGCGGCGCCACTCATTTCCGCCCGCTGCCGTCCGCTTCCCCTTTTCGCTTTCCACTTTCGGAAATAATAACAGAAACGGGGACAAAACGGCGCGGAAATCAGGGGACCAATCCCGGGCAACACGCGGCGCCGCGGAGTGCCGCGGACCGACGACCCACTTCTCGAGCCGCCCCGCGCAGGCCAGGACCAGGGGCGCAACAACAACATCAACAACAACGACAGTGAAACCGTGACGGGGGACGACGGCGAGGTCCAACATGCTGCGGGGTCCTCGACGTCGGCGACCCCCTCTCTTTTTCTCCGGCCGCGGCGGATTCTGGATTATGCAGGCAGACAACGCCATCGGCGAACGGCGCGCCAGCCACGGAAAAATAGAACTGGCGGGGGTGAAAGTGGCAGGGGATGCGCGGTGCTCGCGCAACAAGACGACGGGGTAGTTCAACCCGGCGGTGGAGTGGAGGGATTCGTGGCGTCGATGCGGCGCCCTGTCTGGCGCGGCGGCGCGGCCTGGCCTGGCGTCGCGCACGTGATGGCTGCACGGTTTATGACGCGGAACTGTGACGAGTATCTCCTCTTTATGGACCAGCCGCGCCGTGCCGCCGTGCCGCCATGGACGCCGCGACGCCGCGGGCATTGTTTCAACCGTCCGTCGTCCTTCTCCGTAGCGACGGGCACGTCGGCCGAACGGTGTGCGCCCGCGGGGGATGGTCTGTCTGGGGCTGGGGCTGCTTGGGCTGCAGGGGCTACTCCTTGGGCTGGGGGCTGCTGGCTGACGGGGCAGGCGGGGCCGGCGGGCCGCCAAAGGTCGAAGGCACGCCCATTGCTTCATTGCTTATTCCCCGTGCCGCTCCGGGCCGTGGCCGGAGCACCGCTCTGCCCGGCGGTGGCGCCGATCCGCTCGGGTACAGTGCAGGATACGCCCGGGCCGCCCCGGAGGTACCCCCCGCACACCGCAAGGATTTGCCCCGGTGAAAGGGGGCTCCGCGAGGAGGGAGGGGGTCTCAGATTGGAGGGGGAGTGGAAGGAGGTGGTCTCGTTACATGTGGAATAGCTGGGGCCTTAATCTAGCTCTAGGGAGCCGCAGACTCAAACCCGCCCACCCAGCCTATACCGCGCTGGGCGGGCTGCGCCGGCTGCGCGGGGAAGGGGGTTAAGTCCAGAGCACGCGCGTGCTGTTTGCTGAGAGTCAACATGAGGAGCCCTCCGCCTTCGCGGGGCCGCCACTGCCCCGCCTCCTCGCCGTTCCGGCCTCTGCGACGCTACCTGCCCCTCGCCAATTTCCTCTGGCTTTGGCCGTGCTTTGGCCGTGCTTTGGCCGTGCCTGGTTGGTTCGACCAACACCGCCACCACGGGGCACTTGGCGGCGTGCTCTCTGTGCCGAAAGTTTGCAACGGACGCGGCTGCTGAATGCTATGCCGGTCGCGGCCCCCTCGCGCCAGTAGTTTGGAGTTGCACGGTTCCGGTCAGGCGTTCCGGGTTCCGGGCTGGGGTTCCGGCCGCGCCTTTTTACAGAGCAGGCGGCCTTGGCGCCAGTCACCGCCCACCCTGCGACGCCCTGCTCAATGTGAACCCCCTCAGGAAGGCCAACAAACTTTTCCCTTTTCCGCGAAATTATTTGGTTCGGCAGATGTGGCGGCCACGCGCCTCCGGGTTCTCACAGTGATGGCCAGTCATGACCGCCCGCCCCCGCCACCCCAACCCGGCCATCCCGACCCGCCTGTGGCGCCTTTCTCCGAAGCTTTCTGCTTTTGGGAGTCACAGCGAGCGAGCCGCGTTTTGAGCAAGCCGATTTCGAATCGCTGCGAGGCCCATTTTTGCCGTGCCCGTGGAAACACTCACCGCGTCGTTTGCGGTGAGGTAGCGGCGCGCCGCGTGTGTAAAATCGGCGAGTTACGACTCCCCGCGTCGCCGCGAAACGCCGCCGAACCACCGCCGAAACGCCGTCGAGGCGAAGCAGTGCCTGGCGGTGTACGGTGCGCGCAACGGCCGCGCAATGAAGGGATAATGCAGGTGCGGGAATAAAGTATGAAGGGCGATGCTGGCGAGGCGGGCGAGGCGGACGAGACGGCGGGGAGGAGCAGGGGACGAAAACGGAAAGGGGCAGCAAGGCTAAGAGGACTCAAAATAGGTCTTTTATCCCTCTCGGAATAAAAGCCAGCAGCGAGCAAAAAAACTGCGAAACGCAAAGGCGCGCCGAGGCCGAGTCGACTGCTGGTCCGGGACGCGGGGACTGGGACGTCGTCGCGCCGCTGCTACCCCCGAGGGGCTCGGCAGACTCTGCCATGCTTCGCCAGCGCGGACACTCCCTCGCGCCCTCGCCTCGCGCCACAGTGTAGGCAAGGCCCACTCACCCCGCGCCGCCCAATGCCGGAACCACTAGCGCTCGCTGCGCGTTGCACTCATCGCCGCTTGAAACATTGCCGAGCGCTGAGCGCGGTGCGGGGGAGAGGCTCGGTGGCATGGATCCGCGTGGATCCCGTCCCGGGGGAAGTTTGCTGATGCGGCGCCGCCGCGCCGACGTCCTCAGCCATGCATGTCGGCGGGGTGGTGTGCGGTGCAGTTGTCTGTCATTTGCCACTCCGTCTCTCTCGCACCCTTGCGGTGCGCCCCGTGAGCGCGAGAGAGACGGAGCGGCGAAAGCACTGTTCGCGTTCCGCGCGCCGGTTGGCAGTGCCCCGTCCCTGACGTCGCCGAATTCACGTCGCCCCGGGACATACTTCGCCGTCCCGACCCGTCCGGCCGATGAATTTCTTACGTCCGGCCTCCATCTCGACTGGCTCACGTGTGTGGCGCTGCTCAATAAGTGAGCCGCGTGACGTCATCAGGATAATGGTCTGAGCGTCGTGCTGCAGGCGGGCCCGGGCCTATTCCCATTCCACCCCCTGCTCCTCCTGGCTCAGGCCTCGCCTTATCCCCGAATCCTGCCGTCCCGTCCCGCCATGCTGCCGCGCTGCTCCACCTTGAACAAACTTTGCCGGGCCGGGCCCTCGGCCGGGCCGCATTCCATCCGGTTATTGTGATATCAAGTCGCCAGCCCTCCTGCCTCGCCCGCCTCGGCAGCGCGCGCCCTCCGCCGCCACGGCCTCCACCACCTCCTCGCCGTGATCCGACGAGGAATTCCGCCCCTTTGTTGTTTGATGAAGCGCGCGGATCTGCGCGGTGTCCCAGCTCGTCGTGTTGGCTGGCTGGCTTGTCTCGATCCCCCGCGGCCCGTGTGTCGCTCACAGCACGGCAGTGGGTCGGCGGCAGTGGCGGCGAATTATTAATTGACTCGCGCTGTCGAGCGCGTCCATCGGCCGGTCTGGCCGGCATCGGCCCTCTCGGCGCCACGCGAGGACAAGGCGGGGCCGTCTGTTGTCCGCGCCGAGTCCAGACGAGTGCGCCTGGAGATAAGGCCGTATCGCCGCGCCCGATGGAAAGGAAGGACGCCGAGGACGCCGTCGACCTTGTTAACGGGGAGGATGGCGTTAGGCCCCTCCGAATGGGGCGATCATTTGTCGAGGCTAGGCTCCGTCAAAGGCCTTTCAGCACTTTGAGACAGGCCGCGGAAGTCGTCGGCTGTCTCCCTCGCGCTCCTGGGGTGTTCCTGAGGGATGCGAGAGAGACAGAGCGACACTCGGCCGGGCTTTTGCGGTACGAATCAGGGTGAGTCTGGGCCCTGGCCACCCTGGCACGGCGACGCGGTCTGACAGGCAGGCGGCGGGCAGACAGGCGGGACGAGACGGGGCCTCTCGGGGACTGGGCGGCGGGGCGGCGGGGTGGCGTCCGCAGTGTAACCATGCCGGACGAGGCTTGACTGCTGGATGATTCCGGACAGCCCCCTACCCCCAACTCCAAACACCAATCCCAACCCCTCGGTCCATTCCAGCGAAACCCCTTCTGGCCTGGCCCTTTCCGCCTCCAGGAAACCGGCGACACGCGTTTCCGTGCAGATGATGACAAGCGGCGCGCCCCCCACTCACCCCAACCCACCCCGCCGCCAGGGTGCGTCTGTTTGTGTACCAGTCTGGCGCGCCGGTTCATGACTGCCGCGGCTTGTGGTGGCTTGCGTGGCTTGCGGCGTCGGTGGCTCCCGGACTGCGGCACGGCGGTGGCGAAGTGGCGCGGCGAAGTGGCGGCGGAGTGGCGGCGGCGAGACCGCCCCGCCTCTGGGGCCTCTGGTGCCTCTGGCCGGCAAGCGGGAGAGTTATTTGCCTTTTGCTTGAGCGGTTGCGTCGGTCGCGTCGGTCGCGTCCGCGGGGCTCGCCGCGGCACGGCACGCCAAAGGCAGCCACAGGCAGCCGCGGGCAGGCAAAGGCACCAGGCCGGATAAGATGAGAGGGACGGGCGCGCGGAAAGTTGGCAGCTCGATCAAAGGGGGCTCGACTCTTCTCGACTTTCCAGCTCAGGTCTCTGCCGCTCCCGCTGCTCCCTGCCGCCTTCGTGGAGGCCGAGGACGAGGGGCGTGCGACGCGGCGCGCTTCATGAAAGCAAACTCCCCCTCCCCCTGCCCCGCCCGCGGAGAACTCCTGACCGCTCTTAAGGGCTGCCGCCGCGGCAGGCCCGCCGAACCGATCTGGGTGGAGGCCCACAACTCCGGGTGCGCTGCGCCGCTGCGCCTTGTCGGGACTCGAGGGCCATCGAGGCCTACCGCGCCGCCGAGACGTGGGCCAAATGAAGGCCTTTATAACCATTGAAAGTGCCGAGGGTGGGGTGAGAGTTCCGCGGCGGGGCGGCCTGGCGGCCACGCCCGGCTACGTCCTCTAGCCTCGCCTCTGGGTCTGCATCCGCCGCATCCGCTGCAGCAGGGGAAGCCTTGCGCCGGAAGTCGGCAGCAGCGCGAGGGTGGATTTTGACACCGTCCTGGAGGCCCTGCGCGTCGCCAGCTCAGCCTTCCCCGCGCCGTCTCGTCACATGGTGGAGGGCGAGGGCGCAAGCGGCGACGCGACGGCGACGCCAGGTGGTGTCTTTACCATGGCTGCGCCGGGCTGCGCCGGCCGGCACCCTCGCCGCGCAGCACTGCGCTCCACGACCCGGGTTAATGATCGGAGTTGGATTAAGTTTGAGCTGTTAAGGCGCGATGATGATGCCGCCTGGAGTAACTCGGCCCGGAGAGGCTCCTCGGCGGGCACCATCATCTTATTCCTTCCGGCCCCGGCAGCCCGGCAGCCCCGGCCTCGCCAAATCCCCAGGTGACCCAGGCGAGGGGCCGGGCCGGCCGGGCGGTGCTCAGGGCTTTGCCGCCGTGGCGGGTTCCAAGCGCCCATCGTGACGCTAGTGCCCTGCGCGGCGTCGACGGCGAATGCAGACTTTCCAGAGCCGCGCTGCCGCGCCTAGTGCCGCCGTAGTGCCGCCGTAGTGCCTGTATGGCGCGACCCACACTGTGCCGTACTCACTCGCCCACTTTTGTTGCAGGTGCTCGGGCTGCAGAGCGAGTGGCAGGTCGCCAAGAGGTCCTTGAAGAAGGGCGCCAGCGAGGTGAGTTGCATCGAGGGAGAGGGGTGGGGCCCACCGTGGGGGCGGCGAGGGTTTGCTGCAAAGAGGATTGAATAGGTGGGAGCGGTGGACTGAAAGCAGGGGAGAGACGACGTCTCGAGAGAGACAGAGCCGGGAAGATGATATCAAAAAATGTCCAGCCCGCGCTGGGGACCAAGGACCGAGGGCCGAGGGAGGGCGGGCCGGTGTGGCGCGGAGAAGCTACCCCCTTGGCTACCCCCGCCAGCCCGGCCAGCCCCCAGCGCGCCGCCGCATCAGTCAAGATAACCCATTCATTCCCCCGCCCCATTCCCCATTCTTGCCCTTGTCCACGTCGAGAGTCCAATTCCAGGGGCCGTCGGGCCGGCCGGCCACAAAGGCGCCGTGCTGCCCCGCCGCGCCCCGCCACGCCCCGCCACGCCCCGCCACACCGCGCCTCGCGACGTAAAAGTTTGAAACGCGCGGGGCTGGGGCTGCGGGGGTTTCGGGAGCTGCAGGGGGGGGGGCACACAATACGCCGCCAGGCCATGGCCGGCGGCCGCGGCCGTTCGCTCTCATCGCCGTCGTCCTCATCACGCGGATCATTTTGCCCGAAAGATCCACTGTTTTAGCGTCCCGCCGCACGGGCGCTCATCATCCTTGCAACTCGAAAAAAAAAATTTAAATGAGGCTGAAACAATTTTTTTGTTGGCTGATGCGTGGTGGTGGTGGAAGTGAACGCGCCGGGGGTAGTAGCTAGCCTGCTAGCTCGGGGCCCGCTGCGACCGCTTTAAGATAACGGGCAACTCGTGGGGGCGTTTCAATTACCTCGTCGGAGCCGAGCGGCTTGCCGGGCGGCACAGCGGCCGAGCCGAGCCGAGCCGAGCCGAGCCGGGACCGTAGTGCACAAAAAGGGGGCAGGATGGGGGATGAGCGGCGCTCTACTGCTGCTGCACTTGATTGCGTGCGGGTTGCGGTGCCGCCATGGTGCTGCGGAGCTGCGGTGCGCTGTATGGACCAGCGCGCTGATGGCGATCGCTGCTGTGTGGCCGCGCGGTCGCAACTATCATACAGCCCCGCCGGCACCCCCCACCCCCTCCCGCCGCGCGCCCGGGGGGCTCTGACGGTCCGCTTGCTTGCTCTCGGGCTGGCTGAGCTGAACGAGGCGAGCTTTTGTGGAGGCGAACAGCAGCCAGCAGCACTGCCACTGCTCCCATTATGCGCAACGCCCCCGCCCCTTCGAGACGGGATGGGGGATAAGAAGATGTAGGGGCAGCTCCCTGCGGAGGAGGGGAGGGGAAGGGGTGGCGGCAGCGAGGCAGCAGCCCGCCCCGCCCCGCGCCCCGCGCTTGGCCAAGCCGAACATAGACTTTGGGCTGTACAGTCTACCGCCGTGCTGACGGGCCCGTCTCGTCGTCTCGTCCCTTTGGCCTGCTGCACGTCCCGGCCGTGGACGTGATGGCCATGTCCGTGTCCGGCGCGATGCCTGATTGGGTTAGGGTTGGGGGACGGCCAGGGACAGCTCGGCCAGCACGGCGACGGCCTCCCTTCTTTCCCCGTCTGCAGGCCGTCTCCGAACAGCGCGCGTCCGCCGCGTCCGCGTGACGAGGGTGGCGTCGAATTTCGCCCTGGCGTCGGCGCGGCACTCCCAAGCCGCCGTGCCCGGCCGTGCCCGAGGGGTGCAGGCAGCCTAAGGCTCCGAAGGCAGTGCGCTGTATTAAAATGGGGCGCATAATTAAGCCGTTTGACGGCTTCCTCTACCGCCGCGGCGCCGAGAGGGAGGGGGAGATGAAGGGAGAAGGACGCAAGGAGGGCCCTGCGAAAGCGAGAGGGACTCTGTTTCAATATTCAGGTGTATCCAGGCGAAACACGCCGCGCGCCCACCCGCAACACACTGCCGCCATGCCGCCGCGCCGCCGGGCCGCCACCGCCTCAACTCTCGGAACGTAATTAGATAAAGTTGCGCCCCAAGGAGCTGTTGGCGAGTTTCTCACGCAAAAGAGAGGCGGCCCGCGCTCTCGCAGCTCTTGCCCTTTGTTGGCCTAAGCTGTTTCCGAAAAGGACCCCGCCGGCCTGGGGGCACTTCCTGACTGCGAGTGCAGTGGGAGGGGGAGGCTCGCGTCGTGCTGGAGTGCCTGCCGGCCCCGGCGCCGTGCTGTCGAAGTCGAAAGTATCAATGCCCCTCGCGCGGCGCGGCGTGGCGCGGCACGTGAGGGAAGGGGACGCGTCGAATAGATATGCCCACTTTGTCGCGCGGCGCGCGGCCGTCCCCTCCAAGCAGCCCCACTGGCACTCCGAGCCACTCGCCTTCAGCGCCGCGTGAAAACAATCGAAGGGGGGGGTGAATAAATAAATCGAAGGCCTTTCCCGTTCGGAGACTGTGACTGACGCCGTGTCTTCTTCTCCTTCCCGCAGACCCTGCCGCAGGCCGACGACGAGCAGAACAACGCGCTGCCCGCCATGGCGCCCACAGTGCAGGCGCCCCTGCAGCACGATGCCCCGCTGCGCCACCACCACCTCATCAAGGCCCAGATCCAGCAGCTGGGCGCCGAGACGCGCTCGCTGCGCGACAGCCACCTGCAGCTGCGCAAGCAGATGCGCCGCCTGGAGAAGCAGGTGCACCTGGCCACGCTGCGGCCCGTGCGCCTCGAGAGGGTGGCCGACGACGCCCAGGCCGACGCCCAGGCCGACGCCGCCACCGAGGTCACGGCGCCGGAGGTGCTGCAACGCCTCGCCGCCCTGGAGAACACGACGCGGTGAGTTGACCTGACCCCTCCTTCCCCCTCCCCCTTTCCACTTGTTCGTGGCTCGCTTCCTTTCATAGCTGTCGTCACGACTGTTTCCGGAGACACAAAAGCGCGTCGAGTCCGCTGCCGTCGCGGCGCCGCTGTCGCCACGTTGTGCGTCGCGGCGTCTTGTCCGGAACCCGCAACCCACGCGGGGTAGGGAAGTGCCCAAAGCACCTGACCGCCCGGCCTCGGCCCGACAGCGCCAAGCCGCCAGACTAGCGCAACCTCCCTGCGCTCGAAAATAAAACGAACGCGGGGGAAGCGCGTCGCCAAACAGCTCATCTCATCGGGGTGCCGTCTGTGTCCGCAGGTCGCTGTCGCAGTCCGTGTGGAACGCCACGCGCCACGTCGCCGGGCTGGCGGCGCTGCGCGGCTCCACGCTGCAGCTGCTCGAGTCCCTGGAGGCGCTGGAGACCAAGGTGGACGCCAACGTGCCCGCCGTGCAGCGCGAGATCTCCCGCCTCGAGTTCTCGCTGGCGCAGGTGCGCGCCGTGGCGCACGAGAACAAGGAGGACCAGCAGAACCAGGGCGCCTCCCTCAAGGCCATGGCGGCCAGCCTGTCCACGCTGCAGGAGCGCACGGCCGCGGACCACGCCCTGCTCGGCGTGCTGGAGCAGCAGATGGTGAACGCGACCGAGCGCCAGGACGCCCTGGACCAGGCCGTCAGCCACCACGCTCCGCCGCACCACGCCGCCCGCCAGGGCCTGGACAACGAGGCCCCGCTGGACCAGGTCGCCGACGACGCGTCCGTACCCCACCTGGTGGACGAGCTGAGCCACGTGCAGGCCGAGTACGAGGACATCGTGCACAAGCTGCCCAAAGGTGAGTCCTGCGCGTTGCCGCACTGCCGCGTGTTTGTCGCGATCCTCGGACGGGCTGAGCGCTGAGCCCGGCCTCGGCGTCCCTATCTCAATCCCAAGCGGTGCAGTGGCCGCCCCGTCCCGCCCTCGCTAGCGGTGCTGGCCTGCCTGCGCCAGGGGAGATAGCACTCCGAATGAGGAGGGACTGCCGAACCGAAGCTTTACCTGCCCGTCCGTCACCCAGCCCACCGTCCGCGTTACGTCGCTTCGCTGGGCTCCGACCACTCCGCCCGCCCCGCGGCCCTGCACTCGAAACAGATAAAGGACGTCGCGAGTTGATTCAACGCCACGGAGGGGAGGACGAGAGGGAGAGAGCTCGCGCCTGAAGGGTGGCCCATCCCTCGGGTCCTCAGGTCCACACCGGTCCACACGGCGCCGCGCCGTGCCTGTGCTTGGCCACGGGGCGCCGCAGGGCTGCAAAACGCCCTCGCTGGCCGGCCCACGGACGACCACGGACCACCCGTCCAAGCAGCTTCCAGCTCCCAGCTCCCAGCTTCCCCGCGCAGATTGCTTCAAAGACCCGTTTTCGCGCTCTCCGTGCGGAACGCTCTGCTCCGCTCCGCTCCGTCTCTCGTGCCGTTTCGTTCGTTCCTCGGCCGTTCGGCCGCCGAATAGACGCGCTGATTGGGTGGCGCGGCGTGGCGGGGCTGCGGGGCGGGGCGGGGTAGTCTGGGCTGGACCCGCTGGACCATTGAACCGCGAAATCCCATAGCCCAGCCCCAGCCCCAGCCCCTGCCCGCCCCCACACGGGGACGGCATTACTCCACATAAGTACACAGCGCCGCGACGTCGACGGCCAGGGCGAGGTCTGCCGGACTGCCGGCTTCGCTTTTCCCTTATTAGACGAAAGTCCACCGCGGCATGAAGCTCCCCCTCCCTCTTTTTCCAACATACGCGCGCACACATGCAGGGCCCCAGACTTGTTGCGTAGGCAGCACGTGTTCGGCATATCGGCGCCCAGCGCGGCCGGCGGCCCTTGAAAATGGGGAATGGGTGGGGAAGGGAGAGGGAAAGGGTTCCGCTCCTCGGAGCACGCCGCCAAGCCGCCACGCCGCCACGCCGCGGGGACGCGTTTCCTGGACGGCGGCGCGGCGACGGCGTCCCCCTTCCCCCGGCCCTCCACGGCCACTACTCCGGTGCGCGGCGCCGCGGCACGCCCCCGGAGGCGGTGGCGGCGGCCGGAAGGGAGGCTGACCGGAAGTGGCGAGTTGCGGGTGTGGGCAGTGTGGGCGACAAGCCGCGCATTAATGGGACTGGCCGACGAGCAGGAGTGCCGCTAGTGCTTCCAAGGAGACACCCCATCCACCTCCACCGCCGGTGTGGTCAGGTGACCGTGTCGCGTTTCCGAGTGGCGGTCAGCGTACGTTTACCCCCGGGGGCTTCACCGCTTTGCTCGGCTTTGCTCGACTTTGCTTCGCCGCCGTGGCCGCGTCTGCAGGCAAACTCTCGGGCACGCCGCAGCAGCGATGCAGCGAAGCAGCGATGCAGCCCCTCCCTTGTTGGTCGTCAGATTAATGGGCCAAATTTCCGCGAGCTGCTCACGCCCCTGCTGGCCGCGCGGTGGCGTGGCGTGGCGCGCACTTGGCACAAATGGACGCAGGCCGAACCGGAACCCCGGCAGCGCCAACAACCCCGCGCGCCACGCCGGCGGCCTGTCCCGCTGACTTAGCATCTCTATTGCAGGGCTGGGACAGATACTTTATATTTTTACCTAGGTACAGATACAGATACTGGATCAAAAAAGTACCTAGGTACAGTTACAGGTACTTGATCGAGCTCAGTACCTAGGTACAGTTACAGGTACTTTGGCAAAATACCTAGGTACTTTTCAGGTACTTTCAGATATTTTGATATTTCAACACATCCGCCCAGTAACGCAACCAAAACAAACCTCGCGCGACTTTTTCGTCCCTTTAAACTTTCTTGCGTCAATGACCCTTTTCATGCCAACGTGTGTGCTGTTTACAACCCCGATTCGTCACGCCGCATCGTCGGCGGCTCCAGGGACCATCCTTGACCTCGCTCCTATAATGGGATGGTTCCGGTAACGCATTTTAGGGATAAACCCTATGATAAGCGACGTGTTAGCCGTCGGCCGCTCCCCCGCCCCTCCCCGCCCCCCCGTCGCGCTCCTCCCTTTAGACCGGAATATGCTTCGGCGTTGGTCGTGGTGGGGGTAGAGTTGAGACCCGGAAACAGCGAGGGTGCGGGGTGAGGAGGGGCTAGGGGTGGGGGAGGGCGGCCGCTTGCCGCCTTAGCGCGTTTCCCCCACCCGATTTCCGGTGCCAGGCTCCCTCGACGGCCAGCCGTGCGTCCCGTAAGGCTCATGCAGGAGCCCCGCTCTAAAGGGAGGCGCGCGACGGGGGGGCGGGGAGGGGCGGGGGAGCGCCCGACCCCTACCACCTCACTTCCTATGATCCCTGCTGAGATGTGTCCATTGTTTCATAGTGCAAGTCCTCTGCGTTCACCTTGGCAGTGCGTGCGGTGACCAGACCTGCCACATGGAGCCCGGAGAAGGCACATAAAAAGGGGAGGGGGCCGAATATCTGTTTCTTCCCCGAAAACAGGCAGTCCTCTGAGTGTCTCTCTTTATCCCCGCACTGTTGTGAGCGCATCTCATTACCCGTCTTTCCCTACATTCGCGCCCAAAAGTACCTGTAAAAGTACCTGCAGTTCTAGGTAAAGTTACTGCCCAAAATGTACCTAGGTACAGGTACAGTTACAATTGTGACTTGAGTACCTAGGTACAGTTATAGGTACCAAAAAAGTACCTAGGTACAGTACCTAGGTACTTTTTACCTAGGTATTTCCCAGCCCTGCTCTATTGTTCTAGATTCAATATGACGGCGGGGCGCGGCCCGGCCGTCCCGCCCTCCGACCTCGTAGCGCCCCGCCCCGCCCCGCCCCGCCCCGCCCCGCCCCGCCCCAGCAACCCCCTACGGCCGCTCTGCCTCGCCGTATCACATATCGCCCACTCGCCACGCGAGCAGGGAACGCCTCGCCTCGGGGAGCGCGGCGCGGCCGTCGCAGGGAGGGTGATTATCACCGTAGGTTGTCACTCGCGTTCCCCAGGGTAGTGCTTCTAAACTAGACCACATAGGATGTTGAAATTTGTTTTGAGCTCGCCCCTTGGGGTCCTTTACCACCCCCAATCTTGAGTTTTGAGCTGTCACTTCTGAATCGGCCGTAATAATATCGAGAAGTGGTCAAAAGTGAACTCCGTCCACTTCCCCCGCACCAAGTCGATTTCGAAAAGAGGTGTTTAAAAACCTTCTGCGAGATGAAAGCAGACTTTCTTGTGACCAACATTTTAAAAAAAGTATGTGGGGTCACATCATCGGCCACGGTGACTTTCTGAAAGCAACAGGTGTGAAACAGCACGTCATCAAAATTGTTCCCCCAGTTTTCATGTGAACTCCGTCCACAGTGCTTAATTTGGGATGAAAATCGCAAAAATAGCTTTAGTAATGCGACCCGAGTCAGGAATTGTGCATCTTTCTGTTCTGCATCCACCACCATCAAAATCAGCTGGCTGGTGTTGCGGGAAGGGAATCCAAGTGGAATTTAGTCTTCGATTCCGCTGCGTATGTTTTTTAAAACGAACTCCGTCCACCCCCTTTTCTCGAAAACCAATGTTCCAAAAGTGCCCCGATTTCTTCAAAAGTTAGGTTTTAGTGGCCCCTTTGATAAGCGCTTGGTCGGAAGAATCGTATCTCAGCCTAGCGACCAGTGCGTGGCGAGATACAGTGGTTGTAAACGGTACAAGAAATGAACTCCGTCCACCCCTTTTCAAACTGCATAAAAATCAGGTTGTCCCGTAACAAGATTGATCAGAATGAATTGTGTCGTCACTTATATGCACTTAATAGGCACCACAGTTCGTCAGACCTGCATTTAAATCGTTTATTTTGAAGGGGGAAATGGCGAACATAACCTCAAATTGCCGTAAGGCGCATAGGCACCCATACGCCTGTGGTTGCCTGTTTGCCCGGCGCTTCTCTCTGTTCTGTTCAGCGCTGTGCTGTGCACTTAGCTGGGGATCATTTTACTTTCTTCCACTTCTGTTTTGACCACTCTTTGGCATAATCTAGGACCGTTACCTAGCCTTAGAACTTGAAAAAACAGCCATTGGAAATTTGATTATGAACTATAAATTTCTTTTTTGGGCTGTCATTTCTAAACCCGTGGGCCGATTTCGCGGAGGCTTCGTATTTTTACCCTTCTAGTAGTCCCATATCGCCTCCGTGCAAAAAGAAATTTCTTCGGGAACCTTTTATTTCAAAAGTATCCTCGGGCTAAAATGACAACCTACGCTGATAATCACCCGGGAATGAAAGCCATCAGGGACGGCGGTCTAGTGTCTCGGTCGTGACAATTTGCAGCGAGCAGACGGCGAGGCAGACGGCCCGGCCGGCCCATCGGCCAGGGGTGGCGCGACGCGGCGCCCCTCGCACTCGCAGCACGTCGTCGCCGAGTGTGCTCAACTCGGCCGCACAAACACCGAGCAACGTGCCGTGGGGCGGGGCGTCGCTGGTGGGGTCACACTGCTCGGGCCCTGCAGGACGCCAGGGCGCGCCGTCTCGGCCCGGTCTGGGCCTTTATAGCCTTTATAGAGCGCGCGGCTATCGGCCATCCATCCATAAATAAGCACAAGGGCCGATCTCACGGGGCACGCGCTAGGCTAGGCTAGGCCAGGCTAGGCTAGGCCAGGCTAGGCACTCCAGCGCTTCAGCGGGCCGGGTCGGGTTATCCAATCCATCCACCTGTCTGGGGCCGAGGAGCAAATTTGCCACGACTGGCTGAGCGCTGCCGCCATGCCCGGAAGAAAAGCCGGGCCGGCTCAGCCGTCCGGGCCGCTCAAGTTGCCGCGTTCCAAACACGGATCTGGCATTTCTCATTTCTCCAAATCGCAACTTTAAGGCGAGGCGCTGCGCGCTGCGTTCCGTTTCGAGTCGCATTCCCCTCGGTGCTGTGCGGGTGCTTCCGGACGCGTGCCCCGGGGGACGCCACGCCACGCCATGCCACGCCACGGTGCTCGTTAGACGGCGTCGCGGCCTTGCTGGCCTCGCTGGCGGCCTGGCGGCGAAGGGTGGGCAGGGCAGGGCTGGGCTGGGCCGGCAGGATCTACGCTTGGCGGAGCAATGCGGCGACACGGCGAGGTGCATGGCGCGGCCACGCGGCCAGCTGTTGCCGCCGGCTTCGTCGTCCCCCTGCAGGCCTGCAGCGCGCACTCCATGTACTCCGTGTACTCGCCCGGCCGAACACACCCGCCGCTTGAGATACCCGACTGCGCGTCGCGCGGCGTGCGCACTGGGCCGCGTCCTCCCGTTCAAACGGCCGCCGTGGTCTTTGCCTGTCGTCCTGCAGTGCGATAACTCCTGCTTGTTCTATGTTTCCACAGATTGCTCCGGCGTGCGCGGCGACTCCGGCGAGTTCCTGGTGGCGGCGGACGGCGCGGGCGCGCCCATCATGGTGCCCTGCGACATGCGCACGGCCCGCGGCGGCTGGACGGTCATCCAGCGGCGCGCCGACGGCTCGCAGGACTTCAACCGCAAGTGGGAGGACTACGGCAAGGGCTTCGGCGAGCTCGCTGGTGAGTCTAGATTGATTGCGTTGTTAATTAAGGTTGTGTTGCGGTGTAGCGACGCCCGCCTCGCCTGCCCGGTGCCCGCCCACCTTGCCCTCCGGCATCTTCCGGTGGCGGTGCGCGCGCGGCCGGGCACAGCCACGGGCACAGCCAGGCGCGCGGCGCCGTTGGAAAGTCATGATTCTGCCAGAACGCGGGCGTCGATGTCGGCGCCGAGCACCGATCCGCGACCGCGGTGGTCGTGGTTGGGTGCCGAACCTCCCAGAAGGTGACAAAGGCTGGGGAGAGCAACTTTGTCGCATCCGTTTAAACTTGGAGGAGCCAGCGGCTCGCGGCTTCTGCTTGTCCGCCGCGGATCATAACTTATTCAGTTCTGAAAGTGGAGCTTTGGCCCGGCCGGCGTCTCCCTCCCGGACTCCAGCCCCGCGTCTCAGCCCGGACTACTCCCCGGCCGCCCGGGCCGGCTTGTCCGTAAGGACTTTGATTGATCTTTGGGCGTTAATGAAGTTTTATCAGCATTTCAAATGGGCGGATCGCGCCGCTTTTCTTTCTTGTTTGCGGCGGGAAGTGGGGTGGGCAGCGCGGAGCAGTGCGGCGAGGCTTGGCACTGCTCGGGTGAAAACGGCAACGGCACCCGCCGCAACTTCCAGTCAGTTCCAGTCCCACCGGGAGCGCGCCGCGGCCGCGCGGGTATTGTTCGCTGGGGCGGCAATTTAATTTCTGTCCTCTCTGCTCGCAGGCGAGTTCTGGATCGGCAACGAGGCGCTGCACAGGCTGACGACGGACGGCTGCATGGAGCTGCGCGTCGAGCTGGGGGACATCTACGGCCAGCGGTGGCTCGCCGAGTACGACCAGGCCGTGGTCGGCCCCCGCGACGACGGCTACCGACTCAGCGTCTCCGGCTACCGCGGCAACGCGTCCGACGCCCTCGACTACCAGACCGGCATGGAGTTCTCGGCGCCGGACCGCGACCGCGACACCTCCCACACGCACTGCGCGCAGAACTACGAGGGCGGCTGGTGGTTCTCGCACTGCCAGCACGCCAACCTCAACGGGCGCTACAACCTGGGCCTCACCTGGTTCCAGGCGGACCGCAACGAGTGGATCGCCGTGGCCACCTCGGAGCTCAAGATCAGGAGGAAGCCCGGCTGCGTGTCCAGGCCCGTCGTCTGGCCCGCCTCGTCCACGACGACCACCACGACCACCACCACACCGGAGCCCTACTGGGCCTCGTCCACGACCAGCGCGGAGCAGGGCGACAGCGCCACAGCCTAGGGCTAGAGCCTAGGGCGACACCCCACACCGTGGCACACTGGAACCACGGTACGGCGCGGCCGCCTCTCCCCAGCCACAATGGCTTGGAGAGGAGAATCAGACTGTCGCCCAAAATTTAAGAGACGAAACTGTGTGAAAGTAGTGTAGTGGGCTCTCCCTCTGTGACGGTGACGGAGGACTGGGGGAGGCTCCCAGGCACTTGTTTGGTGTTCCTGGATATTTTTGGAACGTACTTCCTAGTCAGAGTGACTGCGAATGTCAGACTTGAAGAAGTGGATGACTGTGACCGAAGTGGAAAGAAAAATATGGGTGTATTTAAGTTCTGGTAGATGGTTTGTAGGCGTGTATTTCTCTTGTGGAGCATGTATCTCTTTCTAGCAGCTCTTGTTAATTGGCGGAAGAAAACTCCCTGAAAATTAATGTTGACATTGGTAGAGCTGGATTTGACATCATAAAAAGAATGTTAGGAGAAAAATCACAACTGAGTTTTAAAAAAAATTATAATAGGGGCTTGCTACAAAGAGAGACATCTGATGATCGTCTGCTTGCGATCAAAATATCTCGATAGCAGTAAACCAAAGTAATTATTATGTTACCATTTTATTTTGTATAGTTTTTCATGTAAAATATTTGATAAAGCAAAGGTTTCCTCCAATTCAGAGGTCATCTTTCAGGGCTTTGTAAATTTAGCTCATTGTTATTTATTTGTAAATAATTTTTATGGTACATAAACTAAGTCATGTAGGAAATTGTAGGTTTTAAAAATTGAAAGGATAAATGGTACCAATGCAGGTTTAGCCAATTTTTGAATAAAGGATCAACTGTTTTCCTTTCAAAAATTAACACCTTTAAAACTGAGGATGAACTGTTGAAACTCAGCCTGACACCACTTTTCATAATTTCAACACATTTAATCATCCCATTTGCATGTCATTAAAATTTTTGCTGTGGTAATATTCCAAACTGAAATTTGAAACAAATGTGGTCTTGCAATGTGAACCAAAGAATGTATGCAGAGATAGGCCGCAACTGTGGATTTTGTTTGGTGTCTTTACATTGTATAAAAACCGATCTGTCTATACAAGAGTAATTATTTACCCTCCTCCCATCTACAACACCTTTACGCGCTTGAAAGATCCATGGTTTGGATTCAATCAAGAAATTGGTTTTTTTTTGCCGCGAGCATATAGGCCACCCATTTGACACATGAGACACGTGCGTAAGCCGGCTTGTGTCCCAGAAAATTAGGAAATGGAAAAGAGAGGAACTTTACACTAACCAACACATACCCTAAAAAATGCTTCTTTTAATGCATACCACAAAACAGAATTATTAACATATTTCTAAACTTGCTATGCAAAAATATTTACACTATGTTTTGCAGCATTTGCATTGCAATATCTCAGCAAAGTGGTTAAGGATTTCCCTGGGCCCAGTTCAAAAGTCTGAGGAAAAGCCACATCTTTTTTTCGATCATAAATTACATGCATGGTCTGCTCCCACTTCACAGGTCTATATATTTGCCTCACTAATTTCTTTTGGATGTCAATTGCATCTCTGTATGGTAGACCATCAATATTTGAATGAACAGCTATTTGTGGGTCTGCTATGTGGTATTTTTTCAGTTCATTACGAAATAGCTCAGAAGCGCTCTTCATGAGTGGCGTATGAAATGCCGCACTGACAGCTATGTGTCTGCATCTCCGTATCTTCAGTTCTTTTGTATTTAGCTCAATAAATCGTAAAGCCTGGAGAAAGAGCAAAAAATTCATTGGTAAAATTCATAGTTGAGATAATAAGACATTAAGCAGAAGTCAAAAAATCTACTTCATCTTCATACTCACTTCCTTGCTTCCTGCTATAACTAGACAATTTGGGTACAAATAATTTGCCACTGACAAGTGGGGTCTTTCTACACCAGTATTGCGGCACCATTCAAGAGAAGTGTTGAGTATAGTGCCAATTTTGGCAGCTGGATCCAGAAACAAAGTGGCCATTCCACTTTCCACAAGTCCTGCGGCTTCTTGCATTGCTTCAGCTCTTGCCTTCACTAGCTTCAAACCTAGAACAAACCCAAAGACAAAAATTAAAGATGCAGTAAAGTCGGCATTTGAAATAAAAAATGGGGGACGTGAATAAAAATTCAGCTTAGGGATATATTTTAAACACATGAACCAATTCTTACCTGTTTCAAATGAAAAACAATTTGCTAAAACAAGTGAAGCATATTCACCAATACTAAATCCTGCAGTTGCCACACATGACTCAACTGATACTTGTCGTTCTTCTATCATCAACTGCAAAGCAGCTAGTGATGCTACATAGATGGCTGGCTGACAATATAGTGTCTGATCCAGTTGGTCTTGGGGTCCATTTAAACAGAGTTTTAACAAATCATAGCCTAAAATCTCATTGGCAACTTTGTACATCTTTTCCACTTGAGGCAGCTTTAGAAGTGGTTTCCCCATTCCAACATGCTGAACTCCTTGACCGGGAAATAGTATGATGGACGTTTCATGAGGGTCAATCTTTGGACGATTGACTTTTAGACCCTGGTCTCGAACCTTTTCAGCTTGGAAAGGTGATTTCAGCCATTTTTGATCTCCAATCTTTTGCCTACTGCCTACTGATGCATTATCTAGTAAATCTTTGAGCTGCGATTCAGATGGTTGATTCATTTTTGCAGAATTGCCTCTCTTCAGAAAAGTGCTGGAGCAATGCAGGCTACGAGCTCTTACTCCTAAACACTCCATAAGAAGTAAATTCTTTATGGCAATCATTGTACTAAGTGACTCTACTTGAACACTCTCCTATTATTTACTTTGTTTATTTAATATCCACAAGTAGTCTCACAGAAGTAGAAACCAGAAACCACAGCATTCTGAATAACGATACGGTCTATAACAGCATGGCGAGGGTTAGGTTATCCCATGACAATACAGCTGTCTTGAAGCAGACGAATAAAATATCAATATTTGAAATAACAAAGAAAGCTCGCTTCTCTACACTCCAGACTTATTTTTCTCAGTTTCATCCGTTGTATTTTAATTTGAAGAAAGTTTCTGGAGAATCTTGTCTTCCAAGCAGACAGAATTTGTTTTGGTTGTGGTTGAGCTGTAGAAATTTCTCATATAGTTGTTTACAATTTAAGGAAGTGTCGACGCAAGCGACAAGCGACACGAAATTTAGCATTTCTATTTACTGCGGTGTTTTTATCTGATTTCGTTTGCTGAAATGGTATTGATATAGCAAATCAAATAATAGAGATTCCATTTTAATTAAAGGCTGTAGTGAAACCACCGGTGTTGTTTTGTTGTTGTTATTGTCACTGGTTAACAAGTGAGAAAGTATGGCTGTCAGGTGGGATGGGTTCTCAGAGGAGGATATAACCAAAATGAAATCTCATTCGGATTTTGATAAAACCACGAATAATCGTCAGAAGATGAAAGGTAAATGAGTTTCTGAGCCTTGCTTGATTCAGCACATTTGCTCATCGATGTCTAGTTCACCATTGATTGCCATAGTCGTTCAATAATAAATGTCATTGACCCTGTTTCTGTTTCTCATTTATTCAGGTGTTGACCTTTCTCACAATGGCAAGAGGAAGTTAAGTGCAGTTTCACCAAAGAAAGCAAATCCTCAAAATAATTCTACTCAACGATCGTCTATTGACAACAGCAACGGGATTCAGCTTGATGCACCTTCTCGAACGGTACTTTCATTAAGTGTAATTCTCCTTTGGTTTTGTGTTGTATTGAATAGTTTGGATCTGGTTTGAAAATTTTCTTTCATGGGGTTGTTGTTCATGTAGACTTTTGTCCAGTACGCTATATTTGTGCAGGTTAAGTGAACAGTGCATGCGGAAGGAAAATTAGAAGGGTGTCATGCTGTTCCTCATATCTCTTCTACATCACTTAATTTATTTGTGTAGGTCAGTAGCCAGCCTGTGAATCCAGAAACTTGTTCTGATTCACCTCTGGATTCTACAAAATGCTCGCAAGAGTTAAAGTGTGAGAAAACCGACAGAAATATTGAATCCATCACAAACATTGAGCCACAGGTTGATAAAGATGATTTCAAAAAGTCCTGCTTAACAGCCAAATTAGTTATGCCATCTATATCAGAACCACCACCCTCTTCTATCAACTTAAGTGACTTCAGAGCTAAGCATAGATTGATGGAAGAACAGAATCGAGCTCGTAAGGTTTTCTTGGCAAAAGCACTTGAAGATAGGTAAGAATATATAATTTAATCTACATCCTCTCATCCTAACATATGTACATATGCAATTCAAAAAATTACTAATACTGCTTATCACCATTCACACTAATTAATCTTAAACCATTCACATTTCTAGTCTTTCTCTGTTTCTTTTTACTCGTTCTTTACCTACTTTCTATATCCATACAAAGGTAAAGACGAGTATTGTGTTTGGTAAGACACAACTTGGTGACACATGTTTAACTCAGTAAATACTTAACACACAATTGTAATGTAATATTTTTTGAATAGGTATGGTTTTGGTGAGAAACTAATGTTAGAAGCTTTTTTCTGTTACCATGAAGCACTTTTTACCTTAAAATCAATAGGAGCGAAGTGCAAGTTCTGGACTGAATGATGGAATAGGATATTTTGCAAAGTTAAACATTTAGGACCAAGTGTTGTGACTCATTAGAAAGCCAACAATGAGTCCTAAAATTCTCCTCTTATGAATTTTACCCGTTTATTACATGATTTTTTGAGATTACTAGATGTTGTGCTGTTGCCAGCCAAAATGTTCTAAGTCCCACGGTTTTAACCTCAACAACGGTGCCGGCGCATGCGCCCTCTCGCCGCTAGGTCTCAGGGAAGCCCCGTCCCTCTAGGGGCATTGTTAGCACACCCCAGCCATGTAACGTGATGTAGACCAATGGATACAGCCCTGCTCCCCCGATCTCTAAACCCAAGTTCAATGCCCATAGATTGTACTACACAAGCATTATTTTTCTCTGAAGTAATGTTGTTACCAAAACCTTGAACTATTCAGAAGACATCAGTTAAATGGTTTACGCCTTATATTGACTGAAATACTGAGATTACATTTGTGTCACCTGAAGGCAAAGAACGAGTACCACTTAGCAAAATTGATAAATTGCTTCTCTAACTTGTTCTTTACTGCAATAAACCACAAATTGAAGAAATTCAAAAGGAACAAAGGATTTACCAATCAGGTAGTGTGATTATGCCCTGAACAGTTTCAGTTTCATGATTTTACAAGTTTCACACCATGCATCTGTCCTTTAAGAGAAATGCTTTTTCAATTCTGTTGGAATGGTAACTTAAAAATGTTATGCTGTCCCCAAAACCCTGCCTTTGTAGCTTTGATCAGTTTTAATAATATTCTTTTTTTTTTCTTTTCTTGCTGTGGTGTGGAGGGATAACATAAACATCACAATCTTGTTTCCTGTCAGCTGCACTTATCTGCTCCAACAACAAAGTGTCTCTTGTGCACATAATGTTTGTGATTTATAGTCTCCATCTAGGCAATGGCACTGATAACCCCATGCAATAGATAATGCTTTCTCCTTCCCTGATTTCATGCATGCTCTATTAGTAACCGTCTGCTTCTTGTGGTGAAGAGTCTTTTATTTTGTGTATTCTTAATGTCTGGCTTCCTCTTCCAACAACATTTTGAGGTGTCCCCTCACCATTGCTTTTTGCATCTGCACAGGAAAAAGCAGACCCATGCAGAGCAACTTCGCCTTGGCATGATCCAGGAGGAACTACAGAAGCTTGACCAACGACTAAGCTGTGACGTTTCTATCATTCGAAACCAAATTGAAGCAGCCAGCGTTGAGTTCATGGAAGCTCAGTTAGTTTTTTGTTGTTTTTTTTTTTCAGTTGAAACATTCTACTTATGTATTGCACCTGAACCTATTTAACTTCAAATATTCTTCAGGAAACGATATGATCGCGCCGAGAAGGAGTTCCTGGAAGCCAAGCTTCATCTATACACCAAGTTGGAACGGAAAGAGCTTCTGACACATCACCTTTGCACCATTATAGAGCAGAATGAAATGAGAAAAGCGCAGAAGCTCTCAGAGCTAATGGAGAAACTTCAGATGCCTGAAACAGTGAGTGACATTTAATAGTTTGGGTCTGTGGCATTAAGGTTCTCTAAACGCACACTGTTATGTCTTCCAGGATGTACCGCAACCCATAGAAGAGGAATCCAAAAAGCCTAATGAAGCAACCACAGAAACAAAGCGTAAAATCTCAGCAGAGATTATCTTAACCCCCACTTCAGTTGTACCTCAAAAGGAAATGACCATTGTAAAATCCAGTGAAAATAAGTAAAGGTTGACTAAATGTGAACCCCCTTTTTTTTTCTTTACTAAAAAAAAAAGAGTGTCGAAAGTCAGTGAAACAACTGATGTCTAATCTAGGATGTATTTTATTGATAAGTTTTCAAAGTACAAGAAAAGTTTAATTTTACTTGTAAAATCCAGTAAAAAGCCTTTTGTTCACCATATCAATGCCAATGTATTTGTGATAGATTACTAGAGGACCCTGGCACCTTTTAAAAAAGAGAGAGCTTCCATTTTTACTTTTTTTAAATCAATTTTATAAACAAACAAAATTAAATTTGACTTATGTGTGTTAACTGACACAGTTGTCACTTTTGTGATGCTCATAGTATGCACGTAAGTGATGTACCTGCACTTCTAATTTTTAAAGTAAGTTTTTATGTTCTGGGATCTTATTAGATCTGTATACCTTCAAGAGAAACATTGTTAAAGAGATAGATTGAGAGAGAGAGAGAGACAGAGAGAAATAGAGTGAAAACAAAATGCTAACGGTGGAGAGATTTTTAATGCTGATGGCTCCTGTAAAGGAGGCAAACTAACTTGATTTTTGCCTAAGTTTTCTGAAGTAAGGAATTGAATTAATGTTCTGTAATTGACAACCTGAGATGAGTTACTGTGAAAGTTTGTTTTAACCCTTTGCATTCCTGTGATCCAAGGCATAGCCTCTATTATTTCCCTACACCTTGTTGCTGTTGTGTTTCTATTATCAAATAGGAAGTTACTTCTTACTCCGAGATTGCTTATAATTTTGTTCTCCCCCTCCCCCCAAAAAATTATATTAAATGTTATTTATTTATGTGTCACTGTATATGATAAAATTTGAATGCTAGAGCTAATGCTTTTACCTGAAACTTATCATTATTCTTTAAAATGTCTTACATTCATCTGTGCCTTAAAATTGATTTTGTAACTTTTTTCACGTGTGATTGCAGTCACAGCTTGGGCTTTGGCCTCCTGTAAATTCTGAGGTATACTATCATCAATGAATTATATAACTGCTAAGAAGACTAACTTTTTTCATTCAGAACAAGAAACCTTGCCATCAACATTCTTAAACGGGGGAACTCCCATATAGCTCACATGACACCTTCAAAGTCTGTGCCCGAGTAAGGTGAAATATGGTGGGTGGAGAAAAGAGGAGGGGGGGGGGACATGTTCTGATGGCATTTCTGGGGAAAAAAGTCAACCGTCCATCGTGCATCAATCTGAAAATATGCCATGGGACTCTACAACACCCTAGAGTTGTAGCCCTTAGAATTCTGAACGCGAAATACGCCATACCGAGCAGGGCCCACCAACCCAATCGTTAGCTTGTACACCTGCTAGTTCAGCCCTTCTTTTCCTCTGAGGGTTAATGATTATGGCAGTCCAAGAAGGTTTTTATTAACGCGAAGAATATGGAAAAGATAAAAGATTAAAAAAGAGGCTTAAATATTTTTCTCTTCTAAAAAATACATTGAATGCAACAGTTGTCAGACACTCGGGCTCGAACGTAAAACAATAAAATGTCAAGTATAGTTCATTAATTTATGTACTTTCATTCAGCCCCAGTCAACGAAACTATTCATTGAAATCCACATTTGGTTTGATCTTTTTGTGAATACAAATTTCCTTCATTCTTAAGAATGTATGGCTTTACTTTTTGTGCCGGGAGGATGGCAACGTGCTTGAACACACATACGAACACAGACGGACACACGGGAGAGAGATGATGATCGAGCCTTCTGTTTCTGTTTAAGAAGATATTGTTTTGTTTTATTTGATCGTCGTAGGGCTTGCCCATATAGGTAAATTTAACTTTGAACAGTTCCCGTGACCCTCTCCTCGCGCTACTGGTGTTTTCCTGACTTCTTTCTTAACTGAAGTAGGTCAGTTGACATGACCTGAGGCGTCTAAATATAGTCTGCCCATATAGTCTGTTCTTAGTTGAAGAGGCGTGTGGGGTGTGGGACGAGACAGATAGACGAATCCAATGCCATTCGTATTGGGGATTTTGCGTGGGATTTGATTTTCTGAAATGAGTAGTGTTTTTGCCGTACCTGCAATGGCAGGAAAGGTCTGGTTTAATATTGACTGTCTTTTCATGGGGTTTGTCAAGGCTGGCTCAACCATCATGGTCATGCCTGTTTTGTTTCACATCATCTGCTTATGTTGACATATGGGCTCCTGATTTGCGGTCGTTTGAATTGATGTGCTCTGACGCTAAATTAACATTCGTTTAACCAATTTAACGAATATTTCCATTCTTGTGCAGGAACAGAAAATGAGTAACAACAAGGCGACACCTCTCCCTGCGTACACACCAGGAGCACCGCCAATGGCTGCACCCCCAACGTACGCTCAAGCAGTCGGAGGGGTGCCTCCCACAAGTCCATTTACTCCCACCCAAACACGTAAATATCTATCTTCAAAGTGCATGCACTAGTGCTATCTGATTTTGTTCTATCGTGCCGTATTTTCATTTCAGAAAATGGTCCCACTATTCTGACAACTGTTGTTCCCGTGGGTCCTCAATCAACGCATATGATTTGCCCCCATTGCTTGGCCGAAATTGAGACTTCAACTAAAACTGAACCAGGAATGATTGCTTACATATCAGGTGTTGTCATTGCTCTGCTTGGGTGAGTAAATACAATTGTCCCTCTTTAAAATGAGTTTAGCTCTTGAACTGTGAGTAAATCGTGTGTGTCTGTTTTAGGTGTTGGCTGGGCTGCTGTCTTATTCCATGCTGCATCCCAGAATGTATGGATATACATCACAATTGTCCAAATTGCAAAGCCTATCTGGGACGTTTCAGGCGATAAGCTTCTCACCTAAATTTTATCATTCTATATGTGAAAGCTTTTGTTGACTATTGCTCCACAAGCTCTTTGTAGCCTTTTCGACATCGAACAATTTTCTTGTATGAAACTATCTTATTTTACTCAAGGTTTTGTGACAGACTATCTTGCAGAGGTGCATAGGTCTGATGGTTTTCTGTCTTGTGAAAATTCTGCACTTTTGTGAGATGATGTCATATGCCCATACAGCATGTCAATTCAATTTGTGTGTCAACAGTGAGCTATGCAGTAGTGCTGGAACCGCCACTGCTGGAAAATGACACAAACATTTTATAGGCTTCTGATGCACTTTGTGTACAAAAATTGCTTTTATATTCTTGACAAACATTCTCTCTTAAGGAGTGAGACTCATTGTATGCATATATTTCTGGGTGACTGAACTGTTTTGAGCCAACTTGTAATCTCATCAACAGAATATTGTGTTTTCAACTTAATTTTGAGGAAACCAGGAGATTGTTGACCCTATCATCTTGAAAGTCTTTTGCCTTGTGGGAATATGTTGTACATGCACCGCATTTTGTTCTTCAATGACATGGCTATGTGCAATATCATGCGGTCCAATTTATTTAAAAGATCTTGCACATTTGCACAAATTTTGATACATTTTGCAAACTAAAATCTCATAATATTTTTTTACTAAATATGTGACTTTTGATATATTTATTTAACACAATCTGGGTATTTTGCAAGATCTGATTTAGCTTTTTATCAATATATTTAATTGAAAATGTATGTGATGCTCAGGCTGACTACCTACTCTCCTATGTGGTTTACACCTTGTCTTGCTGTTAGGTATGCTTCTTTATAGGAAATAATAAAATAAACTTGGTAGCAGCTTTAAATTTAAGCTCGGCAGCTTTAAAGTTAAGCTCTATGTATGATAGTTTATTGTTTGGCAGTGTGAGAGGGAGTGATCACACTTGAATGGTATTGGCTGGTTTATTGGGAACAGTGTGAGACTCGGTTGCAGAAATTAATTTACAGCTTTGGCAACAGGAGGGGGAGGGTGGTTAGGGCAGGTGAGGGGTGTGTTCAGAAAGAGAGTCAGGGACCTTGGCCAAGAAAGGGCCAGAGAAAGAAAGAAGAATAAATAAAATCAGGGAACTGACACCAAGCTGCTTCTAGCATTCAGCCAAAACACTATAGTACTGTAGTTCATTAGGTTTCGAACGAAAATGTCCTCAATTTAGTTGTAACTGACCTTCAGATATTAATAATTTAATCCTTCCTGTTTATGCTCTGTGCATTGAGTAATTGTTTATAGTAATTCTCTGATAATGTATTGCTTTAATGAAACTGATAATGTCATATTTTTGTAACAATGTAACAATATCCATTTTTGAAAAATGTTAAGATGTTTTGCTTGAAAATTTATGGTAGCCCTCATGTGGGACTCAAATGTGAAATATTTGATGTTACAGTAGTTTCATCCCACTGTTAGATGTGTATTTTGGACTTATCTGTAATCTGGATTAATTCATTAAAAGCCTTTGTATGTATTAAATTAATGTCCTTTACTAACTTTTGAGCCCCACCATCCTAATCACATAAAAAAGACTACTACTCAAGGATTTTGAACTATTAGTTTTCTGAGTAAAGTAAACTTCCATTCACTGTCTCAACTTTTATTATTCATCATATTATACTGTGACAACAGGTACAAAGTTTCAGAATTGGGTCATTGTTTCGGTATTGCAATATCAGGTCTCACAAATTTTGAATTTGATGTGTACATTAAAAAACAGGCAAGAACTCTGCATGTAAAAGAAAAATAAGACACACCACAGACCATCCACACCCTTAAAGGTGGATGTAAGTGTTTTACAGAGGACTGAAAAAACACAAACCGAAAATGCTTCCGAAAGCAAGAAGTCTATGCACACTACTTTTAGTGCATTACACGCCATAATAAGGATCAAACAAAATAAATAGAAGGGAAGGGCCTCGTGCTGCAGGCGCTGCATGGGAGGCAAAGAGGTATGGCACAGGCGCCAGACCAGGATCACTTATCCTTAGAGCTTAAACTACACTCCTAAACGGTAAGAATGAGCCGCCCGCGGTGCCTGCTGGTCGTGGAGCACCACTTCGCGGCAAGCCGTCTGATCCCGAGGGACCGTTTGGTCGCTCCGTCTCTGTCGCACTCATGAGTGTTGCCTATGGGAGCGAGAGAGACAGCGACCAAACGATCCCTCGGAATGAGGCGGCAGGGGCCAGGCCCCGGGCTGCCCCGGGCGAGCAGGGCTCTGGTCCACGCCCCGCGGGACAACTCAACTCGAGGCGCTCAACATTTCATTCATTTGATGCCCGTTTAAGACAAAGCCGAGTGGCGGCCGTGCGGCCGTCGCGTCGCCGGCCAGCTCGCGGCCCGGCAGAGTGCGGCGCGGCGCGTCTGGCCGCGGAGCCGCGAAGCCCGAACACGGCCCGAGTGTTACGTGGAGCTGCAGCTCGGCAGCCGTCGGCGGCACGGCGAGGCGTGGCTGGTTATATCACAGACCATTCAAAGCGCGCCCCCGCCCCGGCCCGGTACCTACCTACCCGCGTACCCAGTACCCGCGCCAGCCCACCGTGTCCGTGTCCGCAGCGCGGCGCCCACACGCCGGCCTTCCCTCCCGGGTCCTTCCCGGCCTTCCTGGCCGAGTTGGCCCACTCGTTGAGGTGGGCCGGGCCGGGCCGGGCGTGGTGGGGGCAACGCGGCGGCGCGTCGCGGTAGAGGGCCTCATGGTCGCGGGCGGCGACGCAGCAGTCAGAAATCCGTCACGAAATCCAAAGTCCTGCTGCGGCTGCGGCTCTCGCGAACGCAGGCGCAGGCGCGGGCGGCATGGGCGCGGCGCGGCCCGGCCGGGTGAGGCAGGGCAGGGCAGGGCAGGCCGGACTACACCTTCTGCAGGCGGATGGACACGTGGGTGAGGATGCAGAAGGCGGCGGTCCAGGCCGCGGTGATGACGAAGGCGCACTGCACGTCGTAGTTGTCCAGGCCCCAGCCGCGGCCCATGATGACGCGCAGGCCGTGCACGGGGTAGGTGAGCGGCAGCCCGTGCGACACGTGGCGCAGCATGGAGTACATGCCCTCCCAGGGCCACGACACACCTGCAACACGAGGGACGAGGAGAGCGTGCGGTAGCTGACGAGGCGGCCGTCGTCGCGGTGCTCCGCGCTGCTCTGTACTCACTGCCGAGGAACATGAAGATGAAGCTGGCCGCCATGCCGAACAGCGACGCGGCCCACTCGGACGGCGAGTGCAGCGCCACCAGGAACCCTGCGGGCGACAGGCAAAGCTCCGTTCACACAGGACACTCGTCTAAGGCCGTTGAGGATGAATAAGTCGAAAGAAGGAACGGAAACGACGTCTGACGCGAGCCCCGAGCCCCTCCACCTCTGTGGACAGGTTGCCGGCCGGATCCGTCTGCGCCGCCACTGCCGCGACGGACTGCCGTCGGCGACTCTTACCGAACCACATGCCGGACAGGCCCAGGATGCACATGAGGAAGAAGGACAGCCAGAAGGAGCCGACGATGTTCAGCTGGAACACGCCGAACATCATCCCCATGATGATGATGGTCTGCAGCCCCATGAGCAGGAGCTGCACCACGTAGTGCGCGTAGAGGACCTCCATGAGCCGCACGCCTGCAAGCAACCGCCGTTTATTGTAGCGTGGCGACGTGTACCTCGATGGCGAGTAGGATGGGGTTGCTCTGTTAGCCGAATCATTGAATCGTGAAGGCCGACCCGCCGAGAAGGAGCGGCGGTTGGGTTGCCTATCCCAGCGGTTCTCAACCTTTCTCGGCTCGCGACCCCAAATTTGTAGCCAAAAATTTCCGCGACCCCCAGGAAAAGTTTCGCGACCCCACGGGACCCCTCCTTTAGCATGCCACTGCGTCTGATCCGAGGCGGGCATTTTGCTCCCTCAACGGGCAATTGGTCTTTGGACCTTCCTTTAGCATGCCTCTGTTACGGAGTGCGATTATCAGTCTTAGTTTGGGAGCAGTATTGTCTCAAAGTTGGCCAAAACGCTCAGAAATGTCTTAAAAAATCATGTTTTGGGTCGATTTTAAGCAGCCACTGCGTCTGATCCGAGGCGGGCATTTTGCTCCCTCAACGGGCAATTGTTCTTTGGACCTTCCTTTAGCATGCCTCTGTTACGGAGTGCGATTATCAGTCTTAGTTTGGGAGCAGTATTGTCTCAAAGTTGGCCAAAACGCTCAGAAACGTCTTAAAAAATCATGTTTTGGGTCGATTTTAAGCAGCCACTGCGTCTGATCCGAGGCGGGCATTTTGCTCCCTCAACGGGCAATTGTTCTTTGGACCTTCCTTTAGCATGCCTCTGTTACGGAATGCGATTATCAGTCTTAGTTTGGGAGCAGTATTGTCTCAAAGTTGACCAAAACAGGCACAACGATTTTTCAAAGACATTTCTGAGCGTTTCGGCCAACTTTGAGACAATACTGCTCCCAAACTAAGACTGATAATCACACTCCGTAACAAAGGCATGCTAAAAGAAGGTCCAAAGACCAATTGCCCGTTGAAGGAGGACGAAATACCGCCTCGGGTCAGACGCAGTGGCTGCTTAAAATAGGCCCAAAACACGATTTTTCAAAGACATTTCTGACCGTTTTGGTAAACTTTGAGACAATACTGCTCCCAAACTAAGACTGATAATCACACTCCGTAACAAAGGCATGCTAAAGGAAGGTTCAAAGACCAATTGCCGGTTGAGGGAGCAAAATGCCCGCCTCGGATCAGACGCAGTGGCTGCTTAAAATCGGCCCAAAACACGACCCCAGCTACCTCGCCGCGACCCCTTAAAATTTTTTCGCGACCCCACTTGGGGTTGCGACCCTAAGGTTGAGAACCACTGGCCTATCCCGACGGGCGCTCTTCCTAGACTCCACAGCCACCACACCGAAAACGATTGTGGACTGGTTTGTCTTTGTCGTTCCGCCCCTTACCTGTCACGATCTGCCGGTCCAGGATGGAGTTCCTCTTCTCGGGCAGCAGCGCGCACATGGCCGAGTTTCCGGCGAGCATGAACACCAAACTGCAAGGGAGACGAACGGTTTGGTGAGGGTCTTTGGCTCGGCAGCAGCTGTTGCGCTGGCTAGTGGCGGGCTCGCTTACCTGCACACCATCCCGGGGGAGGCGAAGTCGATGAACTCGGGCTCGTTGGTGCCGTACACGGGCTGCGCAAACTGCAAAACGCAAAACAGAAACGAAAAGTAAAGTTGGGTAAAGTTGAGAGAGAGCTTGACCGTCGCCGAGGCGCCGAGACTCACGTCGACGGGCAGGGAGCCGGCCTCGCGCGGAAAGCCGCAGTCCGAGAAGAGGTCCTTGATGAAGATCTGCATCAGGTCCAGGAACTTCTTCGTCAGCAGCTGGCTGATCATGGCGTCTGCGGGGGACCGATAAGGAATAATCAGACGTCAATGTTAAAACTAGAAAGACTGAGGTTTGATAATGCGTGTGAGTTGGAGTGCTGCTCACCGGTCATGTCCATGGTGACGTCCACGATGCTGGAGTCCACCACGGCGGACGGCGCACTCTTGCCCTCGTCTATCCGCTGGTACAGGCTCTCGGTGAAGTTGTGCCGGAAGTGAAGGACCCCCCAGGACTTGCCTCTCCGCACCCTGCTGTACGCCTCCTCCAGGTCCGTGTGGTAGTGCTGCAAAGCGAGCCATTTCACGTCAGCGAGTTCGCCTCACCAATAGCCCGCGAAAGGAGGAGGGCGAGCCCGGCGCAGTGTTGCCGCGTATGTAGGCAAAAGTTCGTACGAAGGCCCAGTGTCCAAGGGGTTGCCAACCTCAGCCTGCACCAGGCAGCCAGGGGTTGTGGGTTGACAACCCTTTCGACGCTGGTGCATCCTGGGAATTTTTGTCTGTGACAACGCTGGTCAGGCGAGATGGCGCCAGCGAGTGCTTACAAAGTTGACGTCCTTCCTGCTGATCATGTCGATGTAGATGCAGGAGACGTGGGTGTTGTTGCTGCAGCGGCCGTTCCAGGCGCGCTCGCTCAGGTCGGTGCAGTTGGACTCGTCGTTGACGATGCTCATGGCCAGGTCCTTGGGGTCGCGGCCGATGGACAGGCAGAAGGACGTGGACTGGATGACGGACATGATGACGAGGATGCCGAGTACCCTGCGGCAGAGGCAGACCGACACGTCTTAGACTCCTCTGGGCCGCCCGGGCTAGCCCGTAATGGTAATGGTACATCAGGTAGGCAGCCGCCGGCCTTGCGGACAGCCGTGTCCACCGGGTTGCCTACCCGACGAACGCAAGGCGCTCGGTCGCCGGGTTCGAGCCCCGGCGACGGCCTGGTTCGTTCGCTTTCGGGAGCCTTGCGTGCATCCCCCACCCGTTTCCGTTATGCGATGCAGCAAAAGGGGGGAAGGGGGTAGTTAAGGTTCAGGAGAACGCGCGGTCATTTCGCGGCGTCAATGTCAGCGCGTCGATAGTTTTGCCGCGTGGCGTGTGGCGTGGCGTGGCTCGGTTCGCGTGTCGCGACGCAGCGGCCTTATGGCTATCGGCGGGCAAGGTCGCCGCTAGGTCAGGGAGGGAGGCCGCCACACTGTCACCTCACTTCCAGCACTTCCAGCGTAGGTACGCACCACTTGCTGCGCTTGAGCCAGGTGATGTTCCTCCAGACCAGGGCGTGGAAGCGCACCCACATGGTGCTGCCGCGGCTGAGGCTGGTGCCGTCGGAGGGGGTCACGTGGTACATGTCGGCCTCCTGCAACAAGTGCGAGTGAGACAGTGAGACGAGTCGCGGCGCGCCCTTCGCTCCTCTCTCTCGCTCCTCACCTGGGGGGCGGCCGCCACGAAGGCCTGGCTCTCGTTCTCGTGGCCCTCGATGGCCTCGTGCTGCTCCTGCTGCTTGCTGAGTGTCAGCAGCACGTCCTCCAGGTTGTCGCAGCCGAAGCGCGACAGCAGGTCGTCGGGCGCGGCCTGCGCCAGCAGCACCCCGTGCCGCATCAGGCCGATCTGGAACGCATGTGGAACACATGTGCGAGTGAGACAACTAGGCAGGGCGAGCCAGGCGAGGGACCTTGCCGAGCCTGCAATTAGCGGTGGCACGGCCGGCGTGGCGTGGCCCCTTGGAAAGAGTCAAAACGGCGGCAAAAGTGGCGGCGCGGCCCTGGCGTGGCGTGGCGTGGCGTGGCGTGGCACTGCCAGTGCGTGCCCGGCCTGGCCCGGCCGCGGGGCCACTAACGTCCCTGTTTATGGCCACCAAGTTGTGCGGCCGCAACGATAAGAACTCCTGCATCTCGTCCTTAAGCGCAGTTTTTCGGGAGGACATTGTGGTGGGCAGGGTGCGGGCCACTACACTGCACTTGCAGTGCCCCAGCACTTCGCGGCCGCCTGCCAATGGCCTGTGGCGGCTTGGTGCGCGCTCCGTGCGAGCTTTATGGGCCCACTCACCGCGTGCGCCTGCCGCGCCTCCTCGATGTAGTGCGTGGTGATGATGACGGTGGTCCTCTTGGTGCGCACCATCTCCATCAGGTGGTCCCAGATGCTGCCGAGGGGAAGCAAACGGCGTTAGAGTCAAGGCTAGCTCGCGTTTAGACAGAGGGGTTGGGGCCGTGAGGGCGGCGACTCACCTCTGGCGCAGCACGGGGTCCACGCCGACGGTGGGCTCGTCCAGGATGAGGAGCGTCGGCCGGTGCAGCAGCGCCACGGCGAAGGACACCCGCCTCTGCTGGCCGCCACTGCGTCCGACAGACAGGGAGTAGAGTCGCGGACCGGTCACGGACGGCATGCCAAATTACACAGTGACCCGCGCGGCGCGTATAGCGCGTGGCCCGCGGGTGTGGCAACATTAGCGTGGCCAGAAAAGCAAGCAAAATGCTCCACAGCCTATTGGCCGAGCGATTCCGGGGAGTCGTTTCGTCGCTCTGTCTCTCTCGCACCCTTACGGGACGCCCCGTGAGTGCGACAGGGACGGAGCGACTCTCCGGGATGGGCCCGCTGCTCGCGTGACTGGCGTGACTGGCGTGACCACGCAGACTCACCTGAGCTCGCCGACCAGGGCGCCGTGCGTCGGCAGGTCCAGCAGCTTCATGACGGTCCTGGTCTGCTCCTGGATGACCTGCTCGCTGAGGCCCGCGATGCGGCCGAAGTACCAGAGGGTCTCCTTGATGTTGAACTCATCGTACAGCCCCAGCTCCTGCAAAACAGAGTCGACCGTAAACCTTTGCTTCAGACAGAGACCCGCGTCCTTTTTGTTCACAATCTGTTAATTTTTAATTATTTTTCTTTTTTGTAGTCTTGTCTTTGAAAGTTTGCAGGGAAAGCTGGGGAATCAATACGTAATGAGCCACGTCCCTGTCGTGCTGGGAGTCCGCGCGGCCGCGTGGCACTGACGCCGGACAGCTGGGAATACCTTTGACAGGCCTTCAAAAGTCGACGTCGTACGGCGGGCTGGCTTAGGCCTTGCCGCTGCTCCGTCGCTTTGTCTCTCTCGCGCCCGAACGGAACGCCCCACGAGTGGGAGCGAGACGGAGTGAGTGTTCGGAATATCGGCCTGCTGGCCAGGCCTCATGGCACCGTTTTTGGCTCAGCTCGAGGCGTATCGCCACAACGATCACCGCAAACATCCATTTGTGCTGCCGTGCCGTGCCGTGCCCTGCCGCCCTGCGCGGCGCCCTCCGAGTCCCCAGCGCACGCGACACACTGGGGGGGGGGGGGGGACCGGCAATGGCCCCGAAATGTCTAGCCGACTTCTGGATGCACGCGAATGCAAGTGCATGTCCTTGGCGCGGTCGTCGGCGCCCCTCCCCAAAAGTGCAGTGTCGCGGCCGAACTGCCTGCAAGGGTGGAAATGTTTTCAAGGTCCGCCGATTCTCGGCCGGTGCGTTTAAACCGCCATTATCGTGCGCGGCCAGTGCAGCGCGCACCGCCAGCAGGTCGATTCCGAACGTCGACCTGTCTCTCTCGCACCCGCACGGGACGCCCCCCGAGTGCGAGAGAGTCGTGCCGACCAACACTAGCGGTGTTTGCAATGAGCCTGCCGAGGGCGCGCGGCGCGGCGCGGTGCGGTCCGAGTGTCCGAGCGGTGAGCGCGGCATGTTACCGTCCTGCCGGCCACCGCGGCTGCAACCGCACCAGACTCTCCAACTGTCGCAATGCCACTAATGATGCCCCTGGCGTGGCGCCGAGCGGTGCGGCGTGTGTGGTGTGCAGGACTGGCACGCGTTTAAACACGAGTCGGTTGACATGTTATACGTACACGTAGACAGGAAAAAAATAGGTTTCCCTCACTTTTTTGCAGCGTGTAACTTATGACTGTAGATTAATGGGATATTAATGATGGATGGAGCAGCGAGACAGTATACTCTCACCAGGCCTGTCGGCATGTATGGCAGGCCATGGATTTGAAATGAACAGGCCACTCCACGGAGCGTTGCAGAGGTGAATTCTCGTCGGTTCAACGACCGTTTGCTTTGCTGATGTGCTTGCAGTGGATTGATCACAACCAATTGAAACAGGGCTCATCTGGCCGTTGGGAAGTTGTGCAGTCTACATCGGCTGTCAAATTGCTGTATCAAGTTTTGCATTGTAGCGGCGCGGCCATGGCGGGGTCATCACTGGATACCGGTTCCCTGTGGTTCCCTGTTCTAGCGTCATCCTTTCGGCTGACCTTGCACGCACACTTACCGCCTCGATCGTTAGAGACCCGGCGCCCCGCACGCGCATCCCCACGGGTTCGCACACCCAATAGGATGCAGCCAATCACTATTTGAATTTGCAATGTAAAACGGGCGGCTGTGAACGTAACTCTCCTCCGCTCGTTTCCCGCCAATTCGCCTATTCCAAGGACGCCCGAGGCAGTCCGCGGCCGAGCATGGAATGGAGCAGCACGACGCTTTTAGTAGTGTTGTGACGGGGACAAGATCTTCTTTTTTGGCCCAGGGGACTCCATATCGGCCAAGTGTTTGTGACGGCGCCGGCCATGCCGGTTCAGTCATTCCTCGTCTCTCGCGGGGCGCGCGGTGTGGGTGCGAGGGAGGCAGGGCGACGGTCAGTCCGCAGCGCAGTCCGCGGGGACCCTGCCAACCCTGCCGACGCGTTATTGGTCGGAGCCAAAGCCAAACGGCACGGCGCGGCTCGGCGAGGACGAGAGGACGAGAGGGACGACACGACGGCAAGTAGCGGCGGCCGGACGGCGCCGCATGGCGCATGTCAATGGGGGCTAACCGTCACTGGGTCAAGGTGCGGGCAGCGCGGCCAGGCGTACGCCCTGCACGGACCAAGGCTTTGTCCAGGCCGGTGTGACGGGTTCGAGTACCGGACGGGGCGAGGTTTATTTTTCGCTAGGGTAGTTTGATAGTCCGTCCTGGGAAAAGAGGGGGGGAGGGGCGGGCTGTGTGGAAAGACTCGGCCAGAGTCGTCGCCGTGGCATGCCAGTGCTGGACGCGTGTCTGGGGATCACATGCACGAGTTGCTTATCGGGGCTGCCTGCCCGTCTGTCTGTCTTTCTGCCCGCCCGTCTGTCTGTCTTTCTGCCCGCCCGTCTGTCCGTCTGTCTGCCTGCCCGTCTGACTCACCTGCGGCATGTAGCCGATGGCGGGCCCGGGGATCTCTGCCCCGGGTGACCCGGGCACGCTGCCCAGGACGCGCACCTCCCCCGACGTGAAGCGGTGCTGGCCGACGATGGCCTTGAGGATGGTGGACTTGCCGCAGCCGCTTGAACCGAGAAGGCCGTAGCTGCAACACAACAAAGCACTCGGATGAATGGCGCGAAGGGAAGGACGAGCCGCGAGGCCGCGGGGCCATGGGCGGCCTGCAGGGCTGGGGCCGCATTCGAGGAAACCCACTGCACTTTTAGGCAAAAAGCATGGGAGTTGGGTCATTTGGGGTGCTTTTGGGTCGATTTCGTTCCGCAGGGCCTAAATAGCGGTCTGAGAGCGAGGGCTGGTGGGTCCCAGATCCCGCTCTGTCCGCTGCCTTTCAGTGAGGGCTAGGCTCCTCCGTGAACTTGACGCAATCGACTAGTACACGCCGCAACCGCGCGGTCGGCTTGAATACAACACTGAAATTTATTCATAAGAATCCGAGTGCGGCCCGCTCCGACCGAAAGAATTTTCCGCACTCATGAGAGGACCGGTCTCGAACGACTGTCGGATGCGAACCGACTAACTCCGCAAAAAGAAGAAGTGGCTAGATGCTACGCGCGGTTCGGTCAGTTCCTATTCCGCACTGTAGTCGGTGGTTCTGGCCGAGGCCAGGACGCGGCCAGGACGCGGCCAGGACGCGGCAGGACGTTGACGCTCTTTTGCCTTGCCGGCTTTGCCGGCCGGTCCGCGGCAGTCCCACGGGGCTCTGCTCGACGTACATGCCGTCGGCCCATGGCGGTCGGGGTGGGAGCGCGGTTCGGAACTCGGCGCGGCAGTCCAGGAAATGTTCGCGTGTCGTCCGCGAGGCGGCTCTTGAAGGCGGCAGCCGAAAAGTCCGCGCGCGGCCGCGGCGCGCAGGGTAACCGCGCCGTGCCGTACGCCAGTCCAGGACGCCAGTACGCCACGCCGCGAGCTTGGCAGCGTCCTTCACGTGCCGCAGCGCGCCGCATCGCACTGTGTAGAAAGTGATTCCACTCCTCTCCTCGCGCGCACAGTGTGCCAGCAGTGCGCCAGCAGTGCGCCGGCACGCCATACATGTCTAGCCGCGCACCGCCACGCCGCCGCGCCGCTAGTGTCAAGCGAGTTCCACGCGCGGGTCACTGGCCCACCACAAGACCCCCGCGAAGACTCGCACTCGCGAAGCGAAAGGTCAGCTTCGCACAGCCATACTCAATGCAATTTCAGCGAGAAAGGATTCGCTCGAAGCAGCGGAGGGCGTAACTCCATTACATGACGCGGCGCGAGTTGAAAACAAAGGCTGGGGCACACACCGCGGCAAAAAAAAGTGACCAAGAGCGGGCGAATTTTGAGATCCTAATAAGGAGAACGCAGCAAGGCGTATGCATCAATCACCTGGGCGGAGGGGGAGGGGGGAGTAGGAGGAGGCGGGGAGGCGCGACGTAGCGCTGCAAGGTGAGGTCATGTCTGACCCACTTATGGAAACCACTTGCGATTTCATTGGGGGCTTCGCGGGCTTCGCGGGCTTCGCGGGCTTCGACCTGCTGGCTGCAGTTTCCCTTCGCCTGGGTCAAGCCTGGAGGCGCGCGGGGAGGAGGGGGAGGAAGGGAGACGCAGCAAGTTCGGCTGCGAGGCTAGCAACAATCGCCCGCGCGAAGTGCAAGCGCCCGAGCACGGCGATGACGATGGTTCGGCACGCGACGGCAGGTGGATCACAGTGGATCATTGCCTCCTGCAGGACCGCGCACATTTTCGAGTGCTTTTCCTTTCAGACGGAAGCGCGCTTTATCTTCGGCCGGCATGGCAGCATTGGCCGCGCTTGGCGGCGCTTGCCCCACCGGGCTGCCCATCCTGGAGGAGGCAACCGCCAGGGCGACCGCGAGGGCGTGCTGCAGACAGAGAGTCGTTCTCGTCGCCCTGTCTCTCTCGCACCCAAACGGGACGCCGCACGAGTGCGAGAGAGACAGACGGACGATGACGACTCTCGGAATCAGTCTACAAAGTGTCGGACCTTCGGTGCAAGGTGCGCGTCATCCTCGGGGCCCCGCCGCCCCGGGCGCGAGGAGGGACCGCGGCACGAACGCGCGGCCTGCCTGGACAATGGCGACGCTTTTCACGGTACTGTACGCACTGCACGCGTACTGTCCACGCGTCGCCGTGGGCACACTGGGCACACAGCTCGCACGCACGTCCCGCTCCTGTCAGGCCGCCTGCGGTGCGACGTCGATGACCCTATCAGAGTGGAGCCGCGGCCCAGAGATTTGAACGCACGCGCAGAGCAGTGCCGTGCCGGCCCGCTCTTCCTCAGCGGAAATCGTCGCTGCAGTGTCGTTTTGGTTTGAATCCAGTTCTCATCGGAGACCCGACGGCGAGACAAAAGGAGAATAACTCTCGCCGCCATGGAGGTCGTGGTGGCGCCGCGGAGAGGCCGGCCACCTAATGGGCCTGGAGAGTGTCTCGGGGTTCAGGCGGCACGTGCAGTCCCGGGCGTGCACAGTGGGCCAGGAGACCGGCGGAGGCGGCCAAAACTCTAGAGGCGTTTTGAGCTCCAGAGGCGCTAACCAGGACTGGAACCGAACGTGTGACCCCACCAATGGATTGCTCGTCCGGAGAGCAATCCATTGGTGGGGTCAAGCGGTCGATTCGAGTCCCATTTAGCGACTCTGGAGCTCAAAACGCGTCTGGGATTTTGACCCCCTCCACCGGTCTTCTGACCCACTGTGGAGTGCCGGGCCGGCTAGCGGACATCCGGCAAACATTGAGAGAAGTGCTTACATGGTGCCGCTGGCCACGGTCATGTTGAGGCCCTTGAGCACCTTGATGGGCGCCTGCTTGCCGTTGAGCGTCCATCCCCCGCCGTACTCCTTGTAGGCGTTGCGGATGCTGATGGCGATGTCCGGCGCCACGGCGCTCGGCACCGTCTCCAGGGAGATCATGGTGGCGGCGTCACTGCGAGGCCTTGGACATCCTGGAGGTCAAGGACGCGCCACCCTGCAACAAGAAGGAGAGGGGGAGGTTGAGGCAGGCTAATGGCAGCGGGGCGGAGCGCGGTCTCGAACCCGGGGCCGTCGGCCCGTAAGTCGGCCGCGTTGCCCCTTACGCCACGGCGGCGCTGCTGTGCCGCTGGTAGGGCATGGTCACTGCCATTGCATCAGAGCGGGCCGCCTGCACAGTGCCTGCACAGTGCCTGCACTGCATCGCCATGCCATCGCCACTGCAGCGGTAATTGCCAGAGGCTGATTCCGAGCCGAGCTTTCGTCGCTCTGCCTCTTTCGCACCCATGCGGCGGCCCGCGGCGGTGCGAGAGAGGCAGAGCGACGGACTCGGACTCGGACTCCAGAGAATGGCGCGGCGAGGCGAGCCTTTTCCCTAGGCTGACGTGCTGGACCGCCTGCCTGGTGCCTATGAGGCCCTCGGCCACCGCGCCGCCCCACCTTGCGCCCCGCCCGGCGAAGGTCGTCCAGGCGCGGTCTACTCGCTCAAAACCGAGAAAAAAGAAAAGGCCGTGCCCGCGGCCACTGAATACATCTGGGCAAAGATCTTCTCAGTGCTTTGGTGGAAAGGTTTTGTTTTAAATTAGGCCTAAATGATGGAGCTTGCTTCGGGTAGGTTATTTCTGGCACTGACAGGTGCCTTCTCTAGCTGGAAAAAGAATTTTGTTCGTGTTTTCTTTACTTTTTACTTTTTTTGGGGGGACTTAAATACTCAATATTACAGGCGTGCTAGGCTGCTGGACTCGAGAGATCCAGCTTCTTAATACTTCTGGGATATTCTGGGGGAACTTGAAATTTAGCAGAGACTGTGGACACGGCTAAACGCAGTGTAACTAGCCCAGACCGAGGATTTACCCTGTCAACATGGGTCAAACACCCCTGCCATTTTTTTTCTTACCCCAATAAAACACAAGTAGGCATGGGAGGTCCGCTTCCATACGACCAAGCCGTCTGTCAGCACTCATCATCTTGAGTCTCTCCGCGTGTTTTTTCCAGGCGACTTTTTTTGACACCGCCTCTTGTGTCAGAAGCACCGGAAAATCCCCACACTACTTCCTCGGTGGCCGTGTGGCCATCCGCCGCCATCCGCATACCAACTAAAAACTTCTCCCGAGTGTCAGAGGCAAAGGTAGCTAATTATTGGCCGATTCTTTCCCTGGACCAGGGCGCGCTGACGTCATGGCGCGTCACGCGGCGTCACGGGGAGGACCGGTTTGGCAGCCCCAAACACATGCGTGCTCCAGAGAGCCATTGTCGCCCGGAGGGCCAGTCCTTTCCCATAACGGAAGCATTACATGCCTATCCATCTCCATCTTACAGAAGCCAACTGCGGCATTTGGTTCAATCACGACGGTGCGCTGATTCGCATGTTTTGCTCTTGGTTGTCGTCCTTTTGCTCTGCATGGGTCCGCAAGTCCGCGAGTTCGCACCGCACGTGTGCATCCGCCAATCCTTTTGGAGGCCATTCAGTCGCCCTGGCCGAGGCAGATCGCCCAGTCCGAACCGAACAAGCGAGCCGCTGTTATGTCCCGCGGAGTCGTTCGGGGCGGGGTGGTCGCCCATAAGCAGCGGCTCGCGGGCTGGGCCCGGCCCGGCTCGGCCCGGCTCGGCTCGGCTCGGCTCGGCCCGGCTCGGCTCGGCTCGGCTCGGCTCGGCTCGGCTCGGCTCGGCTCGGCTCGGCAGCATGCTGGACCAACCAGTACCGGTACGGTCGTCCCAGACAGAGTGGAGGCAAGGAGCCTGCTCTTACCTAACTCCACGTGAATGCTCGCGCGTCTGTGTGTGTGTGTCTGCGCGTGTGCGTGCGCGCGTGTGTGCGTAGTGTGTGTGTGTCTGTGTGTGCGCGCGTCGCCAATCGAAGGGGGGAGTTGGAAGGCGGTGTGAGTACTGCAGGTGCAGCAGCAGTGCAGTTCTGTGTGCCGTCGCGGCGTCTAGACTGGCGGGCAGCAGCACACACACACACGTGAAGCGCCTGAGAGGTAGGCCCACGGAGCACACACGTGTTTGCGGGTTGCCTGCCCGTCAGGCGCTCCGCGTGTGGCCGGAAGACCGACTCCGCACGGTGCATTCTTTGCGCTGTCTCTCTCGCACCCTTCCGGGACGCCCCAATGAGTGCGAGAGAGACCTAGCTGCGTGGTGCCCTTAACCGCGCCCGGCCCCAGCCTGGATCCGGCCCGGATCCGGCCCGGCTCCAGAGCGTGGATCGGAGGAAGGAAGCGATACTTGTCGGATGAGATGGACTCGCTGTTCCGTTGCGGACAGGGCCAGGCTAACAGGTTACGGCACTGCGGGGCGGAGTGTGGGGAGGGGGGACGGAAGAGGCGGGGAGGGGGAAGGGGCAGAGGGTCCAACGACGCCGGGCTCGGGGACCACTAGGGGATCCGGGGGCCACGAAAGAGTATTGTTGTTACGTCACGAGCCCGGCGAGGTGCAGGGCGCGGTGCCACGACGCCACGAGCACGGCGTCGACCCGCACGCCGTCGACCCGGCGGCCGCATCGGCGCGCCGGCGGGAACGTCCTCGGCCTGCTCGTGTCCCTGCAGGCCTAGCTCCTAATTGGCTGATTGGATCCACAGGATCGACCGGATCGGTCAGCGATAGGCCAGGCGGCCCCGGATATCCCCGCGGGACTGGCCGCCGGCCGTCCGGGTCGCCGCCACGCGCTCGCCTTCGACGCGACGCTCGTCGGCCTAATGTCACCAAAAGTCACGTGACCGCGCCGCCCGATTCCGTGTGTCTGTCTCTGTCGCTCTCGCGGAGCGGCCCGTCAGGGAGAGAGAGAGAAGGCCTGACCCTGCAGCAGCATGGCCCTTCTACCTGCCTGCCGGTGGGCGGCCCGCGCGGCGCGGCGCGGCGCTGGAAAAAGTTATCGCACTGCGATCTATGACGCTCGTGCCGCCTGTGCATGACCGCGGTGCCATGGCGTTGTGGCCGCCATTGAGCCGAGGACCGAAGGCAAGCCGACGGGACGGGGAGACAGCCCGCCTGCCCGTCCTAGAGCACGCCGGTGAATCGGCACGGCGACGGAGAAATGGCGACGGTGCAGGCGGCGCGCGGCGGCGCGCGGACACTGGCAGGGTGTTGGCCGGGCGCGGGGCTTCGTTATAATGAGCAGAGGGAGCGCGCCGTGAATACCAATCTAGCATAGGCCTCCCTGACCGACCAGTGACCAAGGTCACGGCGACCTCAGGATGGCCGGCGGGACGGTCGGGACGATCGGGACGAAAACAAAAATGGAGAGTGAGGAGGGTGAGTGGAATCCAATCCGTCTGGATTGGAGACGCAAGGCACGGCCGAGGGTTTGGCGCGCTCATGCAAATGGAGGGCGCAGCGCTCGTTCCCCCGGGAACGCCCTGGAACGCCCTGGAACGCCCTGGAACGCCCTGGAACCACAGAGGTTAAAAGAGGTGTCCCGGAATGAGTCGGCAGGCGACGAGGGCGGTCACTACCCCTGACAGGACGTCTTCTACTCTGTTGGGAGACTGACGGTGTAACTTCCGACAGTGCAGTCGACAAGGCGACGGCGACTCGTCTTCCGCCACTCCACCCTCTCGGGCTGTAGGGCCCTGGCAGGGCCTACCCCTACCTACCTGATGACTGCCGCTGCCCGCTGGAGCAGCGCTGTATCCTCGAGTGTATCCAATAGTGTCACTGAGTCACCCGCGGAGCGTTTTCGCGGTGCCGGCGCGTCGCGGCCAGGGCACGGCACGGCACGGCGCGGCGGGGCGGGGCGGTGCGACTGCGCCACACTACTCGCGACCGACGCGACGGACTGAGTGAGCGTGTGGCGCGTGGCACTGTCAAAGGACTCGGCCCACCTCGCCTCCACGCTCCCGATCTCTCGATGGACTGAGTGGCCCGCGGCCCGCGCTGCGCCCTGCCCCCCGTGGCCACCCCGCCCCCGCCCCCGCCCCGGGCCCCCGCGGCCCCCCTGGGCCCCCGCCGGCGCGCGCCGCCCCCCTCCCCCACGCCGCGCTGGAGGGAGGGGGTGCATTGGTGCAACGAACACACCACCGGCAAAAAAGGAGTGCTGGCGGGGCGCGGAGTGCCGCGCCGTCGAGGCGCCGTGGCGTGCACGCAGTGCACGCAGTGCACGCACGCCAGCAATCACTTTTATTTTCCGCGCCGTTTTTCGACATTTGTCTTTCGTTTTGTTTTTATTCGTGTCAAGGGCTCGTCGTCTCGTCGCGTAGTTAGCACCGTTTTACTTTGATTTGCGTCTTTGCACGCACGCACGCACGCGCGCTGCTAGCGCCTGCGCGGTAGGCACACGGCGGCAGCGAGGCGCTGCCGTGCTGCGGGGCGGCCTACCCCGCCTTCGTCGGGCGCTCCGGGCTGCGGTCGCCGTCCGGGTCCCGGAGTGTCCGTCCCTGGCTCCGTGCGGGCCGAGGCATTAAAACAAAAACAAACACTGGGCTGGCGTCATCAAGGTTGGGCGGCCGGAGCGACGCTTGTCTCGGAGGAGACGGAGTGGACGCCGCGGTGCGCTGCAGCGCTTTGAAGGATGATTCCTTTATGATATCGCACGCGCCGCCACGCCGCCACACTGTGGGTCACGGCTCCGCCTATCAGATGCACCGTGCAGCGCGCCTGCAGCACGCAGCTCACAGCACACGCTGGGGCCTGTGGCCTGGGGCCTGGGGCCGCCCGGCGCGGCCGTCGGCACGTCGGCACGTCAACTCTCCGCGACGAGGACGGCGAGGACGGCGAGGACGCCGCCGTGCCGCGCTAAGAGGAACACTCGGCCCAACTAGCCCCGACCCGGGCCGACCCGGGCCGACCCTCGCCTCGCCCCGACCCCAAGGCCGCCTTGTTCGCCGCGGAATTAACGAAAGCGAGGATCGGCCGGCGTGCGCGGGTAGTATTCGGTTTCCGCGCACGCCTCCTCGCCGTTCAGGTCGGACAGTGTAGGACACACCACGCCAGAATGCGTCTGCAGAGTCCATGACGCGGTTTGCCTCCAGCCTCGATATCGATTATCGCTCTTCGATTAGAGAATCGAAGAGAATCGAAGAGCGCCGCGCGCTCGGCTCCTCCATTCTCTGCCATTCCGCCGCGAGCGTCGTCCAGCGCCGCCTCTTTTTTTGTGCCCACTTTAAAATGGCGAACACGAAAACAAAAACGGCGACAAGGTTCAAATTGTAGACGCAGCCACCGCGGAGGCCGCGCACGGTAGACAGGCCTGACACTCCCCCCGCCAGAAATAATGCAAAACAAACAACAACAAGAAGAGTAAACTAGTCACCCACAAAGTCACCAGACGAGCGTATTGCTGGACTCCTCTAAACCAATTTGTCGGAGTCACCGCCGCGGGAGTGCACAGCAAATACCCTCCCGTCGCGGGCGATGAGGGGAGGGGAGGGGAGGGGAGGGGGGCGCCGCACTTCCTCGCGGAAGCGCCACCACTTGGCCCGAGGACCCTGGCGCCCCGCCCCGCCCCGCCCCGCCCCGCCCCGCCCCGCCGCCACCACGGCATGGCCTGTCCCCACGCGAGCATAGCCAGCACACAGTGCACTGCCAATAGTCCAGCCGTGTGAGAACGCCGCCCAACACACACACACATACACACGCGCACGCCGCCGGTCGGGACGAAATCCGCCATTTCCATCCGCTGTTTCTCACCGCGCCACGCGCTCAGCCGCCAGCGGGCTGAATCCGAACCTCGATCCGAACACCGGTCGCTCTGTCTCCCCAGCGGGTGGAAACTACTTTTCCGAAACGGGCGTGCAGACGTTTTGTTATCCGTTAACATCGGCCGAACCAAGCGAGCTAGGTAAAATCTGCTTACATTTTCGGAATCAGCACAAAATTTGACAGGGAATAGGGTACTTTCTAGATGGCGAAACCAAATTTATCATGGTTATTTTGAAGCCTAAAAACAAATGTGTTGCGAAATATGGCCCTGATCCCATGTCTCGCACTGTCGCGGTTTGCTCAAAATGACTGATTTGGAAACGTTAATGTGGGCGAACGGAGCGTCGTATCACAAATCCAAAAACAGATTTGGAATCCTCAAGACATTTACCACGGTATAGGCTATATGCGTTCTTTTGAATTTTCAGATTTCATCCTGATAACTGTCGGCGAGTTTCAGTCGATTACGTGTTTACAACAAACATTTGCGTGGCTCAAGTACCGACTATTATCGGGGATCGTTGTCGTAAGAAGGAGTGGCTACCTACTCCATCTATATAGCCTATACATTGGCAAATTTTTTGAGGATTCCAAATCTGGTCTCAGATTTGTGATACGACACCCCGTTCGTTCACATTAACGTTTTCAAGATGGAAATGTTACTCGACGAGACATGGGATTTTTGGCCTTTTTGAAACATTTTTGTTTTTAGGCTTCAAAATAACCATGATAAATTTGGTTTCGCCATCTAGAAAGTACCCTATTCCCTGTCAAATTTTGTGCTGATTCCGAAAATGTAAGCACATTTTACCTAGCTCGCTTGGTTCGGCCGATGTTAACGGATAACAAAACGTCTGCACGCCCGTTTCGGAAAAGTAGTTTCCACCCGCTGGTCTCCCTCGCACTCACGAAGCGCCCCGTGCTGGCGCGAGAGAGACAGCGACGAAAGCACTGTCCTCGTGTCCTTCTGCCGCCGGCCATGTTTTTTTTTTAGTGTCAAAAATTCCATGCGATCCGCGCGGTTCGCGCGGCGGCACGGCACTACCGTCCTTCACACCACGCGGTAGTTGATGAATGGGAGAAAAAGGCGGCGCGTATGCTAAGTGAGGCGGGTATGAAAATAAAAAGGAGAGAGAAGCGAGATGCGCAAGTTAGCGGGGATCCGCGTGGATTTGGTTTGCACTTCACTGTTGACACACCGCGCCTTCGATGGGGCCGATGTCCTCGGAGCAGGGAGCAGGGCCAATTAACGAACTGTTTTTCGCGGCCGATGCCCCGTCGGTGACGTAGGTGATCGCCGAGCCCCCAACGCCCCCAGCCCGGCCAGACGTCACTGCGGAGGGTGGAGGGTGGCACTGTGGGGGTAGCGTCCCTCGGTGGCACCGCGGACACATTCCGACGCCCGAAGATTGTCCAAACTGTATATGTCAGTGTGAGGAGGTTCTGCGACAGGTGTCAAATTTCCCACGCTCTGAAACAAAGTTTTGTGGCAGGTGTACCGACACTACAAGCGTGTGGATATGTTGCTATTTTGCTATTGAATGTATATGAATTCAGAATGAAACTAAAAAATATTGGTGAGGAACTGTGAAAATTTCATCAATAAAATGTTGACACGGTGATAACAAGTTACATTGATTAATTAAATCGGCAGGAATGATTCGTTCCAGTTTTGAGCAGTTGGTACGAGGTGCTGCGTGTGGTCGTGGCACTTTTTAGGTTATGTTCTGCACTTTCTCAACATATTTTTAGTTTCTAAATACCGATGTAAATTTTAATTGACGGCTATATGAGATGAGAATACTGGCCCAGTTGTCTCGATCACTTTGCCTTTCTTGGAAGTCCAAAGCGAGACACTTCGCCGTTCCTGCCCTTTCTCTCAGTGTCAGTGCTGCGTTCTCTCGAGGACCACGGCAAAGTTGGGGCACCACCAAGAATACCCGATCAATCAAACTACGTCCGTGGGAAATGATGACGGACCCCAAAATTGAAGAGGCCTTGGCGCCGCTGAGGGCTGCCGTCAAAGAACAGGTTCGTTTCATTTCTGAAAAGTGTCTCTTTTGTTGTTGAAGCAGCACCTTTGACGTTAGGGGGGTTCCATGCGCGCTTTGTCCTGGTTATGCCGGTCGCATTTTTCGGTTTATCCGGTTTTGCCTTTGTCTGTCAGTGAAGCGTTGAAGCACTGATTAACATTGCCCGAACTTCGGTGATTGAGTACGTCGTGAGGAGCCGTGTATTCCTGTTGTCATTTGACACCTTTCACTTCAGAAATGATGCAACCATTCATTGTCAGTGTTTCTCTGTGGCAAAATTCCTCTTCATTCAATCCATTCCAACAATTTATTGTTAACAGAATAATTGAGCACCAATTTCGTGCCTCAATGCGTCTACATGCCCAATTCTTATACATAATTTGCTTTGACCACTGTTGTTACGTATTTTATTTAGTTTCTAACACAATAGTTTTGTTGGACAGGGTGATTTGGTGAGGAGCCTGAAACAGTCTGGAGCCCCTGATCTAGATGTCAAGAAAGCAGTGGTGGAACTAAAAGCACGGAAGAAGATCCTTGAAGACAAAGAGCTTTCTCTTATCCCTAATGTCACCTTCGACAGGGCAAAAATGGAAGACCTTCTCAAGAGGAGGTTCTTTTTCGATCAGTCATTTGCCATCTATGGCGGTAAGTAAAGAATTCAACTTTAAAGCTGCAGAATTTACTCCTTTGGGAACTTTCAAGCCATCAACATTTTGTGTTCGGTCCTGCAGGTATTACTGGCCAGTTTGATTTTGGGCCTATGGGATGTGCCATGAAGGCCAACATGCTCAACACATGGCGAAGCTCTTTCGTGTTGGAGGAGCAGATGCTGGAAGTGGATTGCTCCATCTTGACCCCAGAACCAGTTCTCAAGTATGTTTCATAAAATTTTCTAAATATGAATTTTTCGAATAGTAATGGATTTTTTTCTATATAGATCTGCATTAGGTTTTTCTCAATAATGACAATTTTTTTTATCTGTTTTACAGGGCTTCTGGACACGTGGATAGATTTGCGGATTTGATGGTCAAAGATGTGAAGAATGGAAATTGCTTCAGACTTGATCATTTAATTAAAGCTCATTTAGAGAAATTGGCCTGTGAGAAGACTGCTACTCCTGAACTCAAAGCTGAATGCACTGACATTGTTGTAAAGCTTGATGGTATGACTAAAGATGAAATGGCTAACATTTTGAAGAAGTTCAATATCAAGGCACCTTTAACAAATAATGAACTTACTGAGCCTATTGAATTCAACTTGATGTTTGCCACTCAAATTGGACCATCTGGTTTGGTGAAAGGGTATGATTCATTCCTTTAAATTAGAGTTGGTACAATAATTCCATCAAAATATTTATTAGAGTTTCCTCATCACAGATTCTTGAGACCAGAGACTGCTCAGGGTATATTTGTGAATTTCAAGCGTCTTTTGGAATTCAACCAAGGCAAGCTGCCATTTGCTGCAGCGCAGATTGGCAATGCCTTCCGTAATGAGATCTCTCCCAGGTCCGGTCTGATCAGAGTTCGTGAATTCACCATGGCTGAAATCGAACACTTCTGTGACCCCAATGACAAGGCGCATCCCAAATTCGACTCTGTGCGTGACATTACCCTCATGCTGTATTCAGCCTGTAACCAGATGGATGGAAAATCTGCTGAGGCTGTCAAGATGGGTGATGCAGTAGATAAGGTCAGAGTTCTCTTTAAACTTTTATTTATATTTAATTGATTCATTTATGTACTGGTTTTGACGGTTCTGTTGCCTTATTTCAGGGCTTGGTTGCCAATCAAACTCTTGGATACTTCATGGCCAGAATTCACCAGTTCCTCATTCGAGTTGGAGTAGATCCCGCTAAGCTGCGCTTCAGACAACACATGAGCAATGAAATGGCGCATTATGCTTGTGACTGCTGGGATGCTGAATGCCTTACTTCATATGTAAATTGAGGAGACAGGCCAACTCACATCTTATTGTTTTTCTCTGCCTGTATTTCATTGCAAACTTTCTGTTTTTAGGGTTGGGTGGAATGTGTAGGCTGTGCAGACAGGTCAGCTTTTGATCTCACACAGCACACCAAGGCCACTGGTGTGCGTTTAGCTGCTGAAAAGAAGCTTCCTGAACCACGGACTATTGATGTAGTGGGTAAGTGGCTTTCTTCAAGTTTTTTTTTTTATCAAGGCATCATTTTTTATTGTGTGTTTTTGTGGTGCTCTCTCAGAGGCTCAGCCAAACAAAGGTGCACTTGGTAAAGAGTTCAAGAAAGAGGCAAAGCAAGTTATGGATGCCCTGGCAGCCCTGGATAAGGATGCAGTTGAAAGTCTTGCTAAGCAGCTTGCGGAAACAAGGTAATTGTTTCTGGATCCTTAACGGCACAATGACCTTTGTATCACTCTGTCCTTTAATGTCTTTGTGCTCTTTCAGCATTTGCACTGTCAATGTGGACGGTAAAGATGTCAAGCTTACCAAAGATCATGTAGATGTCAAGAAATATCAAAAGACTGTCCACGTAGAAGAAATTATTCCGAATGTGATTGAACCATCATTTGGCATTGGCCGTATTATGTATGCTATTTTTGAGCACAATTTCAAAACTCGTGAAGGTGATGAGCAGAGAACGGTAAGCAGAGTCTCATGTTATGATTGTTCACCAGAAGCCAATAGGGAAATTACTCACTAGAAAATTTTGCTTGCAGTTCTTCTCCCTCCCACCAGTTGTCGCTCCCTACAAGTGCTCCCTTTTACCTCTCTTAAACAACCCTGAGTTCTCTCCCATAATTAAGAAGCTATGTAAGTAGTGTGAAAATATTAAAATCCTTTTTTTTAAGCAATTATGTGGAAAAAAAACTTATGTTACATGATTTGTTACAGCTCAAGACTTAATATTGCTTGATGTGTCTCACAAAGTTGATGACTCAGCTGGTTCCATTGGTCGTCGGTATGCCCGAACTGACGAGATTGCAATCCCATTCGGCATCACTGTTGATTTTGACACATTGAAAGATTCTACCGCTACATTGCGAGAAAGGGATTCTTGCCAACAAGTCAGAATTCCGGTAAGTAGTTTTGTGTAATGCTTTTGTGTTGCCGCATGAAATTTTGAAGAAACTGATGTATGATATTGTATTTTGACAGCTTTCTGAACTTCCTGACATTGTTCGGGACCTTGCCATCGGCAGGAGACAATGGACTGAAGTTGAAGCAAAGTACCCAAAACAAGGTGAAGTTAAAGAATGATCACCCATACCACCTCTTTATTTATATCACATTGAACCTGTGTAAATTGGAGTTGATTACTATTACTTGGTAATGGATTGATAATAAACGTATTATTGGATCTGTAATTTATTATTGATTTTCTGATCTTTTGAAGTGGACAAAACAATTTTACTTGTCACAGTTCAAGATTAGTGCTTTCCTAATGTGAGTTTGTTACCCTGCACACTAGATGAAATTTTATATTGTGTAATATATCTCAAAGTTTTTCTTCTAGAAGTTTTTAGCTGTCTTTTTGCTATGGAAAAGGAGTGAATAAATGTATTTTAAAATCTTATCTGCAAATTTTATTTTGTGCACAAGTAAAACATCTTAACACTCAAGGAGAAAAAATATATACATTTCTCATAAAATTACAAATCAAAAGACATCACAAACAAATTTATTTAATCTTAATTTTCATTCAACATCTGACAACAATTTTTACATTGTGATTGTTGATGGCGAATGTTGAATAACAACATTTACATTCTCTCTTTGATATGCACAGCACAGTCCTTGTTGAACCTCCTAAAATAATATAATTAAAATTATAAATCAATGACTAGAAATATCAAATGTCTCCAATTTGGAGAAGAACCAGTCTTCCCAAATCAAAAATAGAATAGGATTATCTTTGGCTATGGTCTGATTTAGACATCGTAAATTCATTACGTCAGTCGCCCAAATACATCCTGATTTTGGACAGATTTTATTTTTAAATGATACATGACATATAAAAGTATGAAAATTGATGAAATGCACGAATCACACTTTACTCATATGGCACAATTCTCACAGCTCACATATATTCTAACACATACACTAGGAGAAAACTGCTAAAAGTTTTGTACCGAAGGCAAATGATGATTCTGAAAGAAAAAAAAAAACAGCACTTGCTCATGAAAGGTGATGAATATGAATGACAATGGCGTGTGTTCATAGACAGGCGGCCGTCGGTGGCGTCAATAAGTCTTCAAGAAATGATGGCTCGAGATGACTCATGAAGGCACCTGTTTGGGAAAACAGATATGTGATGGCAGTTAGACACATATCGGGGCTTGGGCTTTCGGCATCAGGGTACGGTCCTCACCTCTCTGGCGCCGTTGTGCATCGAGTAGGGGCTGCCCTCTTGGCCGCCCTGCCCTGCGTGGTGCTCGTCGTCCTGCACCTGGCCGTTGCCGGGGGTCGGCGGGTTTGTCGAGCCCTCCTCCTGCTCCGCTATGCGCAGCCCGATGGTGGCCCCGATCTTGGCGCTCGCCTGTCGGAACGAGTCCGACAGTTTCTCCTGCAGGGTCGAGAGAATGGTAAGGTGAGCTGGGACTGGGAGTCGAGCTGGCCGTCGCGACGCCAGGCGGATTGGGGCGGGCTTACCTGCACGACGTTGATGCACATGGAGGTGAGCGCCAGGCCGAACACCAAGTAGACGATGGACGCCATCATGTACATGGGGTGCTGCAACAGGGGCACAGTGGGGCTGCGTTAGGACCACTTCGAACCTCAGGACCAGACGGCAGCAAAGCGCAGTGAGGTGCAGACTGCAGACGCGGAGAACACTACGTGAGACGTAAATGGTGCGCGCTAAGCCGAGAACTCGGTGAATGGAAGACCGAGATCGGCGAGTGGAGTGCTTTCGTCAAGCGGAACTTTCTGTACTCACTTCACTGGACTTAGAAAGGCATGAAAATAGAAAAGGGGTAGTGACATTGACGGAAGGAAGAGATGGAAGAAGCAGGCGCGAATGCGCCTGCGGGGGACAACACCATCACGCTGGGGGCATCAACTGAATCTCGACAATCCCCCGCTCACCTTGGGCACGAAGTCGCCAAACCCGATCGTGGACATGGAGATGAAGACGAAGTAGAAGGACTCGAAGAAGCCCCAGCTCTCCCAGATGTAGTAGATGGACGCGCCCACGAACATGTAGAGCAGCAGGATGACGATGGCCACGGAGATGGGCAGGTTGAACTCGTCGTCCACCTCGAAGGCGCTCGGCGCCGGCGTGGCCGGGGGCTCGCTGGAGTCTGGCGCGTCTCTCCTGGAACAGCGCGAGCGTGTGAGGCTGGAGGCGGTGGGAGCGCCCGCGGAACGCGGGGTAGGCCACCCGCTCGGCAGGCGCGCGGACCCGGGCCGGAGCGGCCTACCTCGCAGGCGGCTGAGGGCGAGGGCTGTTCTCACGTGGGCACTGCAACTCTGCCTACCTGAAGGTGGGCTGGTCGTGGCGCAGCGGCGTCTCCGCGCCCTCGACGTCCTCGGGGGGCTCGCCCTGCGGGAACATGCTGGGCCGGCGGAAGGTGGCCAGGTCGTACACTATCTGGGCGCCCTTCATGATCTCCTGCAACGTCAAGGAGAGGGACGCACAGTTAGCCGAGTCCACTGCAAGCGAGCGAGGCGCGCGGCTCAAGCGGATCAAGCGTGCCGGTGGGCCGAGCGCGGCGGCCGACATTCTCATACTCACTGAGCAGATAAATCCTAAAGCTGACTGCGGAAAAGGAGGAAAGGCATAGAGAGCGACAGTGGCAACACACTGGAGACATCGGTCACGGCCTTGGCGGCCTTCGGCGGGCCACGGCCTCACGCCACTCACCTGCACGGGCTGCGTCCGGCGCACCTGCCTGCAGGAGCCCGTGTAGTACAGCCGGCGCACGAACGACCACACGAACTTGATGCCCCTCGTGAAGAGCTTGCCGAAGTCGGCCAGCAGGATGAGGAACATGGGGATGCCGATGATGGCGTAGATGATGGTGACGGCCCGGCCCGTGGTGGTGGACGGAGAGATGTGGCCGTACCCTGCGCAACAGACACACACGCCATTAGGCCGGCCGGCTATGAATCCCAGTGTCGTGACGGCCATTTGGCAGTGCCGCAGCGCTGCAGCGCCAATGATGCATTCGCATTAACGCTGGGTGGCGGAGCCGCGGAGCCTGGCCGGGCGGCATGGCGGCAGCCCGGCAAGGTGCACACCAAGTGGCCGTTTTGGCAAACGCCATCAACAGGTGCAGGGGTGGGTTGTGGGTGAAGACGGGGGGGGGGGGGAAGCCGGGGATGGGACGGACAGACAGCGGTGGGGCGCGGTGGGGCGGCCCCAGAGCCAACAACCTGTTACACTTGGCGCTAAAAATAAGAACGCGGCACGGTCGGTCCGTGCGCCTCTTTAAATCCCGGGCCATCCTCTCCTCCCCCAATCGCGCCGACACGCCGGCACGCGGCCTCACCGATGGTGGTGACGACCGTGAGGCAGTAGACGACGGCGTTGAGGAACGTCCACGACTTGATGCCGCTGTAGGACGTGACGCCCGCCTCGTGCGCGGCGTGCAGCTCCTCCTCGAACTCCCAGAGGCGGCGGCGCGCGCGCATCTTCCACTCGTCCTCGCGCAGGTTGTGGCTCGTGGTCCACAGCGTGTCGATGAAGTCGCGCTTGACGCGCTTCACGCCGCACTTGTAGAAGGACTCGAAGGAGCCCTCGATGAATCGGAACACGAGCCCGCCCAGGCCGCAGTACAGCAGCATGAGCAGCAGCGCGGTGCAGCAGCGGTTCGCCATGAGGCGCAGGCGGTGGCACTCGGCGGGGTGGCCGAGGCGGAAGGCGTGCCACTCGAGTCGCAGGTCGCGCGCCACCGCCAGCCAGTTCACCCTGACGGCCTTGGCGGCCTTGGCCGCGCTCGGCTTGTCCTGCTTGGCGGGCCCGGCCGCCTTCCGGCCGAACAGCCTGGCCAGCCAGGACGGCTTCTTCTCGGCGGGGGCCTTGACGGCGTCCGCGGCGTCGGGGACCTTGGTGTCGACGACCGCGGTCTTGCTGTCCTTGCTGTCCTTCCTCGGCCGCTCTTTCCGCAGGGAGGACTTGCGCACCACCTCGGCGCCCTCCTTGTCCTTCTGCTTGCCGTCGTCCTGCTTCTCGTCCTTCTTGTCCTTGTCCTTGTTGCTGCGCGACGAGCGCTCGGACGACTTCCTGCTCCAGCTGAACCAGCCCTCGCCGTTGGCCTCGGCGGCCTCGGGCTTGAGGCTGTCTTTGCGCTGCACCGCGGCGGCGTCCGGCTCCGGCTGCAGCTGGAGGTCCTCGTCCGGCACCAGTCCCCGCAGCACCTCGGCCGGGTCGATGCTCAGCACCTCCTTCCTGGTGGGCTCCGGCGCCTGGCTCCACTTCCTCCAGATGACGGACTTGTCGGCCTTGCTCGTCTTGCTGGTCGTCGAGGACGTCTCGGAGGCCGACTCGGCGGGGGAGTGCGCGGGGGCGGGCGCGGGGGGCGGTTCCTCGGGGGGCCCCCTGGATTTGCTGCGCGCGGCGCGGCGCCTCAACGTGGGCTTGGGCGTGGGGGGCAGCGGCTCGCCGTCCTGCACGGTGGAAAAGTTGGGCGCGGACGGGCGGCGTTCGGACAGCCTGTCCGACTTGTCCGCCTTCTCCGCCGTGGACTTGCGGCTGATGGTGGAGTCCCCCTTGCGGCTCTTCTCGGCGCGCGCGGGGGGCGGCCTGAGCACGCCGGCCGCCGCCGCCGTCAGCGAGTTTCCATTGTGCTTGGCGATGTTGCTCTTCTGGATGGCGAAGTACTTGTGCCAGTACTCGTCGTCGTCCTCGGAGGTGGACGTGGGCCGCTCGTCGCAGCCCTGCGACTTGCTCCTGGCGGCCGCGCCGGGCTGCTTGCTCCTCTCCAGGCTGCGCTTGGCCGAGGACTTGGCGCGCGGCCCTGCCGCCGGCCCCGGCGTGCGCCCGTCCTCAGAGTCCTCCGTCGTGGTGGTGGCCGCGTCCTCGTCCTGGCGGCCGTGGCCCTCGGAGCGAGGCGCCCGCGGGGGCTCCGGGGTGTGAAGCCGGCGCCGCACATGGCCCGTTGTGGGGCTTCGTCGCGGTCCTCGAGGCGCCGGGGCGTCGAGAAGGCCCGTGCCGGGCGTGCCGGCGCCGCCGTTGCTGCCGGGCTGGCTCGCCATCGCGGTGACACGCTAGCCGCCCTGCCCTGCCCACGCGGCGCGCTGGCGGCGTGCTGGCGTCCTGCCCTACTTCTGCTTCACCGTGGTCGCGCAGCTCGCGCAGCACCGGCCGCCTCGCTCAAAATACTGCATACCGGCGGAGAGGCCGCTACGCTGCTGTGCCACAGTGCGAGCACCCGCCGCGACGACACCGCGCCGAGGGCCTCGGTGGCGGTCTACGCGTCAGCGGCACCGCGCCACTTCACGCTGCATCGCGCCGCAAGCAGGCCAAGCAGGCCTGGACCGTCGTAAGGCTTCACTGCACCGCGCCCCGCAACCCCGGCAACATCCCGGCGCGTCCACGACTCTCACTGCACTGCGGACTGCGGCACGGGGGCGGCCCCCACGCCCCCACACCCCACGACGGCCGGCCCCACTCCCTCCCCGGCGAGGAGTACGTCCAACCGCAGAGCGAGCGCGGGGTAGCGCCGCCGCGACGCCACAAGTGGCCGCGAGAGGGCGCGAGGGCCGCGGGGCGCGCTGCGTGTGTGGGTAGTGGGGCGGGGCGGGGGCGCGACTCGCCTCATTATGAGCGCGAAATCTAATAAGCGTCGACTGAGTGCCGCCCCTCCGCCACCGCCCTCCACAAAGGCGTTGCCACCCGCCGCCGCTCGCCCCCTTCACACACTGCCACTCGTCTAAAAATTGTTCCGAAATCAATTAGAGTTCGTTTGTGTGCGTGACTGTCCGCCCCTCGGTCCACAGTGTAGGCTTCCCCGGCCGGACGGCCTGTCGCTGCGAATAAGTGACGCGCTGTCCCGGCAAATGGGGCGCGCCCCTTTGTCTATGAGCGTCGCGGTGTCGCGGTGTCGCGGTCTTCCCGCCCCGCCTGCCCTGCCAGCGCAGAGTTTGTTGGAACAATAAACGGGTGTCACTGTCACACCTCGTCCGGCCGCCCCCACCTTGCACCAAAAATGCTTTTGAAAAATCGTGTTTTGGGCCGACTTTAAGCAGCCACTGCGTCTGATCCGAGGCGGTATCTCGTCCTCCCTCAACGGGCAATTGGTCTTCGGACCTTCCTTTAGCATGCCTTTGTTACGGAGTGCGATTATCTGCCTTAGTTTGGGAGCAGTGTTGACGCAAAGTTGATCAAAACGGTCACAAATGTCTTTGAAAAATCGTGTTTGGGGCCGACTTTAAGCATCCACTGCGTCTGATCCGAGGCGGTATCTCGTCCTCCCTCAGCGGGCAATTGGTCTTCGGACCTTCCTTTAGCATGCCTTTGTTACGGAGTGCGATTATCTGCCTTAGTTTGGGAGCAGTGATGACGCAAAGTTGATCAAAACGGTCAAAAATGCCGTAAAAGTCGGTTTTGGTTTACTTTGAGACAATACTGCACCCAAACTAAGGCAGATAATCGTACTCCGTAACAAAGGCATGCTAAAGGAAGGTCCAAAGACCGATTGCCCGTTGAGGGAGGACGAGATACCGCCTCGGATCAGACGCAGTGGATGCTTAAAGTCGGCCCCAAACACGATTTTTCAAAGACATTTGTGACCGTTTTGATCAACTTTGCGTCAACACTGCTCCCAAACTAAGGCAGATAATCGCACTCCGTAACAAAGGCATGCTAAAGGAGGGGCCCCGTGGGATTGCGAAATTTTTCCTGGGGGTCGCGGACATATTTGACTTCAAATTTGGGGTCGCGTGGTGGAGTTCCGGGCGGAGGCCACTTCACTCTTAAATGAGAACTTTTTTATTCAGTGTAGCTCACACACTGACGCTCCGAATCTCGCGCTGCAGGACGTGTTCGGTGTCGCGAAGGAGTCATGGCTGTCTTGAGGGAAGCCCCGAGGTAATCTACGATCTCGGACCGCCGCTTGCAGTGGACGGGACGGGGCGGGGCCTGCGTGTTCTGGGGCAGGTCGCTCAGACGACGGCGGCGGCGGGGCGGGGCGGGGCGACAGGAATGCCTGCAGCCAGCATGACGCGACGCACGCCGCCCCAACAACGCGTTCGTCGCTCTGTCTCTCTCGCACCCCTACGGAACGCCCTGGGAGTGCGAGAGAGAGAGAGCGACGAAGCTGCTGCCGCTGCCACCGCGCCGCGTGACGGCGGCGGCGTGCCGGGTATTTTGGCGCGCCGGCCGCCACGGCGTCCGCGACGTCCACGACGACGACGGGGTTGATGACGTTCCCGGGCGTTCGATCGAAACGCGGCGTGGCGATCGGTGGACCCTACGCCAAGAAGAAACCCTCCTCGGCGCCAAGCGGGGGCAGGGCAGAGCGAAGACGAATGGGAACTTAAATGCAGTGCGTCCCCCCGTCCGCCAGACCGCCGTCGCCGTCCCGGGCGCGGTGGAGGCTCCCTCGGGTCGGCCGGGACGGGGCCCGGGGTGGCCAATCTGGTCCAGGATTAATGAGCCTCGCGACCGGCGTGGGGGCGCCTGGGCCCCGCCTGGGCCCCGCCTGGGCCGGCGAGCGGGGGACCCGATTCTTTCATTTCATATCGCCGCCACCACCACCGTGTCTTCCCTGCCGCCTCCTCCTTCTCCGCGAGTCTAATTTTAAAGCGTTTTCCCCGACTTTGAGTCACCGCGTCGCCGCGGGGATGATGGAGTGATGAATGGACTCGGACATGGCGACTGATTGAGCGAGCGGTGCTATTTCGTCGCTCCGTCTCTCTCTGTCGCGCGCATGGGGTTGCGAGGGAGACGGGGGAATCGAACTGACAGAGGCAAGCAGGCTGCAGGCACACTCGAGAAAGGTCCTCACCTATGGTGGTGTAGATGGTGCCGCAGTAGAACACGGCGTTCCACAGCGTCCACACCTTCTCCTTCTGGTTGTCCTCGCCGTTCTTGAAGTGCGCCCGCAGTTCCTGAACGAACTTCTCCAGCTCGTGGTCCGCCTCCGTCGTCCACGCGTCCTCGTTCTCCACCATGGCCGTGTTCCTGGCCATGGAGTACATGGTCTTGAGGTAGGCCTCCCGCTCGTCGTGGATCTTGACCCGGTACCGCTCCTGCCAGACACACGGCAAGGCAAAGTCAGTGGGACGTACAGTGCGTCACCCGCGTTTTCCGAAACAAGCAGCAAAACACAACAGGATAAAAATTTGAAGGGAATGCAAAAAAAAAAATCTCATTCAACGAACGTTAATGAAAGCAGATGATCCGTCGCGTTTCACAACTGCTGTGATAGCCGAGAGGTTAGAGACGTGGGATCGAGTTACCGCAGGCGGGCGTTCGAATACCAGCGTCACATACGTTTTTTCGACTTACTATCCTAAGGGTGGGGCCATGAGAGCGGAGCCGTGTGCAACAGGCCCACATGCCGGAGGTTCGACTCCTAACAAATATTTCCATTTAATTTTACTGCCTCACCCAGTGCGGTTGAAACACGTAAACGTGAGCCCACTCCGAGCATGGGACGTGGTGGTCCAGGGAGTAGAGGCGTCGGTTCTGAGTGCTAGGGTCGGCGGTTCGACTCCCCCAACTTCTTGCGAAATTTTGACCGGGTCGGTCGAGTTCTGTTGCGTCAAGAACCCACCTCACGCCGGTCCCCTCATCATGGGCCGTGGTGGCCGAGAGCGTAAAGTCGTCTGATCCCGATGGCGGGGTCCGGGGATCGAATCCCATCATTTCATTACATTTTTCGACCGCCTTCCTCCCAGTGCAACTCAAACCCGTCGTCCAACACGCTGCCAGACGTACAAGCGTGATAGCGTAGTGGTCAGAGTCACATTCACCTGGCCACTCCGCTGTGGGTGTCTAAAAAGCAATCCGCTTCGGCGGGTTGGCCTCGGCACTGGAGCGATGGAGTATTTGATCCATCAATCCAGACCATCCGGTGTGTGGTTGCGGGTGGTGCCTCCTTGACTCGTCGGGGAGGCGATGATAAGTCCTTTGAAGCTGGCCTAAAACGCTGTATGTTCGGTACGGGAGCGCCGGACAGTGGGGGTACCATGGGGTACACAACCAACCCTACGAAAACAAGAAGCTCCCACCAAACCTCTTCTCTGTCTGAGTCTCTCTCTGTCTCTCTGTCGTCTCACTCTACGTCCCGCCCCTCAAAGAGCTTCGTACTGGGTGCTCTCACCCAGCTGCCTGAGCTTTGGGGTCCTACTGGGTCCCCCGGCGAACGCTTAGAGTCGCTGACGGGATTAACCCCAGGTACCTGATAGCACCGGTTCCCATCCCGAACACCGAAGTAAAGCAGGAGGCCTCCCCATTAAGACTGGGGAGGGGGTGTAGAGTTCAAATTTTTTTCTTTTCCCTTTCAAATTTCTCAGTCAATACTCGTTCGGTTTCCTTGTACGGGGTAGTATGCGGGCTCATTCCAAAGATAGTAATTAAAATTGTGTATGAAACAAAATATATAGACCCGAGCGAGGTGGCCGGTGTTGGTACTTTGGTACTAGCCGTGCCGAGAGCTGGCCCGAGTGCCCCGGGCCGGGCCGAATCGGGAGGCATTGTTGCGCGATATTCCGCGCCGTGGCAGGCGGGGAGCGATTGTCAATGTTGCGCGCAGGCCGTGGCAGGCCGTCGCGAGCGAGGAGGGGGTGCCATTGTTTAGGCCCGGTGCCGCTGGCGCTGTACCGAGGAGGGATTGTCGAATTCCGCGCAGGATGCGCCTCATTGCCAGCCAGCCAGCCACACGCACCAGCCCGCCCCGGCAGCCAGCCCCTATTATATTGTTTAGGATACGCGCTTCGTTTCTGGACTCGAGAGTAAAAGCACGCTGACACCTTCATGTGTATAGTAGTTTTAAGTATGTTTCAAGTGTGAAGGTATCATCTGCTAAAAACAAGGTTTTGCGAGTTAAGTTCGTGATTTTCGGTGCTAACCGAAGAGAGAGCTTTGACCGAAGCTGGATTGGACGCGGCCGCACAAAGTCAGCCAGGCTGCTTCCATACATGTTTTTAAACTTTTGACTAACTTTGCGAGGCCAGTGCTCCCGAACTACCTGCGGCCAAAGCGTTCCCGAGGAGTAGGGTTCAAGCCACCTGGGGTGGTTGCCCTGCTGCTGCCCGCACATTGACATGGTGGCCAAAATAAAAGCGGGGATCGCGCCGGCTGCCAAGCACTCATAGCGATGTGTGACACGGTGACAACGCAAGGCCGCGGTGGCGGCGGCACTCGAAGCAGGTCCCCGCCGAGGTCCCCGCCGACCACAACAAAGGCGTGACGCGGATGCCTCGCCCTCAAGGCGTTCATTAACGGCCCGCTAGTCGGAAAATGAGGCATCGGCATGCCGTCAGCGCCTGCCGCCCACTTTGCCGGACCACTTCTTGGCCTGCGCACCGATTCCGAGAGCCCTTTTTCGTCGCTCTGTCTCTCTCGCGCGGACGAAAACGACTCTGGGAATCAGTCTGCAGGGTCGTGTTTCATGTTCCACGGCATTCGATACCGCGCCGGCCGGTCGCCGCAGACGCCCTCAAGCACCGTGCCAACGACATTCCCCGAAAGCGCGGACTCTCGCGGACCGGCGCGCTGTTACTTCTTCTTCTTTCTCTCGCGCGAACGCTATTTTTGCGTTTTGTAATAACGCCCGAAGTGTTTACCGGCGGAGGGATCGCCACCGTGGCGACCTTGTCCTTGCGGTGGCGTGGCTCTCAGCCTCTCGGCCCCTCGGGCGGGCCGACCCTTTGACCGCTCTCCTCCCCACTGCTAATGAGGAGGCGGGCAGCGCGTCGCGGCCAACGAGAAGAAGAGCGTCCTTTTCCACTCCTTGAGGGCTTCTTTTGTGTGTTCCGCGCGCGAGAACGCAACGCCGGTTCCTGCTTGGCTCTCGTGAATGGAGCCCCTCCTCCCGCCGTGCCGCCGGCTGGCTGGCTGGTCCCAGAAACTTCCGAGTGCTTGTGGCTGTTTCGAAAGGATGACGCATTTCGTGAAAACTGTGCTTTTGAAAATTAGTCAGTCAGCCTAATTCGACACACCAAATGCGTCCAGCCGGCCTGAGGCGTGCCCTGAAAGCTAAGCAGGGTGACGCACCGCGTCGTCGCAACTCCCAACTACCACCCCCACCCCAAAAAACACACACACTGTGCTCACCTCATTGGTGCCCTCGATGGCCACGAAGAGCAGCGCGCCCAGCAGGCTGTAGGCGAACACGACGAGGAAGAGGAAGATGTGCGTGAACCAGCGCCTGCTCCAGCTGGACACCTTGCCGTGCAGCCAGAAGGCCGTCTTCTCGCCGTGGCTCAGCCCGATCTTGGCCGTGTTCATGGTGAAGTCCTTGAAGCCTGCACGCAGACGACACACACACACTCGTTGAGGCCACGTCATCAACTCCAGGCGCATTGGATGGAAATTAGTAGTCTGGCTTTTCCTTGGTGGAGTTTGTGTCGTTCCGAACTAACAACCACCCCGAACGCCTCCGAATCGATGTGTGAAAGAACCTGACGGCCCCGTGAGTCCATGTTTTTTGTCATTTTGTTTTTCCTCCACCTAGTCTCGATAATAGTATACTCTTCGCCCCTTGACCTCGCTCCGAATTAAAGGCGCCGTGCGCTCCGGCTCGGCTCGGCTCGGCAACCTCTCATTATTAACAATGCATAGCGGGCGTAACAAGAAAGTTAACAAGGGTCGAGGCGCGAGATAAGAAAAGGTGCGCTAGAGAAAAACCGAGCCGCGGCGGATGCGAAGTGGAATCTTGGTCGGCATTGGCATTGCAACCCCCTTCCTCCCCCCTCCCTCCCCCACACGGGGCGCGCCCAGTGTACAGTGTACTTGGGATTACTCTTAGCCCCAAGGTGCTTCCCCCAAAGTTGATCATCACAAGTGAAGTGCCCAAGGCCGCTGTTCGTCCTGGCGGCCTGGCGGCCTCTCGGGACGTATAGCACGGTAACGCGGTACTTGTGCGCCGCCACCTGTGCGTGCGCACCGCCAGTGCAGGCGCCCGCCCTGCCGAGCGCCCTGCCGCCGTCTAGTTCCGTCGTGGCGTGTTGGCGGTGGCGCGCCGCCAGTGCCGTGGCACTGCCCGGCCGAGTCGCTCTGTCTCTCTCGCGCGCTTGCGGAGAGCCCCGCGAGTGCGACGGAGACAGCGCCCACCCCGCCGGCCGGCAGCCCCGCGAAAATGTGCCACGCGCACCTAGCCCGCGACGGGACGGCCGATTTCAAACAACTGCACTACTTTGTTTTTAGACAGCCTGCCGCGGGGTGTGGCGTGGCAGCGTGACAGGGTGACAGTGTGTGTGACAGGGTGACAGTGTGTGTGACAGTGTCCGCGAGCATCCCGTGGCGTGGGGCGGCGTGCCCGCGTCCCGCAAAGCGCTTAATGCGATCAGTTTAATTGGGGCTCTCAAGTGCAGTCGCAAGATTTTAAATGGCTTCATTAAGCAAATGTCGTTTAGCCCCGTCATTCCCCTCCCACTTCGGTGCCGCTTTCTTTGCCCAGCTGTTGGCCCGTCGCGTCGCGGCGCGCGTGCTGGCCGTGCCGGGCGGCGCGCTGCCTATCGATGCAGCCAGACAGACAGCCGTCCGATAAATGAATGCACTCGTCTCCATCAAGTATTGACGGCGGGTCGATGCAGCACTTCTAGGCCACGGCCGGATTGCGGCGCCCAGCCCAGGGAGCCCGGACTGGCTGGGCTTGCCGGACTCACCGGCGAACTGCTTGAACATGAACTCGGAGGCCTTGGTGGGGTACACGTTGAAGCGGCCCAGGGCGCCGGCCATGCCGATGGGCACCCCGGTGGGGCCGGCCATGAGGCCGGACGCCACGCCGGACGTGGGGGTCATGGGCATGTTGGGGTAGTAGGGCTGGCCGAGGTAGGCGTGCCCGTGGTGGCCGACGCCGTGGTGGGCCGGCCCCCAGGTCACGGTGCCCGCCGTGGTGGCCGTGCCCGCGGTGGGCGGCGCCATGGTGGGCCTGCTGGGGATCTTGAGGGCGGGCAGCTGCAGGCGCGGCCGGGAGGCCTTCCTCGGGGGCAGGTTGGGGGGCGGCTCGTCGCCCGGGGGCGTCTGGTTCTGGTGGCCGTAGTCCGTCGCCTTGAGGATCGAGGTGGGCTGCTGCGGCTCCATAGTTCACTCAAGTCACACTCAAGTCACTCTAGTCACTGAACTTGTCACTCCACGCGTCACTTCACGTGTCACTACACTTGTCGCGTCACATGTCGTCGCCCGGCGCGGTGTGGATCTCCGCGGGGTGGCCGCGCGCAGGTACGACTCGAGCTACACGACGGGGCCGCGCGCGGTGGCTGCTCTGGCTGCGCTTTGCTGCGCTCGCCGCTCGCCGCCAGGTTGCTGCACCCACTCGACGCGACAGCCCAGGGCGACCGCGGACCGCGCCTCGGAAGCACCGGGACTGACTTGACACGAAGCTGTGGGCCTCCGCTCCGCCGGCCTCCGCGCCAAGCCGCGCCGAGCCGCGCCGAGCCGCCTCGCCTCGACGGATGCTGGCAGTGTGAGCGTGTGTGTGTTTGTGGGGCTGTGTGAGTCCGCGCCTTGCCCTGCCCCCCTCCCCAGGCACGGCAGGGGCTGTCTGTCTTCGCCCGGCCCCCCTTAAGTACGTGCTGCATCGTCCCTCCGACGCGGGTGCATGTGTGCGCGTGCGTTTGCGTGCGTGTGTGTGTGTGTGGAGTCGGAGAAAGTGACTGCACTGCGAAAACCGGTCGTCCTCCGCGAAATCACGATCCCCCTTGCACCGCCTTGCACACGAGGAGCGGCGCCAGGCTGCAAACAAATCAAAGTGCCCGTGTCCTTCCCATTCCATCCCCCGCGGCGATGCACGGCACAGCTCTCCGTCTCACTCTCTCTCCCCCCCTCCCCCCCCCTCTCTCTCACGCACACAGACACACACGCTGTCTGCGTGTTCAGGACGGCGTCGCCCCGTGCGTGCACGAGCACCGCGGTTGTGACGTGGCGGTGGTGGTGGTGGCGGTGACTCAGAGCGGCGGCCGGCTTGGCGGCGGTCCCCTTCTCGCCGGCCTCTTCTCGCTTTCCGCCGTCGCCGTGCATCCATCTCCCCTCTCTCTTTCTCTTTCCCCGCTTCTCTCTTTCTCACCCCCCCCGCAAACGATGACGTCAGGCCGCGGCGTGACATCGCCAAACATCATTACGCTCATTTCGGTGACGCCGCCTTTTCCCCGCCGCCCCTCCTCCGATGCCCCGTCTTTTTTTAGCGCGCCGAGGGGGCAGGCGGGCGCGGAGGGGGCGGCGTGGTCAAAAAGCGGAGCGAAAAGCGAAACGGCCGTTGCCCAGCTGATTGACTGTCTCGCCACGCTCGCCACGCTCGTTGGGGCGTGTGTGTTGTGGAGCACGGCGGGCGGCGCGAGGCGTGCCGAGTAAGCGGCTCTGCCTCCCGCGGCTCACACCCTCTCACCGCCCGCGCCGCCCGTAAATGCGAAATCAGAAAACCCGCCTCGTCGCTCTGTCTTTCTCGCTCGCCTGCGGCACGCCCCATGAGTGCGACAGAGACCGAACAGGCGGGGCGCGAACACGGCAATCAGGGCCGCGGGGAGGCGGAATGGCCGTGGGAAAGGCGGCGATAGAAATCCGCAAACAAACAGTCGGAAATGAGGAGCATCGAGAAGGAAGTGGCCTGCTGCCCGGACGGGCTTTCGTTGGGGGTGGGGCGCGCCCAGCCCACCCGGAGCCGAGCCGAGCCCCTGCGAGCAAGCGAGCGGCTCTCTGCGGCCCGCCATGCGGCCGCGTTCGGCGGGCCTGCCTACCCTCCGGACTGCAGGCGCTGAGGGTTGTGCGAGCCGAACGCCGAGCAGCGCGGCGGCGGCCGAAGCCAGGCCTTTGTTCGGGATCGCGGAGGGGGCAGCCTTGGCCGGGCCGGGCCGGCCCGGGGTGACCATTTATTTTATTTTATCTTTCTCGGAAGTGACGGCGCTCGCGCCGCACATTTAGCAGGGCGGCCAACTGTTGTTCCGCTCACTCAATTGATGGTGGTGGGGGCGGGGGCGGGGACGGGGTTGCCTCGAGGAGGTGGCCATGTGAGGGGCCGTTGTGCCCTCGGCGAACCGCGGTGCGCGGGGTCGTCTGGGGTCGGCCGCTCCGCGCATTCTCGCCGCGCCAGGCCGCCAGGTGGGATCCGTCCTCGCCGGCCCCAACGACGGCAAGTTGGCAGCCCGTTTGGATTGTTTTCAGCGAGGACGCAAACGCGAAACGCGCGTCGCCATGACAACGACAGACTGCCCCCCCGGTTCCCTCGCTCTCTGCGGCGAGGGCGTCGTCGTGGTCGTCGCCGCCGAAGTGGGCCATGCGCCCGTAATGCAGCGGAACGACGGGTCCGTGACGCATCCTTCGTCTCGCCGCGACGCGCAGCCTGGCGGAGCCCGTGGACCGCCGCGTTCTGTCCTTCTCGCACTCGTGGGGCGTCCCTCATCGGTGCGAGAGAGACAGAACGACAGGGTCTCGGCGGCAGCGCCTTCGCCAAGCTGCACACCACGACATCGCGTGCGCGGTTTGCCTCTCCATGCCGGGGGCTCGTCTCCGTCGCGTCTGCCTTGCCTTCGCCGAAACGCGACGCCGCGAGCGGGGCTCGAACCCCAGCCCCTGGCGCCGGCCTGCGCGGCCCCGGCGATGATCGCGTCCACCGTGGCGAGATACGAGCGCCGCCATGAAGCCGTCGTTGTCGAGGGGCTGAGTCATGCATACGCCGCGCAGCTCGCGGAATGGCCCATGCAGCCCCGCGCCGCGCCGCGCCGCCACCGCCCGCTCCGATTCACGCGCCGTTATTTCGGGCGCGGCGACACTCCTTGGCCGCGGACACCGCGGGCACCCTCCGCCGCCAACCGCCTCAACGCCGCGGCGGCAGCGGCAAGCGCGCCGTGCACTGCTTGGAGTGGAGGGTAGTGGCGGCCGCCCCGCATGGCATGCAGCCCCCCGCCCCGCCCCCGGGCCGCACGGCCGCACGGCCCATGCAGCAATTACAACGCTGCTGTTATGGCCGGGGCGCTGGGCCACGCTGGGCCGGCCTTGTGGCCTTCGCGCTGGCGGTGGCGGTCGGATTGGGAAACGCGATAGGCGCACGCGAAGAAAGGGGAGAAGAAGGGGGGGAGGGGCAGGTGTCGGGGGACTGAACGCCGACAAATGGATCCCCGCGCAGGAAGGGCGCGTCCCAGGGAACGAGAGGGCCGTCAGTCGGCGCCTCGCCACGCCACGCGGAGTCAAGTAGGCCGGCACCGTCTGCACGCGTCCTGCTGCTGTGACTCTGACTCGGACGCATTGGTGGACGTGGCCGTAAATCAGGGCCCGTCTCACCGCCGAAGAGTCTCTTCGCCGCACTCGAGGGGCGTCCGGTAGGGGGGCGACGGAGTGGACAGAGACACAGCGCCGGACCAGCCACCGGCCTGCTGCACTTCGGCCGGTGGAATCCTCGGCCCGCCTCTGGGGCGCAAAGGGCGGGGCGGGGCGGGGCGGGGCGCGAGGCGGGAGCGGTCCGAAGACGCCGGGAAGGGCGGCAAGGCAGTGACGCTCGGAATGCACCGCGACGCGCCCCGCGGTCCGCGGCCAAAGCACCGCCTTGCAGGCTGATTCCGAGCAACGTTCTGTCTCCCTCGCACTGGCGGGGCGTCTCGCAGGGGTGCGAGAAAGACAGGGCCTTGATGGAGGTGACGCGGAACCGGCCCGCAGAATAAGGGCTGCGCCGAAGTGGCTCGGCCGCACGACCGCGAGACGTTTGGGATCCACGACACGACTCGGGGGCCACCCCGCCCCGCCCCGCCGGACGACGCGGACTTTACTCCGGGGCGCCATTTGGACGAACCCTTCCCTGATTGGAAGGCGGGCTGGAGGCTCCAGCCGCTCCAGCGCAGAGTAGTGGGAGATGGACAACTAAAGGGATTGACGGAAGGACAAGCAGACCACGGCCTGGCCAGTGCTGCCCTGCTGCCGGGGAGACAGACACACCACCGCGCTGCCCCGGTCCGGCCAGGCCAGGGCTGCATTATTGAGTTTGGTGAGCCATCCGGGTCCATTTGGGATCGGCCCGAGGCGTTCGAGGGATGCCCGCGCCTGCACCGGCGACACTCGAATCGATTCCGATCCGAACTGCCCAGCAGGCGGACTCCGTTCGTTGCTTTCGTCGCCGTCGCTCCGTCTCTCTCGAAGCCCTTCGGGGCGCCCCGTGAGTGCGAGAGAGACAAAACACCGAAGAATAACTGATTGGAATCAATCGCCCCGCCACCCCGCCCCGCGGCCCCGCCACCTTGCTTGCCGCGCTTGGCCGGGAAACAGACGCTACAACGGGCGCCTGCCTCGTCCTGCTTCGCCCTCCGCGGAAGTGGCAACAACTCTTGGCGGGGCTGCCCTACAGTGCCAGGGGCGGCCAGGGGATTGCCCATGGGAGTCCTGCTGCTGCTGCCCACGACATGCGGGGCGGCGGTGGACCGCGGCGGACCGCGGCGGTGGCCGACCGCCAAATTAGAAAGGACTCCAATTTCCCCCTCCCCTCATTATCAAGTTATGAGGCAGCAGACGTACGAATCACTTTCCAAAATTACGCGTGACAAATTGCAGCGCTCGGTGTGTACGCGCGAGGGCCTCGCGGGACCGACACTTTATTTCCAACTCGCAACTCGTCGGACTCCTCTTCTCGCCACAGTCAGCCGTAGAGTTTCGCCCTCTTTTCACCACACGAGGTTTCCCACATTTTCCTGTTCCCATTTTTAATTTTTTTTCGCGGTCCGTGAGGCACGAAGCGCCTCGGTTTGGCTGACTGCAGCAAAATACTGGAGGGAAGTCCGCGACGACCTGGACGAGCTGGACGAGCGTCAGGATAGGCAACCCCCCTGTCGCTGGGGTGGGGGTGGTGAACGCTGCAACTTGCAACGCAACTCACCGTCGTCGTCGGCACGGGGGCGAGTCCCGCGAGTCCGCAGCGGCTAGTCCACTTGGAAGCCAGAACTGCATGGAGGGGAGGGGAGTCCGAAAGTCGGTCCTGCGAAACTCGATTGGGGCCGTCAGCGCACCTCTCCGCGCACCGCACTCCGCGCTCCGTACCGCACTGGACAAGTCAGTGCCGAGGCCGAGGCCGCGCTGGAGGCACTGGGGCTGGAGGGGCTGCAGTGGCGGCAGTGGCGGTGGCGGTTCGACCGCACCCCCGACCTCCCCTACCTCCCCGACCCCATCGCGCAACGCGCCCAGCGCCCAGGAAGCCGTCACTTCCTCATCCGATATTCCCGGATATTCCGACCTCTTGCGTCGGCAAAATCTGTCCATGGCACGAATTTTGATGTGTGCTGAACGTGCATTTTCATCAGCTCAAGCGTCAATATACTCCACAAGAATTCGTACGTGGAAACATGACTACGCCAGAGAACTGCCAGGCGCGTGTTTTTGAATCTATCGTCTTTTCGCGCTGCCAACCTACTGGATGTGATGCGCGCGCTCCCTTTTGAATGAGCTCGTCTTGAATAGTTCACATACGGGAGACAACAAATAATCATTTCTAACTGAAGTAAAATAAGCAGTTTTCTTGAGAAAAAAGAATATTTACATCGAACAAAAAACAAGAGAATGTGGACTGTTTGCGTGGTGAGTTGGCTGCGCTCAAAAGGATTGGTAAACAGTCACGGGCTGCGTACGGAACGCCATGTTGCTGTCGGCTCGGCTCTGAAACTGGCTGGAATTTCCGTCCGTCCTTGGAGTCAGACAGAAACGCAGCACCGTGTGATGTTTGTTTCAAACGCCTCCGCTGCATCGTTGTCGTTGAGGTTGTGAATGCAAGAGAAAATCTCATTACTTCGTCGAGAAGCACTTGAATGAAGTGTGGAATTTGGCCTGAAAACAGGCTTGAAACAAAATGTTTTGAACGTGTGTGCTTTGTAAGGTTAGTAGGATTTTCTGGAGTGCTGTGCTATGTATTTGTTTCCCTGTGCTCTCGCCTTTTGAGTGTTGAATACGAGCGCGTCCGCCGTCCGTCCACGCCAAACCAGATGGTTTGATAGGACGAAAGGAATGTTTCACCTCCCACCCACAGTTACTTGTTTGAAAAATGCCGTGCGACAGAAAAACTTACCATTCACTTTTGCGTGACAGCCAAATTTCGTATTTACTCTCTGGATACTTCAATTAGCTTTTTAAAATTTTGTATTAGTTTTTTTTTTAAATGGCTTTTATGTTATGTCATTGCTAACTTTTGGTTACCTTTCCTGATAATTGTTTAATTTGTCACATTTTGCTTTGTGTTGCAGATGGAAAACAACCAACAGCCTCCATTTCTGATCAAGACTGAAGATGAAATGAATGGGCCAGGGGATGACGAGGCTGTCTCTGATGTCGCTGAAATGGATAACCCTCGATCTCCTCAGGGTGTTGACGAGTGTGGGATGTATGGCATAACACGATGCAGCCCCACTGTTGATGTGTCTTTGGAGAGGTTAGGCATCTGCCCTCGTCAAGACGCTGCTCATCCGAGCTTCACAACTCTGGAATCCCGAATGGAGTCTTACTCAACATGGCCATTGCAAATTAAACTGCGACCTGAAGAATTAAGTGATGCAGGCTTCTTCTACACAGGTGAGTTAACAAGGATGTATACAAATGAGTGTATTTATATTTTGAAGGAAAAAAGCACTGTTAACACAATGTTTTTTCACAAGGTGTTGGAGATCGGACTATTTGTTTCCAATGTAGCGGTGGCTTGAAGGACTGGGAAGAAAATGATGAGCCTTGGAAGGAACATGCTAGGTACTTTTCCAAGTGTACCTATCTGATTCAGAAGAAAGGCAGAGATTTTATTGATGAAGTCCTTGGCAAAAAACCATCTGATGTGAGTATAAAGCCGGGTGCAACTTACGTGATACTTGTGTTTTTCCAAATATTTGGAAAGTATTTGACTGCTGGCGCTCCTTAAAAGTCATATTCTTTGTTAATGTTACAGGTCCGCGCTCTATCTGAAGCTCCTCAGACTCACATGCCAGCGGCGACTACATCCAGGTTAATATACCTATTTTTTTTTGTGTTCAGCCCCCTTTAATTTTTTCACAACACTCCATTCTCATGTTACTATCATACTTTCCAGCTTCAACGGCAACTCATTAGGCCGCGAATGCGGTAGTGATGAAGGTAGCAGTGGCTACAGCAGTGGAGGTAGCTTTGGAGAAGAATCTGGTTCTCAAGAGATGCCTAGTGCTACTACATCCAGGTATCAACTTTTCATTTAGTGCATGATTTACTCATACATCTCTTTTATCTGTTTGTACTTATTTCTGTTTTGTTTTCTTTTTCCAGTTTTGGTGTCCGTCATTGCGGGAGTGATGTAGGCAGTAGTAGTGGTTACAGCAGCGGAGGCAGTTTTGGAATGGACTCCTCGGGTTCAGGTTCTCATGAGTCCAAGGTAAAAAAGAGTGACGCCAAGCAACTCGATGACCAGAGAGCTTGCAAGATATGTTATGCAGAAGAAGTGGGCGTTGTCTTTCTACCTTGTGGACATTTGGTTTCATGTGTGAATTGCGCACCTTCCCTCAAAACATGTGCTGTGTGTCGGAAACCATTTTCTGCTACTGTCAGAGCTTATTTGTCTTGAGAGGAATCAATGTGTGCATGGGTTTTTGTTCTGTGTGGTATATTTAGTATTATTTTTTTCTTTTCAATTATTTTCTTATACTAGTATTATGGTATTTTAATTGCATTAGACAAATTGCACATCTGCTACTTTTCTTTATAGACTTTGTTTGCTTTACTTCTAGATCTCATTGTCAATTTGTACAATTCTCTTTAATAATTTGTGTTGAGTATTCATTTTACATCTATCATGTTTCTACCATAGTAAGATCAAGATCTAACATTTTTGAAAGGAAAATGGAGTGCTTATGTCATCTTTCCTTTTTAATCAGGGTGAGGGTTACTTTATTATGAATCCTCAATTGGACCGCTTTTATTTTTATTTTCCCCCTATTCTTTTTCAATCAGGGTGAGGTTTATTTTAATTTAAATCCTCAATTAAACCCTTTTTCTTTCCATTTTCTCCCCTATCAACTTTTTTTTGTATCTCCTTGTTTGATGAATATTCATAAAATATTCTCAGAAGCCAAAGCCTTCACAACTTTGTGATATTATGTGACTGATTAAGTTGCAGATGTGATTGATATTTTTGAACATCTAAGTCATAGTTGTCTAGAGTATTTTTTGTTTCACAAAGTAAGTTGCAAATAAAATTGTGTAATGGGAATTGTTTTTCATTACCTCATTGTGTTAAATGTTTGTTTGGTTTGCAGCCTAAATGCTTCTATGTAAACTGTAACTTACTAATGTACTGATGGGATCCATCTTTGAATAAGTGTAAAGACGGGATTACCCTCATTTTCGCGCGGCAACATCTGACAATAACGTAACGATTTTCCGTAACGTAAAGTTTCCATCACGTGTGTTCTTACGGGAGCACCCACAGTCGTCTTATTTTATTTTCGATTTCTTATCTTACGGAGGAGGCTCTTACTTATTTTTCGTCCGTGTCCGAATATCCGAACAGCATGGAAAGAGAGGAGGATTTCCGTAAAATAAGGTGTCCTTACGTTATTTCGGGCGCGCTTGATTCGATTTCGACCATTGGGAGCAAGCAAGGGATAGATTTTGAGAAACAAACATTGGTCCGCGAAAAAGGGAAAGATAAAGAAGGGAAAGACGTCCTCCGCGTCGTCGTCTGAGTTTGTTTTTATTTTCGTGCTAGGTTATGTTGACCTGCCACCTACGTAAAATAGACTTTGAGGATAAAAGCTCTATTTCAAAAACCTTATTTTACGGAAAAATCTTACGGACGATCGTTACGCTATTTACAAGCGAAAACGAGGCTAATCCCGCCTTAAATAGCAGTCCTTTCATAGTTAAATGCTGACTTGCTTTTGTAATCAACTGTCTACTCTCATTTTAAGTCTTTCCGCACTGAACTATTGAAGTCTTCTTGACATTCCTTTTTCATATTTCATGAGAAATTTGAAATGGTGAATATTCTTGTGGTGATGTGTTTTGATTGCATGATATCAATTGTATTTAGTGCTGTTTTATTTCCATTGTCGAGGAATCTTGAGATTTCCTTTTCATTCATAGCTATTAGATCTGTATGAAATGTGAAAATATAAATGTTTTAACATTCTCACTGATTTTTTTTCATGCCCCTAACCTTCTGTTTCTGATAGGGAAGTTGATGCCCCACAAAGGACTAGAGAGTGATAAAGGATTTAAAATAAACATGATTTATTTCTTTAAAATGATCAATTCATAAACAGTGTATATAAAATAGAGCATAGTACAGGGGAATGATGCTGGTGCAGCAACACTGTACATCTCAAGAGATATAGTATCACATGATTAAACATCAGTTCATGAAAACCTCTTCCAATTGGCATCAAAATCTTCTTACTTCAACAAAGAACATTCATACAAGTAGGCACCAAGGAGTTTTGTCTAAAAGAAAAGAAAATAGTTAGTGCAGAAAACAAAATACCATTGGTGCTAAGCATTGAAAAAGGACAAAAACTTACTCCTTCAATGTAGTTGCGGACATTGAGTTTCTCATTCTGAGAGTGAGGACTGTCGTCACCCATACCGACAGGAAGCAGCAGGACATTTTTCCCAGAGATTTCCTTCAAACGAACAATAAGTAATTAAAATTAATTTCTAGCATAAGATTATTATATGGGTAATTGATTAAAATGTTACCTGGAGAGTGAGAGTAACAGGGATTGAACCACCTTCTCTTGTGAGATCAGGCTTTACTTTGTACACATGCTCAGTAGCTTTGATGGCTGCCTGGTAGTGAGGGTGGTCGGGATCACTGGTCCATGGCCTTCCACCATGAAGAGAGTAAGCCTGCATCAAAACCAAAGCATACCTGTCAGCTACAGCCAGCCCCTCCAAAAAAGAATTCACATCAGTGTGAAATTAGGAGACAATTGTTATTACACCTCACCTTGAACCTGTTTGGGCTGCCACGCTTCTTCCACTTCTCATTCAGGAACTTCACCACTAGTTTGTTGATTTTCTCAGGGTCCTGGTCAGGCACCAGACGAATGGAGAACTTGCCGATTACTTTCCTAGGAATGACTGTCTTTGCTCCAGGCTCGCTGAAGGCTCCTTGAATTCCATGAACAGAGAGTGATGGGTACCGCCAACGGCTCATCAAAAGCTTGGTCTGTAAAATTTAATATTGTTAATACACAAGTGGCTAGATGTGGCAAAAGGATCATCCAGCCATTAAACCAATTCACCTTGTCTCCCTTGTGTCTCAGTTCTGTGGCATTGATTTCTGCATGGTAAGCAGACACATCAAACTCAATGTCATTATAAATCTTTTCTTCATTTTTCATGAGAGGAGCAACATCATCCATGATGCCAGGAATCTGAATTTCTCCTTGTGCATTGGTCAGATCATTCAGCATGTAGATGAGGTCAGGCATTGCTTCAAACCTAGAGGCAAAATACTGCAGATTAAATACAAGTCAAATCCCACATGTAAGATGTAGGGAACAAAGAAGAAAGAAAATGTGCTTACACAGTGCCGCCATACACTCCACTGTGTAGATCTTTGCTGCCACACTCAACTTCAACAGCAAAGTAAGCTAATCCACGGAGACCGTAGGTAATGCAAGGTTTAGTAGTTCCCAGCCAGTAGTTGTCAGAGATGCACACATAGTCTACATCTTTGAAGAAATCTTTCTTAGCATTCAACAGGTCGTCCAATCCTTCACTTCCAGACTCCTCCATACCCTCAAAGACAAACTGAAAACCAAGACAAAAAGGATAAGTTAAAAATGAAATTAAAACAGAGTAATTTTAAGCAAACCAATATGCGTAAGAACATTCCTTACTTTAACATTAACGGGGAGACCAGACTGGGACTTTTGAAGTGCTTCAATGGCATGAATGAAAGCCAGAACTGGGCCCTTGTCATCACTTGAGCCACGGCCATAGAGCTTTTCATCTTTGCGAGTAAGGACAAATGGTTCCGTGTCCCAACCATCTTCAATGGCAGCTGGCTGAACATCTAGATGGCCATAGATAGCTACAGTTTTCTTCGATGCATCATTTCCAATGCTACCCATAATAACAGGAGGCAGTGGGATTTTCTTTCCATCAGGAAGTGTCTAGAATATAAAGAAAGAAACTACTAAAGATAATGATACTTTGAACACATAAGTAAAAGTATACAACTTAATCAAGAGTCCAACCTCCAGTCCAATATCACATAGCTCAAGAGATGCACCCAGTTTCTTCAACTTTTCAGCAGTCCACTTGACCATGCGAATAGTTTCATCACGTTTTTCAGGTGAGGCAGAGACGGACTGAATAGCAACAGCCTCTTCTAACACCTTAATATATGCCTCCTTGTGTTGGTCTACATAGCTGAAAAATAAAATTTTATTGAGTGTCACCTGTAACAAAGATGGCCTTGTGTTTGTAAAATGTGTTTTTACCTAAAGAGCTCCTTAAGTGGGGCTGGAAGAGCCATATTGACAGTTGGATCTGCAAATGAACAGGAAAACGTCAGCTTTTAGTTACAATACACTACCGAAACTAATCAGCTAATATCCCAGAGGGACGGTTCGAAGCATAAGGGAGCTGTGCAAACATAGATAGCCACTGGAGTAACTTTCCCTCATATCAAAGTTCAGGCCCAGCCAACTCTTATCTTTCATGTGTGCTTAAGTACTTGGTACAGATTGTGAGTTGCACCCAGGCAACCGTGACAAAAATCAAAGTAGTCGTATCCATAGGCACCTTCTTTCTGGCCTTAAAGCTTTAATCCATAGTGCCTTCATTGTCTCGTCTACCTTATCTTAGAAAAGGGACTTGTAGAAAGATAAAGGGCTTGGCAACACGAGCCATGGTACATGGAGTAACATCCAATCCATCCTAACAAGTTTGGGGAGTTCTATGAAAAAGATAACTGCAGACAGCGTTTCAAACTGAACACGAAAGGCTTAAACTGTCAGACACACCCCCTTGACTGGCCAAACGGCGCAGGTCGATGGAGCATCCGACGTGGCGGCAGTATATCCTTGACATACAATAAATTATTCGCAGAGTCGAACCGGGGGAAAATATCTGAATTCAGTTTACAGACCGTTGGAAAGTACAAAAGTGACAAAGTGATAGGCATGACGGCGTCGGAGCGTCAACGGGATCGTAACCCCTGCCAGCGATGGCTAGAGAGAAATGGTGCCACATTCGTCATTATTTAACCATCGTTGATATGCAATGTGCGGTTTCCAATAGCTTTTTTGAGAAGCCGGCCACCCGAAAACCACGGAGAAAGAACGAACCTTAGCAGAGTAGAAGTTCTGACACCGCACCGACCGAAGGCACAGCAGACTGGGACTCATTCAACATTCATTCACCCGGACCCGGCTCGGTTACTCCCATTCCGTTTTGAAGGCTCGTTCTTCTCTTTTCAAGCGTCATTCATCGCGTATTCTTCCATTCTCCATTCCCCGAAACAGCTGACAACAGTGCACAGTGGAGGGGGCGCGACTGAGGCTTCTTGTACAACATTCCAGAACAATACAGATCGCAAGCTTGGTGGTACTTTATTGACTCTGCAAAAAGATAATTATCAGAAAAGAAAATTATTTTAATTTTTAGAGCTAAATTGGGCGTGTAGCTAAACTGGTTTTTGTTTTCATCTACGTCTTCTCTTTTAAACTTTCGTCATTAAGTTGGCTACGAACGACCCTCACCAGCGCGTTCTTTGAAAGTTGTCTGCAACATGCTAAAACAATGTTGCTGACAGCTTGTAATTTTTCAAAATTTAGAAATACAGCCACATTACCAGCACACTGTTGCTTGAAATTATTAGAAAGACAGAGCAAAACTGTTTACTTTTTCCATTTATGCGCAAGATCAATTTCCCATTCAAGTTTTTTAAACGCACAACGCCCTAAGAAAGGTACCTTAACCTCAACCCTTTTGAGATTTGATGAGTTAATAAAATGTATTTGTGCTCTGAATTCATAAAACATTTTGTTGTTTCTTTTGCTTGATCTGTGCTCTCTTTTTCATGTTTCATGATGATAACAGTCACAGTACCACAAACAAGCTATCTCTATGTTTTAATTGGAAACCTTGTTCTAAATAAACATCAATTCATTTCAGATGTCTCTGGCAAGCTCCCAAGAGTTTATGAGTCAGCGGCAGTGGAATCAGAATGGTATGAGTGGTGGGAGAGGGAAGGCTTCTTTAAGCTCCAACCAAAGTCCTCTAGGAAGAACAAGGACTCGAAACCTTTTACGATGATTCTTCCACCTCCCAATGTTACTGGAACCCTTCATTTAGGACATGCCCTTACTGTCACAGTTCAAGATGTCATTGCCAGATGGTATGAACAAATCTACCACTCATTATATTCTGGTTGCCACTCTTTTATTTTTCCTATAATCTCATTATTTCCTTTTCAGGAGAAGGATGAGTGGCCAAGATGTTCTCTGGATACCAGGCACTGATCACGCTGGAATAGCCACCCAAATTGTTGTAGAAAAGCAGCTATGGGCTCAACAGAAAAAAACGCGACATGAACTTGGTCGAGAAAATTTTGTCAAGGAGATACAAAAGTGGCAGCAAGCGAAAGGTTCAAATATTCAAAGCCAACTTCGAATGATGGGTGCATCATTGGATTGGAGTCGAGAGTACTTTACTATGGATGAGGTAAAATCCAATTTAATAGAATGTGCAGCAACACCCCTTGATTGTCATTTTAATTTGTAAATCTCCTTGCAGAATCAGTCATATGCTGTTATTGAGGCTTTCATTCGACTTTTTGATGAAAATCTTATCTACCGTAGCAACGTTCCTGTCAGCTGGTCATGCTGGCTTCAGTCCACTATCTCGGATATTGAAATTGAAAGTCAAGAAATTGATGGCCCTACCAACTTGTTTGTGCCTGGCTATGAGAAGCCTGTTTCTTTTGGAACTTTGACCAGTATTACATACAAAGGATGTGAAAATGGTTAAGCTTGTTGCCAAATAGATTGTAACCCAGCAAACTTAATCAATCATCTGGGCACCACCAAAGTTAATTTCTTGTCTTTATTTCTGTTCTATCAGATACTGATATTGTTGTTTCAACCACAAGGCCTGAAACAATGTTGGGAGATGTGGCGATTGCAGTTCACCCTAATGATCCTCGGTACACCCATCTTCATGGTTCATTTTTCTGGCACCCTTACCGAAATGAAAAGATTCCTATAATCTGTGATGATTTTGTTGATGCTGCGTTTGGAACAGGTATAGTGGAAATATTTGTTGTAATTCATTTCATTAAATATTAATTTATACCTTCTTTAACTATTTCAGGTGCTGTAAAGATAACTCCAGCGCACGACAAAGCAGATTATGATGTTGCTAAAAGGCACAATTTGGAATTAATTTCAGTCATCAACGAACATGGTGCTATTCATGATAATTTTGAAATATTCAAGGTAAATAATTGTAATGGCAAACTTTATATTATATGGTAAAGATACAATTCCTCTTTGATAGACACCTTTCAATTTTTTATTGTTAGGGTATGAAGCGGTTTGTTGTCAGAGAAATGATATTGCAAGACTTAGCATCTCGAGGACTTTTACAAGGACAGTCATCCCATAAAATGATAATTCCGAAGTGCAGTCGATCTGGAGACATTGTTGAGCTAATACCGAAACCTCAATGGTAAGAATATGTTTCTTGGATTCAAAACTACCGTCCAATTATGGTCACAGAGACAAATAACATTGAGTCCTTGCAGGTTTCTGTCCACACAATTCATGGCCCATAAAGCTATCCAGGCTGTGAAAGAAAATAAATTAAAATTAATTCCTGAACAGGCTCAGCAGCAGTGGTTCCAATGGTTTGAAAACCATCAGTGAGCATTGTGTCACTTATTGCACTCTTAAGTTTTACCAATGTTGCAATCCTTACTCATTATACCTTATTCTGTTCTCTTGCAGAGATTGGTGTCTCTCTCGCCAACTGTGGTGGGGTCACAGGATACCTGCATATAAATGCTCCTTATCTGATGGGACTTCTTTTAAATGGGTGGCTGCCCAAAATGAGATGGATGCAAAAGTAAAGGCATCAGCTCATTTTTCATGTAAACCAGATGACTCAAAACTTGTCATTGAGCAAGATGAAGATGTGCTGGACACCTGGTTTTCCTCAAGTATTTTACCTTTCTCCTCATTAGGGTGGCCAAATCAGGTCAGAATATTGTTTGTTATTTTGCTTGACTACATACAGTGTATGATTTTTTTTCCATATATTTAAAAAATTTTGTATTGCAAAAAAAGTTATGGTTTGAAATATTTTTTTTTAGGGGACTGAATTAGATATGTTGTACCCTTTAAGTCTGATGGAGACAGGAAATGACATTTTATTGTTTTGGGTTGCCAGAATGGTAATCCTTGGAGAGCATCTAACACATCAGTTACCATTTAATGTAAGAATTCTTGACTATTGGGTAATAAGTTGGTTGATTTATTGTGATAGTCTACTGTTTCTTCCAATAGAATGTTCTCTTGCATGGAGTAATTCGAGATGCAGCTGGGAGGAAGATGTCTAAAAGCATTGGGAATGTGGTGGCACCAGAAGACATCCGGGAAGGAAGATCAATTGAGGTCTGTCACAATTTTCTTTTTAAAAAAATTAAAAAAATTGTGTCTGTGTATGTGTATAAGACTGACATTTTGGAGTGGCTCTAGGAACTTGTTCGAGGAGTGGTCTCAAGTCATGAATCAGGGGTAATCCCGCAGCATGAATTGAAAGCTGCTATCCGTAATCAGAAACAGATGTTCCCAAATGGCATTCCACAATGTGGAACGGATGCTTTGAGGATGTCTCTTTGTTCTCATCCCATTGAAAGTAAGAGGTTTTTAAATTTTTTGCTTACTTGTCATTCTTATTTTTTAAAAAAATTCTCATCATTCTAAATTTTTCTTTTGTAGGTCATTTTATAGATTTTGATATTAAAGAATGTGACATGTTCAGAAGATTCTGTAACAAAATTTGGCAAGCCTGTAGATATATTGAAGGAGTAATGGAATCAGAGAACCTCCCACCAGTCACACTTGATGAGAGGCATTTGCTCAGTGTCATGGATCGATGGATCCTAAGCAGGCTATCATCACTCATATCAGAATTAAACAAGAGTTTAAATAGTATGCAGCTTCATCAATGTGTTCATGGATTGCAGAACTTTGTTCATCATGAATTCTGTGATGTGTATCTGGTAAGGTTTTGAATGTATTCCTAATCCAAATGATGAACCCTACCTGTTTCGCCTTCTGAACTGTATGCATTGATACTTTTGCAGGAATCAACAAAATGCCTGTGGAGTGAAAACAACACTAAAGCCCAGAATACTGCACAACGTGTTCTTGCAATGTGCATTGAAAATTTTCTGATCTCTCTGTCTCCTTTCATGCCATTTCTTACTGAAGAGCTTTATCACAGAATACCCTATATTCAAAAGAAACTAAAGAGCATTTCTCTGTGCCCCTACCCCCAGCCAAAAGAAGTTAGTTCTATTTCGTGCGTACACTTTAAGGGTTCTCTGATTAAATGTCAAATAAAATATAATATTTTTTGAACAGTGGTGCAGCTGGCAGGATAAACGCCTAGAAGAAGATATCGAATTTGTTTTAAAAACCGTGACAACTATCAGAAAACTAAAGAACAACAATGGATTAAAAGCAATTGATAAAGTTTCAGGTTCGGATAAAAAAAAAAAAAATTGTGTGTGTTTGTTGAAGTTTATTGCTGTATGTTTTAAATAATATTCTTTTAATATTCATATGATTCCAGTTATACTTGCCTCAAATTCAATGGATGAAAAGAGCCTTTTCTCCTGTTATGAGAGCTTGTTAAATACATTATCAAGTTCTCATGTCACTTGTTCCACGACCAATGATATTTGCGAAGATTTCATGACAGAAGAAAGACTAAGTGATAGCTGCATAGTAAAATTAATTTTAGATGTACGTTATACCTATTGTTTTGTGTGATGTTTTCATTGAAACATACCTCACTGATGGTGCTTTTATGTTTTTATAGAATGAAAATCAGAGATTGTTATCTCTAAAACAGAAGAACTTACTCATCATGTCTGCCTTAAGAAAGCAAATTAAGTTAAAGGAGCAAATTGCATCAACAGAAAAAATTTTAGAGTCACCTAAGTTCTGGAAGAATGCACCAGAAGATGTTCGAGATACTCTCCCAAAAAAGGTTCAGTGACTCTTTGGCATTAAATTAGTTATTATTATTATGTGTGGTCTGTCATTGAAAGTTTCTTCATCTGTTTCAGCTTAACTTCATGAAAGAAGAACTGCAGAAATCTGAAGAATTTTTGAGCAAGGATCCAGAACTTTGTGACAGTTTAAAGCAACAAATTTTAAAAGAAAATGTTTCCAAAAAACGGAAAAATGTGTAAAAGTTTTACACTTTTGTTATTACAGTCATCATTTTTTCTAAACAAAAAAGTTTGTGTTCTCATCATCCTCTTCCCGACCAACGAATTCATGAAAGTGACTGAACAAAAATACCTGCATTTGTAGTATTGGTAGAATCCACTTGTGAAGCACCTATGAGCAGCATCACACTGCAGACGCAGTAGGAAAATTCCATGGTCAGGAAAACCCTGCAGAAAAAGATCAGATTGAAGTAAGTTATGACCTTTCACCAAAATGATCACTACTTTGTGTAACTTTTTTGGGTATGTAAAAGCACTTTGAGGAGTAGGTAACGGCCGGAACTCCACTCCACTGCACGGAGCGCATACGCCTACCCAGCGGAGGCCTTCCCCCTCGCCAGTCGTTCGGCCCGCCTCCGCCTGGCGCAGCGCGTAGCGGAGGTTGTTGTCCCGCATTTCGACTTCACCCCTTCCGCGCAACAATCGTCTGGGTTGTGCGAGGGGTGGCGAGGGGCTGCTCCATGAGCATGGACACAATTCTTTTTCGGCGTGGGCCTTGCTGCGACGAGCAGAGCGCCCCTGCTGTGCCACGTGACTACACGTGACGGACCGTCTGAGTGTGACGCCCAATTGACTAGATGCCCCTGGGCGGAGGGCCCCGTAGGCCCGGGCCACCCCGCCCCCGCCCCGCCGGGCTTATTCAGGGATATAGAGTGTAGAGGCAGGAGGAGATCAGCGCGTGGAGCGGAGCGGACCAAGCGTTTGATTGAACCTTGACCTCCTGTTTGCCTGTTTTCGGCCAGGGCTTTGCTTTCGGCTCCCCCTGCCCCCTGGCATCGCCCCCGGCCAGAGTCGAGTCCCCGGTCCCCGTCGTCCTGGGCGTCCTCGGCAGCTGTCAAGAGTCCCAAAACGTTTCGTCGCTGTCTCTCTCGCACCTCCACTGGGACCTCCCATCAGTGCGAGCGAGACAGAGCGACGACAGTGACGCGCGGAATCAGTCAGCTGGCCCGGCCGGGCTCCACCAGGCTTCACCGCGCACCGCGGGCTGGGGCTCCATCAAGAGGGCCCTCGACGAGAGGGACCAGAGGGACGGGGACGACACGCGCTGTTTTTACCAAGGGCCAAGGGCACGCGGGGCCCGCCGTGGCGAAGCAGCGCGGCAGGGCGCGGCCCGCCCTCCGTCCAGGACCCTGCAGCTTTGCAGTGCTTTGCAGTGCTTTGCAGCCCCACTCGCACCAGATCCACTCGTTACTCACTCGGTTCAGCCGGGCCTGGGGACGGACTCGCGACTGGCCGCAGGCTCCGAAAAGCCCACTCTTTTCTTCGCCGCTTCTATCGAAAACGAACTTAACGGTGCGGCTCGGGTGCAGCTATCGGTTCAGTTTGGTGAGCAGGGAGGGGAGGCGAGAGGGAGGGAAAGGAGGGGGGGGGGGAAATGGCGACAACGAGTCTCGCGTCGTCCCTGCAATTGAGCCGAGCCGATAGGCCGGGGCCGCCGGGGCTGGAACGAGGGAGGTGGGCGTGCAGCGCGCGCAACGTGCAGGCGAAGATACGCAGCGAATAGTTTCTGGCTTTTCTTTTCAGCCTGCGGCGGGTGGGCTTCGCGCCTCGCGGGCTTGGCCTAGGGTAACACGCGGCGACTGGGCGCAGGCAGGCGGCAGGGCAGGCCGACGGCAGGCGCACCGTGTCCCCGGACGAGGCGCGCGATGCCATCTACGGCCACGGGTGTGTGTACCTCGGCGCTTCAGGACGGGGACGACCAGGACGACCTCTCGACTCGTTGCGCAACCCGACCATCTGGCCGAGCCTGCAGTGCCGGCGCCACTCGCAGGGGTGTCCCGTCGCACGGGCTGCCTGCTTGCAAGGCGTTGCCGTGGGCTGGGGGCGTTGGGCGTTCGTCGGCCTCATCCACCTCCGCCTCCGCGTACAGTGGGACTGTAGATAGAATGCGACTAGTCGGGAGGCTCGTGCCCCACAAAGCCTCCACTGCGCGGGTAGCGATGTGCGAGTGTCGACGGTGGGCTGCCGTGTCGGTCTTGGACGACCTGGACGGGTGCTGTGGTCCCACCAATGTAGGATATGTGACCTCAGAGACCACAGAGAAAATTCCGTTTTGTTACATTTCCCGCGGGGCCTTACCTTTTCCACGGAATCCTTCCCCTCGGGGAAAAAACTATGCGTTTTGACGCGAGAGGACTTAATAAGCACGTTTAGTCGGAGAGATTAAAACGGCTGGGACCAGAAATTGTCGGTGCCATGGAAAAGGTGCATAGGGTCATGCCGACTGGGAAGTCGGAGGGGCAGTGTCTCGTCGTCTGCCTCGCTGTCTGCCTCACTCTCACTGTGTCAGTCAAGCCGTGCGTTGGGTTGCCTACCGGCGACCGCGCAGGCGGGCCAGTGGCCGGTGTCGTGTCGCCTCGCCCGCACCCCGCCTAGCTCCGCGCCTCTCCACCACGGCGACGCGGCGACGCACAAGCAGCTTCGTTAGGGCCATGAATCCGACCGCCACGCGGTGGCCAGACTGCTTCCGAACGGAGCCTCGTCGCTGTCTCTCTCGCACCCTTACGGAACGCCGCATGAGTGCGAGAGAGACAGCGGAATGATCCTTCGGCCTCGCACCGGCTCCGTGAAAAGTACGCGCGGGCGGGCTTCGCGCTTCACCCCCGGGCTCGGGCTGCTCGGGCTGCAACCCCCGGCCCCGCCCGGCTCCAAAGGCCAACGGTGTCGGATGGCTTTCTGCGCCGCCCTTGTATCACCGTATTTATGGCTCGCTTCATTCCCGCCCCGCTTTCAAGGTGAGCGGAGCGTGCATCGCCTGAGGGTGTGCTGGAGCCTGGACCCCGACCTGCCCGGACGGCGGACGCCCTACGCGCGCTCGCTGCGTCTAGGCGGGCGCGGCCGTGCTGCCGGTAGCGCCGTCGCCCTGGCGACGCCATGGTCATAATTTTGCATTTTTATTGGAGGCTGTAGATCGGGTGTCTGCTGGCGATAGTGTGGGGCGGGCTGTGTCCGCGGCGCTCGCATCCCTAAGTGCCACCCAAACCACCCCGCCGACGCCAGTCGCTGTAGTGTAGTGCGCGAGGCTGGCGCTGAGAGTACCTCGGGCACGGCGTAGCGGCGAGGGAGTTCGGCGAGGCGCCGGGGCGCTCGGTGCCGGATGGGTTGCCTACCTTCGGGCTGGCCGCGCCGCGCCGTGATCTCTGTGCAGCCGGCGGCCGGTCGCACCAGACTAGGCTAAGGTAGACGGGCTGGACTCGGCGCTGCTGCGCGCCGCCATCCGCGTCGCGATCAAAGTCCGCTCCGTTGTCACGGCGAAGGCCGGCACGCCGTGCCTCGGCCACCTCAACGCCTCCGGTTACGCCCGCGATACGACGCGGAGCCCTGGCGGAGCGCAGCGGCCGGCCGCGACACTGCCAAAAGCGTGTCCTCCTCTGCGTGTCCCGCGGTTGTACACTGTTCGCTCATTCCGAGCCGGCGTCGCCGTCTCTGCCTCTCTCGCACCCCTCCGGAGCGCCCCTTGAGTGCAAAGGGAGACACAGTGTGGCAAGCGCTGTCAATCCGCTGGTCGCAAGGCGCGGGAAAATGAATGCAGAGCGCTCGCGGCGCGTCGTCAGCCTTGCCGTCGGCCCGTCGCCGCGGAACTCCACTACACTACAATTCCTCCCTATGTTGCAACTTGGCGTGTCCTTCCGGGAAGGCCTCAGCACAATCGATGTCCGTCCGTGGGACTCGGACTACACACACAGGCACACACACACACACACACACGCATTCACGTGACACGGCCAGGCACGGCGAGGAAGGCAAGCGGACCAAACAAAAACAATGGGAAAACAAAAAAACGGAGAAGAAATAAGTTTTTTTTTTTGTGTTTCCGCGCACGACGGTTTGGATTCGCGACCATCCCGCGCGCCTCCGCCGCCTCGGTGACTCGCTGGTGACGCGCGACTTTCTCCAGCAAGTTCATGCCCTCCTCCTCCTCCTTCTCCAGGCGTTTCTCCCCAAAGCGCGCGATGTACCCCTGGCCTGGCGGCCTGGCCCCGCGGCAGGGGCGGGGCAGAGAGGGAGAGGGGGAGGCCCCCCCCCACGACCGCGGTCCGGTGTGGTAGGTCCGCACCTCAATCCTCCAAAGCCTGTACCGATTCTGCAGGGCCTCACTGGCGCACCGCGCACCGCGCCGCCGCGGTGTAGACACGACACATTTTCCGCTCCAGTGAAGCAGCACAACGACAGGCTTGGCTTTGCAGTAGTCTTTGCAGTAGTCGCTCAGAGGACACAGCCGAAACACATCCGCGCGAATTTTCGTTGTTGTTGTCGTTGTTGGAGAGGTAATTTTTTTAAGTGGAAAGGGGGGCGGAGTGTTGCGGTTGCTTCCCTCCCCCCCCCCTTTCCCCGTGGACCCGGAGGCGCGGAGTAATGAGGCGCACAATGACACTGCGATGCGGCGATGTGGCGCGGTGGCGTCCTGCTGGAGGCCCCAGGCCCCCTGAGGCCCCGGAGGCCAGGTTAGGCTAGCCACTCCTTCCCGCTCGGAGGCCGCGGGGCCCGAGTTTTCGGGGGTTGGTTCTCGGACCCTTGAGAACGAGATGCATCGCAGTCGTCTGACGGCCCTTCTGTTGGCTGTTAAGGACCCTGCAGCCCTGCATACTGATAAGGCCCTGAAAAGTGTCTCCTCTGAGATTCCACTCGTAGGCCGTGCGGTGCACATGGTGTTGTCCACCGTGGAGCCCTGCGGGTCCAAGGCGCGGTGCGGTGCGCTCGCGGAGTGGCCATTCGCAGCTGCCATCGTGCCGCGCCGAACCGCGCCGTGCCCGCCGTGGCGCGCCATGCTGCAGGGGCCTGAGCGCGCCGAGCGCGGCGCGGCCGGGCCGCAGGGAAGGCATGGGACTCGAGCTCGCTCACGCTCATTCCCGGTTGGAGCGACGCCTGGGCCGCACGCCGCACGCCGCTCCCGTCTTGCCGCGCCGTCCGCAGTCCCGTCGTTCCGCCGTTCCGACCGCACTGCTCGACGCCGCCGTCGCAGTCGCTCGCGCCGAAACACCGGACATACAAACCGCGGCCGCCACCACCCCCGCGGCAAGCCACCCTTCCACCACCAGCACGGCGTGCACTTGCAGGCCCCCGGCCCGGCACTCGGCGGCCCGTAGCGGCGCGCCCCGACCCTTGCCGTCCACACCGAGGCCCTGCCCGAGGCCCTGCCCGAGGCCCTGCCCTGCCCGGCGTCGACCGGCATCCTCGGCCGGGCGTCCCGACGCACCGTCCACGGGGCGCGCTTAAAATAGCGGCGGCCTGCTTCGCGCTTGGCGCTTCGCTCCGCCACCAGACGCAGCAGCGGCCACGGCCTACAGTGACAGTGCGTGGAGGCCTCCGTACTCCCGCCGCGGAGTGAGTGCAGTGCGAGTGCGAAGTGCGCGAGGTGCGCGCCCTGCCCAGAGGGACCCGCGGGCCGAGCACCGAGCCGGCATACGGTGCGCTGGAGCAACAAGTGGACCGCCATGCACGTCATCAACAAGGACGGGACGACGCCGCTGTCGCCGACCAGGGTGAGTCACCCCCACCTGTTCGCCGGGGCGCGACAGTGGGGTGGAGAGTGGAGGCCCTATCGGCCTTTCGGCTCGACGGGCTGGAACAAGGGAATTTGGGAACGCGCGATGGGAATGGCGCTTCAACTGGACTAGCCCTGTGCGGTCCGTTCCCTCCTCTGTCCCGAAGCGTTTCTCCTTGAGTTTGGCGCCCAAAAAAAACGGCGGCACATTATCCCCGCGTCAGATGGCTTGTGGGTTCTGGGTTCGACGCCTCGCCGCGCCGCCCGCTTGGAGGCCACGGCGCCACGGCACAGAGGACGAGCCCTGCCGAGCACGGCGCCGAGCCGAGCCAAGTCGCCCGAACGGCGCCGAGCCGAACTGCCGAACGCCGCAGCGCCGCGGCGCCTCGCCTGCCTGCCTGCCCAAGTCCTATCGTGGTCGAGGCAGGGCGCCGCCGCCCCGCCGAAACCGAAACCACACCGCCCTGCACCGCGGCGGATGCATTGGCAGCCTTGGCCGCGAGTGGGCGGGCCGTGGCGGTGGCGGTGCGGTAGGTCTGGGTATCAATCGGTGCACGGCGACGCCCTCCCCTCGGTCCCCTCCCCATCCAGGTGGACACAATGGGCCGGCGCGGGCAACGCCTTCCCCGCCGACAACTGCACTTGAAAAAGGAACCAACTGAAAGGCAGTGTGGCTGCCGCTGTGCACGAGTCGAAAAGGGAACGGCCAACAACCATCAACAAGGCCGGCATGATGCTGCGATGCTGGCCGGCGCCGCTGGGGGGCGTGTGGGCGTGGGCAGTGACCCATACTCATTCATTCCCCCTCCCCCCGCCACGTCTTTCCTCCCCCTCCCCGCGTCCTCGACCTAAAGGCCGCAGCCCCCAGCAGCCCCCCAGCAATGCCGCATCCCCCGAGACAACGCGCGGACGACTTGACCCGATAACCCCAATTTTTCCCTCCTCGCGTCGCGTCGCCTCGGCGCGTTTCGCGTTTCGCGTCGCGATAGGGAAGTCCGCACGCGAGTGAGCCTGCACCCCGACGGCCGAGGTCGCCTCTCTCTGGGTGCTGGGATCCAGCGGCGTGCGGAGTGCGGAGCGCCTTCTGCGGGCCGGGTAGGCCGCGCGCGGCACCACTTGCCCGCGCGGGCGGGCCTACTAGCCAGGGGCTCGGGGTCCAGCACCGCAGCTCCCGGCCCGGCAGCACCGCCCCGTCACACCCACCTCCCACCTCGCGACGCGTGCAGCGTGCAACAGGTGCAGGTGCCGTCCCCAGGCCCTGCTCCAGCTGTGACGTCCCGCCAGCATCCCGGACGGTTTCCGATCGACCGTGTTTCGCGCCCACGTTACCGCTCCCTTTCCATTGTCGTTTTGACATTGTGTACGAAATTTTGTCCTTCGTGAACTCCCAGATACCGAGTGGTTTTAGCCACGTGCTGTGGCGGCGCCCTCTGACGGCGTCCTCGGGCGCGTCGTCCGGGTCGCCGGAAGCCGGCCAGCTGGCTCGGCGGAATGGCGCTGCCGTCGACGGAAAGGTGGCGCGTTGTGCATCCAAGGCGGTGCCGCGGCCTGCGTCGCTGCGTCGCACTAGGTGTGCCTTGTGTGCCGCCGCTGCCGCTTGCTGTGCCGAGCTCAAAATTTCCGTTGCGCCAGTCACCGGAGCCGGGCGAGGCGAAGGCGGGCGTCGAACTGGCCTCGAGTGTCGGTGCTGCCCATGCACGCCGTGTGCCCGCATCAGCAGCTCACGTTGCAAAGCAGGTCTCCGCTAGCCCGTCTCGGAACCTCGGAACGAGCCGCCGCGCTGCCGCCGTCAGCATACCTATATTGAAGCCTATATTCGTCGTCGCCCCCCTCCTCTTGCCGTCTCCTTTCTTCTGTCTCTTCGCGTCTTTTCGCGTCCACCTCCCCGGGCTGCGGCGCGGCTGTCCCAGCCCCATTGCTGTGGAACTGGTGGCCTACCTCGGGGTTGACAGGCGCCAACAGGTAGGCCACCCGGCCGCCCCGAAAGAGAAAGCACGCTCCGTCAACGCGGTAGTTCTGCGATCGGTGGTATTGGCTCTTCCAGTGTCACCGTGCGTGAGCATCTTTTCTTTTCGCAGCGCTGTCTGCCCTGCAGACCGATTCGGGGAGTCGTTTTCTTCGCTCTGTCTCTCTCGCACTCACGGAGTGCCCCGTGCAGGTGCGAGAGAGACAGCGGGAATCAGTCTGGTGTCCGGCCTGCCGGTCTCGGCATGAATGGCTCCGTTGTGTGGCCGTGTCGCCGTGTCGCCGCGTCGCCTCTCGCTCTTCCCCGTCCGCGCGCGGAATGCGGAGCAGGCGAAGAGGGACGGAGCGCGACGGACGAAACGGCCAAACGGCCAAACGGCAGAGGAGGGAGAGTGTGGCGGGAAAGGGCGGCGCGAAAATGCGAGCGAAAAGGACAGCGATAGGGCCTTGGCGGGGCTGGCGGCTAAAGGGCCTGCCTCGCTGAGCCCCGCGGAGCCCCGCGATGACCGATAAACGGCCGCTGTTTGGCGTTGGCTTGCTTTGGCTTGCTTTGGCTTGCTTTGGCTTCCCTCGGCTGCCGGTGCCTTTGCACAGGCGTCTTGAGTCTCGGTCCACACGGCTGTAACAATGCCCCGCGCCGCCCCGCCCACGCGCACCCCCCGAACAGCTCACGTGGCCTCGCCCCCGCGGGGCGCTGCGTCAGGACCGGACGGATCTGGACAGCGGCGGTCCGGCCCGATATTCGGGTCGCCTGTGTCGGCTCATGTGTGCGATTTCGTCCCATTGGCGGCACAATGCCCTGTTAGAGCGGCCCTTGGTGGGCCGCCGCGCCGTGCAGCCGTCACAACAGGGCGTCGCGTCTCGCAGTGTGGCGGCCCGTTACGCGCATCGTGACGCCGTGGCCCGCCGTGGGTCGGCCAATGTCAAGTCAATCCCGGTCCAGCAGCCTGGGTCCAGCCCGGTCCAGCCGCCGCGAGGAGGATAATGATGAGGCGGGACGGAAATAGTCGGAAATAGGCTCGTCGCTGCTCGCTCCCATTCATTTGCGACGCCGGAGACGACCCACTCTGCGTGCTCTGCGTGGCCTGGCCGGGGCCTCGCGTGCAGCCGGGCCGGAGGCGGTGCAGTCGCAACGAGGGGCGGCGCGTGCGGGACGCAGGACGCACCGTGGCCGAGCGGTCAGCGACGCCGGTTCCATGTCCGTGGTGCAACCCGGCGGGCGCGGGTTCGAATCCCGGTCAAGTGGTCTCGTTTCGGACACACGCACGCAGCTGCAAAGGGCGGGGCCGTACTGGGGTTCAATTCCTTCCCATCTGCGTCTGCCCCCCCCCCGGGCGTGCAGGCTGCAGCCAGTAAAAGTGAACTAATAACAAGGTCCGGCCTTTCTGCTTTAATGAGTTCTTTGACGTGCCTTTGCGCGGCCTGCAGTGGCCTGCAGTCGGCTTGCAGTGGCTTGCGTGTCGCGCGCATTGTTTGGTGCAACACATGTCTGGATCTGGACCATCTGGACCCCGCGGCCATCAGCCACGCACTTGCCGGTTGCGAAACCAGTCTGAAAAAATCAAAACGCTTTAGTTCGGAAAAAGAGGAGTTTAATATCGCGGGTCACTGTTGATCATGAGGGTGGGTGAGACGCTCGAGGACTTTGAACCACGGCACTGTGAAATGAGGGAACCGGGACACGAGCGCCGCCCTAAGCGTTTCACACGGTTTCGCGATAAGTGACAGGTAGCGGCGCGAGTGTGCTGATCTGATTGAGACGGACGGACGGACGGACGGGGAGACAGTGTAGGGCGTCGCACACGGCACACTCGCGACATGCATTCTTTTCGGCGGGCAGGGTCGGCCGGCGAGTGCGGCGCCGGTTCACAGACGTGATTTTATCCTGCGTGTGTGTGTGTGCGTGTGTTCCCGCGTCAACATTGTTGTTTGCCGCCTAAGCGATGCGCAAACTGTTGTCGCGCGGGCAGCGTGCGGCACGGTGCGGCAGGCCGGCTCGGCCCAGCCCCTCTAGCTGTGTTTGCGTTCTGACCCGCTTGCGCTCCGCCCCGCGCCTCGCGTCGCTTTGCGTGTCGCGCCTCGCGGGCCGCGGCTTAAAAAGATCTGCGTCGCCGTTTTCGTTTTCGACGCGGAGCCCCGGACTGCCCGGACTGCTGGGACGTCGCCCCGGCGGCGCGGCGCAGCGACGCCATGCGACGCCATGCGACGCCATGCGACGCCATGCGACGCCGCGCGACGCGGACGGACCCGAGACGGACGAGTGTGATGACGCGCGTTCCGTGTTCCATGCTCCCTGTTCCATCCATGTTCCATGTCCCGCGTTCCGGATCGCCTTCCCCCAAAGAGCCTCATCATCATTCATCTATGCCCCCGCACGGGTTTCCGAGAAAATCAAGCCGGAAAGTGTTGCAGCCTCACGATTCTGAAATTACATGACAGACGACACGGAAGTCCCCGCACCAGCACCGGCAGCGAGCGGCGGCATGGCGGCCGAGGCGGCAGTGCGGGGACCTTGGTGACAGTGTGTCGGTCCCAGGCAAAGACTCTGGAAGCGAGATTAACGATTAATGAGGATGATGGCGGAGCGTGGAGCGTGGTGGAGGGCCGGTTAGTGGCGCAGAATGGGTTTCGAGCCGTGGCAGACGGCAAGACGGCGCGCTCCACACGCAGGGCCCACACTCGCAAATTCGTCATCGCGTTGGCACGCTGGGCGTGCTCCGAGTCCTTCGGCGCTGGGGGCGCTGGCTGGGGGCCTCGGGCCATTTGCAGATGCAAAATCGTCGTCCTTCGCCACCGTTCGTGCCTGTTGCGCGGCCGGGGGGGGGGGGGGGCGTTTCCCTTTTCCTGCCGAGAGCCCCCGCCCCGCACGGTTTTGCTGTTGATGGACTGTTAAACCGCGCCGACAACGCGGTCGTGTTGTGGCTTTCGGGTTCTCTTTCTCTGTGCGTGCAACGCCCGCCCCGCCCCGCCTGCCCCGCCCTCGTCCGACGGCGTACTTGTTTGGTTGCGTCACTGGCAAGATGCCGGGCCCTGTCCATCGCCACAGGTGTGACGGGACGAGCACGCACTCGCTCTGCATTGAGGCGAAAATGAGCGCATGATAAAATCATTCGTGAGAGGGCCATTTCGTCGGTAAAACTCGGCTGACTAGGGGATTTGGAAGGCATTCGGCGTGAACCGTTCTCGATCAATGTTACGCCACATGGCGGTGAGGAGAAAAAGTACGTTTTCATTCAGCGCGATCGAATTTCGACAGCACTGTACTGTACTGGAGCGAAGATACATGAATGGTCCTGCAAGGCCCCCATTCTCGATCGGGCTGCGGAGGTCTGGAATCAGCGGTCGTTCCGCAAAGTTATTAAGGAGCTCGTCTGGGCACACTCACACACGCAACTAACATACACACATACACGCGCACAACCACACTCACACAACCACACGGCCTACGGCCCCGCCGGCATAATTGGCCGCTGGTCATGGATCGGTCCAGTGCTGGGCTGGGCCGTGGCAGGCCGTGGCGGGCCGTGGCTTGGCGGTGCTGTGCTCCACGGCTCATCGGAGCACTGCTCTGCCGAGACGGGACGCGGCGTGAAGGTCAACAAATGTACCACGGCGCCCCGCCCCGCCAAGCCACGCCACGCCACGCCCTCCTGGTCCTTCCCCGCGTCCTCCTCGTCCTGCTGGCTCCACACTCGGCAAAACGCGTGTCGGAATTTTTTTCGATCCCAATCACTCCGCCGTGCTATCCCCTCTCCGGCGTCCGTGTCTTGCCGTGCCGTCCGTCCGCAAGTCTTGAATTATTTAGGTTGTGGCGCCTCGGAGCCTCGGAGTCGCTTCTGCCGCTTTTGGCGCGGCTGCCTGGTGCGGCTCGGCCCGAGGCTCGGGCCCTGGGCGCGTCTAGAGTCCCGCCCAGAGTCCTAGAGTCCGCCCAGCCCGGCCCAGCCCGGCCGACTTCGCTTCCCCGCCGTGAGTCGATGACGGCAACGTCGCCTTTTGCGAACTAGTCACTAGTCGCGACTAGCCTGGGCCTGGGCTAGCCTAGGCCAGGACCGCGGCGCTCGGCAGGGAGAGGGGGAGGGGCAGGCGCCGTGGCGCGGCGTGGCGCGGGGGGCGCTGTCCTCAGGCGGGCCGCCGCGACGCCGCGACGCCGAGGGCTTCAGGTGCGCGGTGCGAGTCGTGAGGGGCCGCGGGGGCCGCGGGGCTCTGCCAGACAATGCAGAGCCTTGTTTCGGCCGGAACACCGCACTTCTTGTTCGAATAAGCTGTCCGCGCCGCGCCGAGGAGGGGGCGGGGGAGGGGATAGTGGGGCAGGGCGGGCAGCGGCACCTGGGACCTGCGACCGCCTGCGACGTCCACCCCTGGATTGGGTCGCCATGTGTGCAGCCCTCCTTATCAGCGGGGCCCTGATAGCGATACGTGTCCAGCGCGTCGCCCGGAGCGGTTCCGGCCGCGCCGCGTCCTCGCCGCGTCCACGCCGACCAGTGCCTCTTCCCGCAGCAAAGACGCACGGACCGAACTATCGGCAGTGTAGGTCGACCTGAAAATAGTCCTCGCCTCTCCGCGCCGCGCGCTGCGTGCCGTGTGATGAGGTGTGCGCCGAGCCCAGCTTGCCCTGCTTGCCCAGCTTGCCCTGCTTGCCCAGCTTGCCCAGCTTGCCCAGCGCGGGGCACCTAGTGGCCCTCTGTCTCACGGAGCAGAACCGGATCAATCCGGAAAGAGAGGAGGATTACGCAAGCGGGCGGATTAGAGGGTTGAAGGGAGAGGGTAATATCGGTAATGGACACTGGGCCGGGCCGGGCCGGTGTTGAGTTTCCCCAACGGGACGCATCGTCGCTCCGCCCTCCGCCACACTGCCAATCGTCAAGCAACCCGCATGCTCGAGTTTCCGCACAACAAACTTGGAGCTTTTCTCCGGCCGAGCTCCACGCCTGAGAGCGACGCGCCGTGAGTGCGAGAGAGACAGAGCGGCGAGACGGCGACAGCGATCAGTCGGCTGGCTGTGGGTCGGGCCGGCTGACCCGCTGCCTTTGTTGCGGTGTACAGGAGTACTCCCCGCCGCTCGGCCTGCTCTGCTCGGCCTGGCAGGACTATTCTCAGGTCTGCGTGCCCCCGCGGAGGCCCCCGCGCCATGCACAAGGAACGCCCCGCCCCGCCCCGCCTCGCTCCGTCGTGTCCCGCGAATTCTCGCTCTGGGTCCGTAGTACCTCGGTCTCGGTGCCCTGGGTAGTGCTAGGTAGTGGTGCCCGGACCAGAGTGGCGATAAAAAAGACACCCGGGCTGCACCGAGGCTGCGCGCTGAGCGGATGCGGCCCCGCGATGGTCCTCGTTCTCGGAGACGGCCTACACGCTCCACATTGCTGCGGAGTGGGCAGGTGTGCGGCGTTCCAGAGCCACCAGTGGGGCCGCCGCCCAACTAGACCAACTAGACCCCGATGGCCGAAAGGTGGCGCCACCGTCCAAATCCTGAATCCTGAAGAGGACCTCTGATTGCGAGCGCGCAGCACAGTGTCACTGAAAGGGGGAGGGGTGTCATCATGGTGCGTAGACACGACGAGTACACTGCCGCCACCGAGGCCGCGGTGCCGCCTCCAACAGCCGACCTGGCCGACCGGGCGGACCAGGCCGGCCAGGCCCCGAGGAACACTGAGGCGCTGAGGCCGACGAATCCATATCATTTGCTATACTTTTTGGTTTTGTTATGCTGCCGCAAGCCGATCGCCACTTCAGCGCGCTCTTCTGCGGGGTGGGGCGGGGCGGGGCGGGCCGAGTCTGTGCCGCCCGAATAATTCATGAGCGAGTCCTTGCGGTCGCATAAATTGACTCGCTTTTTAAACTTGGAGTGAGAGAGAGGGGGAGCGAGAGAGAGAGACCTAACCCCGCCGCGGCACATCGGCAGCTACCCCTGATTGGACGGCCTCCCATTGTCCGACGGCCGACGCCGACGCCTCATTGTTGTCCGACGAGAGCGGACCACGTCCACGTCGTCCACGTCCTAGGTTGAGGCGCCGCGGCTGTGCCGAGGAGGCTGAGGAAGCCCGCCTCGTTGTTTGCACTCCTCTCGTCCGAGTGATATGCGCTACGGACCATCGGGCCAGGCAAAGCCTTCTCTATCCCCCCTCCCCCCTCTCTCTCCCTCATCCTCGCCTCGCCTTGTGCCAGTCACGGGCAGGTGAGGCGCGCGTTCCTGGAACCATTGCCACATGAACCGTCGGCGCGGCCAGGCGGCCAGCACCGGACTGCCGACTGCCAGCGACATAAATAGCGAGTCCGTCGCGTAGTTCTCCGAAAAGTTGCTCTCCTGATTTACGGCGGGGTGCCGCGGTTCGGCGGCCCGGCCGAGCGCCGTGCGAGGTAGGCAGTAGGCAGCGACGCGGCGCTCGCGTGCGCTGCAGTGTGGCCTACCCGGCGTTCGTCGGGCGCCCGGCCGGAACATGGCGACTCGTGTTGCCGCCGTTGCTGCTGTAGTGTTGGTGGCGCCGGTGGAGGGAGGCCGGCGACGACGGCCAGGTCGGCGGGGAGGACGGGGGAGCCGCGCGACCACGTGACGCGCACGCGGCGACGTCTGCGCATGGCGCCTCTCTGACCTGCCAGCCCGGCCGACCCGGCTGCTGCATTCCGTCAAGCCCATCCCTCGACACACACGGCGCCTGGCGCGGCGCGGCTGTGGAAAGCAGTGGAGGGGCGGCCGATGTAAACACCGTGTGGTTGGCGCGTCGCCTCCGGAGCTTGCCTTCGATCAGTCGGTGACAACATCACGCCGCCGTTCCAGTTCGCACGCGCTGCACGTCGCCGTTCTCCCTCCCTCTCCTCCTCGGAGGGCGTCTTTGTCTTCCCGGGCGATCGGCGCCCCCGGCGGCGCCGACGGTGTGTCGGAGCGAGTGATCCAACGGCCGGTTAACGACCCGCCTAATGTCCCAAAATGACGGAGTAGTGAGGCACTGGATCCACGCGCCTGCCTTCACCCCCGGGGCCGTTCCGCCCGTTCCGTTCCGAGACATTCAAATCGAGTCCTGGGGGTTCGGGGTTCGGCCGGAGACTCGGTCGGAGAGGCTCGGACAGGCGTGCAGGACGACGAGCGGTGAACGGAGCGAAGGCGACGAAGAGAAAGAACGCGGTGAAAGAAAACTTTCCATCGGCTTGCGTCGTGCCGCGTCGCGCACCGGCCGAGTGATGGGGTAATGGCTGAGATTGATCGGTAGCGAGTTCGCCCGGTCGGTCACTGGCCGACTGCTGGACGACCGGCTGCCGCTTCAAAAATAGACAATCGGCTTTGGAGAAAAACGGGTTCGCGGTTTTTTTCCCATCCTCGTCATTCTCGCGCCGCGGCGGTGGAGTGACTGGAGCGCCTGGAGCCTCCGGGCAGAGAGTCCCTGGAACGGTTCGGCCGGAGGACCCAAATCGACATCTGGAAAGCTACTGCGCTGTGCCCGTTGCCGTCCCGCCGTCCAGCCTTCCTGTCTGCACGGCCAGCACGGCCTCGACGGAGGTCAAGGCAGCTCTCCCCTCCCCAGCCTACCCCTCCCCTGCTGGACCGTGGCCTTGGGGAGAACGGTAGGGCAGGGCCTCGGCAGGGCCGCCAGTGGTTTGACCTTCAAAGGACGCGGCCGGGGCGCGGCGCGTCGAGCGGCCCCCAGGATGGACGCCGCTTTTGGCTGGGAGTGTACTTTGTGCCAAAACCCGCGGGCTGTTCTTGGGTGTGCCTGCCTCGGCCTGCCTCGGCGCGTGTGGCGCCTGGAGTGGGCCAGGCCGGCGCGCTGGAGAAGCACCGCGCTTCCAGCCCTGTTCCAGCCGAGCGAGGCCCCAGCCTCCGGCAGCCTCCAGCAGCGCCCGGTCCTTGGCGTCTATAGAGCGTCGCAGCAGTGGCAGGCCGGACCCGCACTCCAACATGTTCCCATGCATACCAGCTCCACCGGTACAGTCCCCACTCGCACCCTCGGCCGTCCTGGGGGCGGACCGCGAGGACCAGCGTGGACGCAGCGGGCCGTGCGACTCGGCAGCAGGCTCGGACTGGCCCCCAAAAGGCCCCAGCGGATAAGACCGCAAAAGGCCCCCGATCATCATTATGTTTTTACCCTTCATGACCAACTTTGTGAGGCTACCGCTCCCAAACTAGTTGCGGTCAATAGCCTCCCCGATACAGGGCATGAAAGAGTAGGGTCTTAAGAATACTAGGGCGCCGAGGGAAGCCTTTTACGGCGACTAGATTGGTCACAGTGGCCGCCCAAAGTCAGCAAAATCAGCAAATTTTCGAGATTCAACCACTTTTTGACCAACTTGGTCGAAAAATCGTTGCGGTCAAAGCCAAAATCGTTGTGGTCAACGTCTCCCCGATACAGGGCATGAAAGAGTAGGGTCTTAAGAATACTAGGGCGTCGAGGGAAGCCTTTTACGGCGACTAGATTGGTCACAGTGGCCGCCCAAAGTCAGCAAAATCAGCAAATTTTCGAGATTCAACCACTTTTTGACCAACTTGGTCGAAAAATCGTTGCGGTCAAAGCCAAAATCGTTGTGGTCAACGTCTTCCCGATACAGGGCATGAAAGAGTAGGGTCTTAAGAATACTAGGGCGTCGAGGGAGGCCTTTTACGGCAACTAGATTGGACACAGTGGCCACCCAAAGTCAGCAAAATCAGCAAATTTCCGAGATTCGACCACTTTTTGACCAACTTGGTCGAAAAATCGTTGCGGTCAAAGCCAAAATCGTTGTGGTCAACGTCTTCCCGACACAGGGCATGAAAGAGTAGGGTCTCAAGAATACTAGGACGTCGAGGGAGGCCTTTTACGGCGACTAGATCGAACGCAGTGGCCGCCCAAATTCAGCAAAAACGGCTGCTTTCGGAGATTCAATCACTTTTTGACCAACTTTGTGGAGTTAGTGGCCCTAAACCCGAAGGCCCCGGCAGATTTTTCTGCCTGTCTGCCCTGGCCAGTCCAAGCCTGCTCGGCAGCCCTAGAACACACCCCCGATCCGTAAAGCGACTGTGGATGACTCTGAATGAGCGGCAGAGAAGTGAAAAAGAAAACAGGAAGAAAGGCCTTAAAAAGTCTCTAACGAGATCATCACGCTCCGTTGTTGTTTTTCGGGTTGGAACCGTCGATTTTCCACTCTGTGGATAACAATGCAGTTTCCTTCGGACTCTGCATGTGCGCAGCGGTTGCGTCCGCGACGGTCCACGAGGCAGCGTCCAAGTCCACACAGCAGTGCAAGCCTGGAACAGCCCGGCCCGGTGTCCGGTTTGGAAAATGGTCGTCCCTGCGCGCGGCGACGGTGCTTCGAACCCACGTCCAGCCCAGCCCAGCCCAGCCCGCGTCGTGGTATGCGGGTATGGTCTTTACGAAGTCTGCATTATTGTATGCAGGTTTTGCATTCCACGTTCCCCAGGCTGGCGGGGCAGGCGGGGCAGGCTGCCCGTGGGACACTCCCTACTCGTCCCTACTCCCAGCCTGCGACTTCTGCGACCTGTCGCCGCCGTACTCTGCAAAGTTCGTTCTTGAAATCATGATTGTCTGCGCCAGCTTCCACGGTAAAAAAGTATTTTTTGAAGCATGCAAAAAATAAACTAGTTTTGATTTTTGTAAGTCTGTTGTTGTGCAATCTGAAAAAAAAGGTGCTAATAAGATGTAACTTTATCGATTCCATTTTGCTTATTTTAAAAATTAGTCGTTTCAACTTTTTCAGCTCCCTTAAGAAGCAATATTTTACAGTGACTGTGACGTATCGCAAACAAAGCTAATGCCCCACGCAGCACTTCTTGAAACTGTTGTGGTCGTCCCGCGCGTTGGTATTATCTTTTTTTTGCGTCACGCAGCCTTACGCTGTGTCACACACATGTCGACATGTTGCTAACTCGCTGCTTACATTGAAATTCATTTACACTTCCACGGGAGGAATTCCCATTGCCGCCGTTTAAGTTCGACACGACAGGGAAACCGGTTCGCCGGATCTCGCCCCGTCGCACGCAAAGGGGGAGGGGAGGGGAGAGGGAGGGGAGGGGAGGGGGAGGAAGCGTGGTCACGGCGGTAGGGACGACCAGCAGGAAAGAAGGGGTCGGACAATGACGCCTGCAAAGGCCGTGCCAGTACACTGCCAACATAACGTTCCAAATAACTCAAACAACCTTTTTATTTTCTTCTTCGCGTCTTTTCATGTTTTTTTGTTTGCCGTTTCAAATTTCAATGGCGTGCGGAGGAACCTGAAATAAAGGAGCGCGGAGAAAATGACTGCTATCGTGTCGGTCTTGTAAGTCACGTGCTTGATCGGCACGAGTGTGCGAGTGTGGGAGCGCCAAATCTCCAAAGCCCCAAATCCGTGGCCCCGAGGCACAGGGAACGCCCCGCCATTGCCACCGAGTAAATTACTGCACCAGTGCCGTGAGGGGCCTCAAGGACACACACACACTCGCACACACTGGCATCACTAACACACACACATACTCCAACACGGGGCCCCCTCCCTACCTTTCCCACTCGTCCGCCACACGCCACAAGAAATGGGAAACGCGTGGCGAGGCGTCGTCGCAGCCGGAAAAGGGGGGGGGGGAGGGGGGAGGGAAGGGCCAATCTCCTTTTATGCACCTCGTAACTCAGCCGCGGAGCAGGCTATTCAGAAATTGATTGGAGCTGGTCGGACCGCTTCTTGTCTTGCTGGATGAGACGCGGGGGGAGGGGCTTCGTATAAACCGGGCCTCACTCTGTCACCGGAGCAGTGCTCACTACACGGCAGGTGGAATCCGAACAGTGTCTCTCTCGCACCCGCATACTCCTGTCGCGTGGGGGCGCGTGGGGGTGTGAGAGAGACAGACAGCCCGTCGGCTGGCGCTGGCCTACCCTCTGGCCGGCGGGGGCTTTTTCCTGCGCGACGGCCGCCACCGCGGCGTCGGGTGTCGGCCTGTGGGCACACTGTCGGCGCCGCGGGTGTCTGATGAATGGAAAAATACGGCCGGGCGCGCACCTAGCAGACCCAGCAGGCCTAGCACGCCTAGCACGCCGGCAAGCGAAGCAAGACACCGGACACGGCGCTGCTTGGGTGGCCGCCGCGGTCGCCTTCGCCATCACGTCCAGCACCGCGTCCAGCCGCTCCCTCTGGCCTCTGATTGGCCAGTCCGATCGGACGCGCGCTTCCTCATTGGCCGGCCCGCCCGGACGGTGCAGCGGCAGCGCGGCGCTGACGGCGGCAGGGTGCGCGACGGGCGGACGGGTTGTCGACACGGCGAAAAAAGCAAGCCTCGGCGAGACAACGCCGACGGCGCCCCGACGCCCACACGCCGAACCACGCCCTCTCGGGCCTCTCTTTCTCGTAAAGGAAGCGGGCAGGTCGCGAAGGCCGCCCTCGTCACGGAGAGGACGCCGATAAAAAGAAAACCGACGCGGCGCAAGTTGGTCGGAGGGGCGGCAGGTTGTTGCGCCCGGACCCCGGGCGGACAGGTTGGGCCGGCCAGGATGCCGTCGGCCCGTCGGGTCAGGAAGCCGAACGACCGCCGGTCGCCCACACCCGCATCCCTTCCGTATTAATTGCCGAACGCGAACCTCCACCCGGGAAAAAATACAAAAATAAACCGGCAAAGAGGCAAAATAACGAGGCGATACGCGGAATTCCGTCCGCAGCGCAGCGAAGAAGGGACGTCCCGCCGTGGTCCAGCCCGGCGGCGAGTTCATCGACAACCGAACCGGTCCGGATCGGATCGGCTTTTCAGTTCGGCTCTTTTTCGGACCGGTTTCCCGCGCCGCGCATCTATTCGCCATCGACCGGTCTCAAACTTTCTTAGAACCCGAATCCAAATCGTGCGGAAAATTCACATCCCTCGCTCTACAGTGTACAGTACTACTAATCCTCGCGCGCTGGCGCTGAGTGGAATTCAGTGATTTGCTGCCTCCGCGAACACAGGAGGGAGCGACTTAAGGACCTCAAGCTCATAAGCTCAAACGGTCAAAGCTCAGGCCTTCCAGTCTGCAGGCCCTCCCCCCTCCCTCCCCCGCGGCTGCACACTGCGAATGGCCTTTCCCCGCGCGGGACGCTAGGGACGCCGCGGCCGGTCCGCGTCCTTGAGAGTCCTCTGCTGCCTCGCCTGCCTCGCCGCGCCACCAGATTTCAGATTTCTCTCCCTCTTCGGAGATTTAAAGGCTCGCCGCCTCGGGATCAGGACGCGTGGCGCGGCGCGATTCCTCGTTTTACGGGTACATTTCCGCGCGCACTTTCAGCAGGCGGCGTCACTGTCACGTATGTGTGTGAGTGTGAGTGTGTGTGTGTGTGTGTGTGTGTGTGTGTGCGCGCGCGCGCTGTGAAGGACAGCGCAGCCATGCCCTTGTACTGTGGTGCTGGTCGTCGCAACGAGAACGAGAATGCCGAGGAAAGAGAGAAAGCAAGGTAAAAACAGGACAAATATTTGAAAAAAAAATCACATTTTATCCAAAAAGCATTTGAAAATTTATAGTTGGGCATACTTGAAGTTGAAGCTGTTCGATGAGCACCCTTTTCGTTTTCGTTGGCGCAGCAGGGCAGCAAGCGAGAGCAAGTCGTAAGGGGGGCTCGCGCCGCTCGCGCTCCTCCTTGATGGGGTCCTTGGAGGAGGACGCGAGGGCGGGGGCGGCGGGGGCGGCGCGTGGCAGGTGCGCGTCCGGGAGGTAACGACCGCCCTGCTCCGCCCTGCTCGTAAGGAAGACGCTGGGGGCAATTCGACTAAAACCAGACAGTGTTCCGGACTGCCGCGCGGCTCAGCAGTGGGTACAGTGTCTTCTCGTTCGCAAAAATTAGGAATTTGTTCAGGGCCGGAGGGTCAACAACCCCAAGGCCGCAAGGGGGAAAAGTCGAAGTAAAGTCCCGGAATGCAGTGCGGTCTCGCGAGTCCATTACCCGCGTAAACACCGTAAACACCAAGGAGGCCCCCCCCCCCCCCCCCCCGCGCGGTGCGACTGGCCTACTTTCGTCCGCAACAATAAGAGGCAGCGCGAATCTCAGCGAATCCCCGCCCCACACGCAGAAAGAGACGCGAGCACTGGGCCTCGGTCTGGGGGTTCGTGGACCCCAGAGGGACGCACCACTGTGCGAGTTGGCAGGGAGCGTCGCCGCGGCGGGGTGGCGGGGGCGAGACTGTGTTTACCCGGGACCCGCGGCGAAGCAGGCGAAGGCAACACAATGTCGAGACCGTCGCCATCCTGTTCGAATTTTGGCGCGCGACTCTGACGCAAACAGGAGCACTATAGCCAGCCCTTGGGGCAGGCGTTGACGGGAAGCGTGGGCGGTAAACTCCTCGACCGCGGGCCCCGGGGTCAGGGATCGGAGGCCACCCCTCGCCGCCATTGCCCCACCCCCACCCCCAGCGGACCGCGAAATTGCCCCAGCTTCTCGGCCTGCAGACTGATTCTGGTAGTCGTTTTCGTCGCTCCGTCTCTGTCACACCTATACGGGGCGCCTCACGAGTGCGAGAGAGACAGAGCGAAGAAGACGACTCTCGAGCTGCTGCTCGGCCTTGCGGCGCCTTGCGGGGCATTGGCATGCGGTACCGGCGCCTGGCGGTCTCGCTGGCGGTATTCTGGGCCGCGGCCCTGGGCGGCGACGAGCGAGGCGCGCGGAGCACACCAGCAAGTGCGAGATGGAGAGTGCAGGCACAACAAGTGGCGGTAGGCCGGCAGGCTGGGGGGCTGGGGCGGAGACGGGGGCGAGGCCGAGCCGCGGCGGCAAAGCGAGGCCGGTCGTTGGGGTTGGTCAGGGCGGCCGGCCCGCGCCCCGAGCCCCGCGCCCCGAGCCAAGCCCCGCCACGGGCCGCCACGCCACCGGGACGGCACGACGGGGACGTCGGTCGCAGTGACCGTGCGGCCGGCGTCTGGCACACCCCAAGGACTCCGCGGGGCCTGGTCGGCCGCCTGGTCGGCGCGGGCCGCGTGCCGCCACAGTGTAAGCCGTGTGGCGGGAACAACGATCAACGAGCAACCTTAGCTCCCGTACGCGCTGCCGCTGTGCGGGGCCGCGCCGCGAATATCTTACGACGCCGGCGGCGCTGTCAACGGGCTGCCTGCTGCTTGCTGCTTGCTGCTTGCTCAATGCGGCCGCCGATCGCTCTGTCTCTGTCGCAGCGCCGCGGTACCTTGGATGCCCATTCTGCCGCCTCCCTCCCCCTCCCCATGGCGGCTCGACGCGCAGTGTATACACACTTCAATTGGATGTCCACGAGCGAGTGACACGAAGGTGAATGAAACGGGGGAGGGGGGGACACTCTGCTCAATGAGTCCTATCCTCATTGGCCGGCCGGAAAGGCGAAGGCCGAAACGAGACGGCCGATGCTTAAACCTGAGGCAGGCGCGGCGGGCCGTGCTGCGCCGCGCCGTGACGAAGCCACTTTTCCTGCAGGTTATCGCATCCCCGTTATCGCCGTGAAAGTGCGTCCTTATCGCGCCCCTGTTCGGTCACACCTTCATTGACACACGCGCCCCAATGCCACGCCGCGCCGCGCCACGCCGAGGCAACTTGAGGTCCTCGACGGAAATAGCCCAAATCGCGCGCAAGACGCGACTCTGAGGGCGCTGCGTCTGCGTACGGGGTTTCCGCCGAGCCGATAGGGGACTGCATTTGCGGCGGCCGCGGCGCGCTGACGACGCTGACGTCACAGACGGGCCTGCCTGTCTGCCCGCCGGTTGCTCAATCGAGTGCGTCACGCACTTGCGGACTGCAACGCGACCGCGCAGCAGCAGTTCGCCGGCGGGTTTTCTGGTCACTTGCACGCAAAGGAACGTACAAAAGGATACACCGCATGGTGTAGGTGTAGGTTTCGAAGTTGGCGAGTCGAATTCAACATGAGGAAAGGTGGCTTTTTGAAAAAGTTATAAAATGAAATTACTTTTTAAGAATTTTGTCTGTTGGATTATGTGGCTCCGGGCGTGCTAATGTCCTGACGTAAGGGAAGCGTAAGTAGGTATGATTGGTGCGTGTAACCGACTGCCTAGCCCACGGCCCAATTATTCGGCTCTGATCGACCCCCATTCGCCCCGCCCCGCCCAAGCATTTATAGCGCGCTTTCCCGATAATGACCGTTCGGCCGGACGGCAGCCCCGGCAGGACGACCGGAGCAGCGGCCATAATTAAAGGCAGGGATTACAATTGCAAAACGCAAAGGCTCGGCCGTCGGGTGGCGACCGATGACCGACTCCGAGCAGGGCGAAGCCGCGGTGGTTGGGCCCAGGAACGCGACGTCACCATCAAACAAAAACCGTGATGACGCGAACGAAAATCAAGCTGTTCAATCCCGGTCAGATTTTTACCGACGAAAACCTCGAGGGGAAAATGAAGTTTTGCAACTTTTTTTTTCCAGTGGCTTTGACAATCCTCGCTCCCACCGTTCCTCTCTTTCTCGGTCGTTTCGCCCAGCTCGGCTTGGTTCGGGTCGGCTTATTTGCGGTTAGCTAAATCTCGGTCCATGCCGTGCCGTGCCGAGCCGAGCCGAGCCACGCCGCACCGCCAGACCCGGCACTGCCGCAGCGCGCCAACTTTTTGTATCCCCGGACACTTTTTTATCGTTTTCCGGCTGCGAATCGAGTGTCAAGCCAAGTGCTGGCGGCCCGGCCCGACCCGGCCCGGCTGGCGGCGCGGGGCTTAAGTCGGTCCTGATTCTCCGTCCCTCTCGCACCCGTAGGCGACGCCCCATGAGAGCGAGAGAGGGAGAGACCTCCCGCTCGGCGTGAGTCTGCTGGGCCGGGCCGGGCCAGGCCAGGCCCCAGTCAAGTGGAATGTGGCCATGCACCGACAGTGTAGTCGTCTCGACGTCTTGACCTCTCCCAAGAAGCGCGAAAGGCTGAGAGACAAGAGAGACTCGGGACGGAGAGGAGCAGAGGAGCGGCGAGAGCGAGGAAAGATGTCGCAAGGGAGGGCCGAAAACGAATATGAATGAAAGCAAAGGAAGACAATGGATAGAAAACGAGAGAAAACTTATGAAAAGGAAGGTGAGTGCCCACCAGCATTGCACCCACTTGCGAGGGGCCGGCCAGCCGGCCAGCGGCCCCTGGAGGGTAGACTTCCCCAGGCACTCCGGAGCCTCCCCCTGGCCTAACGCGCGCTCCACAGGGGCTGAAGCGGTCGGCCACGAGCGCTGGGCGGGGCGGAGCGCAGCGCCAATGAACCCCCCTCCCCCGCAGATGAGGCGGTCAGATTGCCATTCGAGTAGGAAACGGTTCTGCGTGGCGTCGTGCTGTCTCTCTCGCTCCCTCTGCGCTTCCTCGTCGCCGTGCTCCAGCACTCCAGCGGCCAGTCGGAAGGAAACAGTGGCGGCTGCAAAAAAAGGCGAAGGCGAGCGAGCCGCCGACCAGAGGGGCGTCCCGACAGTGCAGTGCCGACTCCAGACTTGCGGTGGAGTGGCGCGGACAGGAACAATGAGCGTCCACAGTGTCCGCGGCGCGCAGCCTCACCGCAGCAGTGGCGGCATCGAGATCGTCATTACCGTCCGGCAGACCGATTCCGAGAGTCGTTTTCGTCGCTCTGTCTCTCTCGCACTCACGGGGCGTGTCCTGTCGGTGAGAGAGACAGAGCGACGAAACGGACTCTCGGAATGAGTCTGCAGAGCGGCTGGGCGGCTTGGCGGACGCTGCAGCGAACCGCACGGCTCCAGCGCGTCCTTGGCCGACCTTGACTCGCCTCTCCATTCGCGGCAGTGTGGTGGTGCCCCGGGCGTGGCCGCTGTGCCCGGTGCCGCGGGGTGCTTCTACACGGCCTACCCGGCGTGGCCTGCGGACGTCGTCCGGTTCGGCCACGGCTGCGTGCTGCGTGCTGCGTACCTGTGCCTGCGTCGGATGGGCTGCCTACCCTCGCGGCGCACGCAGCCGCCGCTTCGACAGGAGAGTGATCCCGCGCACTGCGGTCTCTCTCGCACCTTTACCGGGCGCCGCATGAGTGCGAGAGAGACAGAAAGAGGGCTGACAGATGCGCTGTAAGGCCGCACCGCACCGCGAATTTAGATAAGGGCCGATAGTGGCAGGCATCGGCGTGCCTTTGCCTTCCGGGTGGCGGATGGGACCGCCAAGCCCAGGCAATGCCGTAACGTGCCGCGTAGCGTGCAAAAATGGAGCGCCCGCACCATCATCGCCCGTGTGCAAAAGGCGCCAGTCCGCGCAGGGCGGCGCTGGGACCCTGAGCCGCACTTGGCCGCCTGGCCCACTTCGCCTCGCCAGGACCTGGCCAGGACTTCGCACCGCGACTGCCCCACTTTTGGCGTTGCAGATTAGTGACCGCTGTCCGCCACCAACACCAGCCAGGCCGCGCCCTTAAACGCTGACCGACGCGAGACTTCGCTCCGAGTCTTGAGACAGGAAATAATCTGGCCAGGTCGCCAGGTCTCAACAAAATCTGTGACCCACGGGGCAGTTCGGCTCGGCTGACGCGTGGCGGCCGTTGGCTCCCCGCTGACAGCCGACCACCGCGGCACGGCGGCGCGGCCTGACATCCACATTGACACACTGCTTCGGCACGAAGGGGAGGCTTGGCGCGCGGCCCGGACTCCCGGGTGACTGACGCGCCCCCCGCCGCTGCGCCGGGTCCCGGCCCGGGTCGCTGCCAACGGGCGGCAGGCTCCGCGCTCCGCGAACGTGGCGTAGACCTACAGACGGAGAGAGGGCTCGGCGACGTGGAGGTGGAGGCAGCGCCGTGGTGCAGCCGGCAACCTGCAGCTGGTCGGCAGGGCGGCAGGGCGCGCGGGCCGGCCGCCAGAACGCCACCAAGAACGCCGCCATCGCCCGCCGCCAAAATAGCAGCGGCGGTAAAGGGACACGGTGCAGGGGACGGGGCCGGACGGGGACCACGACGGGCACGGCCGGCACGGCGAGGTTCACGATCGGGCGGCCGGCTGTTTTGCAATGGATGGTCACCGCCCCCGCGACGCGGCCGCGGCCAGACAGTCCGGCCAGCCCGGCCAGCCACGGCCCACGTGGCCGCAGCACGTGGCCGTCGTCGCGGCCGCACTGCAGACGCCGCACTCTGAGTCGTGTTGGTCGCTCTGTCTCTCTCGCGCTCATAGGGCGACCCGTGTAGGTGCGAGAGAGACAGAGACGAAAATGACACTCGGGATCAGTCTGCTGGGCAGCTGCAGCGGCGAGCACGCCGAGGAATCCGCGCGGCGCGAGGCGGCTCGCCGACGCGTCCTGGAGAACAACAAGTAGTGCCTGCCGCGGCCCGGCGATCTGCGGACCACGTGGCGCAAGCCGCACCGCACCTCCCGCGTTTTATTCTGAATTCCGTTTTTCACGCCCAAAGTCGTTAAACCAGGAGCGCTGCGCTGTAGCTTGGCACGGGCCGCGACGAGACGGCGAGGCATTTACAGCCGGACTGCAAGGCGGCGGCGCGGCAGCAGGCCCGTTGGGTACACTGCTGCCTCTCTCGCGCTCACGGGCCGCCCCTTGGGGTGCGAGGGAGACTGGGCGGCCGCGGGGGTGTGGCGCAAGCCCGCGCAACCCTCCGCGGTAGCACCGTAATCGCAGTGGAGGAGCCCACGAGATTAAGCGCGACACTTGGGAGGGTACTCTCGGTCCGCACTGTGACTCGTTGCGCGGTCTTACGTCAATGACAGGTGGCTCATCCACGCCGCGGGCCGCGTGAGGCGCGAGGCGCGAACGCCAGAGAGCCCCAAATTTGCGCCATCTGCACTTGATAATTGATGAGTGACGTGTCTCGTTGCGACGTGCTCGAGGAAACAAGCAGGTCCACAGTCCGATCGCCTCGCCAGTCCAGCCTATTCGGGGAACCCTGACGGGAAGCCAGCACAGTCCTTGCGGGCAGGCAGGGCGGGGCGGGGGTAGGAAGTGCGGGGCCAAATTCTCCCGAGAGAACAGCGAGTGTACCAGACAATCGGATCTACTGACACGGGCTTTAGCCGTCGAAGGGCTCAGGCCGCTCACGCCTCGGCGGGCGACTTAAACCGTCCTTGGATTTCGCCTTTAATCATCACGTAGTTGGCCTGGGATCCACGGCATCCGCGGCCCAAACGCGACAAGTCTGACAAGTCCAAGGCCGCTTCCCACGAGGCGCGTCGACGCCTGCACTAGTACACTAGTAGACCGGCCGTGCCATCGCCCCATCATTTCCGTCCACACTGCCACAAGTACGGAGAGGAAGAGGTACGGCGAACCGTGCGCACAAACCGCAAAAGCACGATAAAAATGTCGAGCCCGAACTTTTCCACGAGTGCCTGTGTGACTCCCTGCCTAGTGCGAAAGGTGCATCGGTGCCGCAGATAAGGACGCTCGCCAATACCGAAGGGTTTCTTTATTTATAAGCCGGAGATTGGAGCGCGGCGCGCCGTAGTGTAGTGGAGTAGCAGCGAGTGACGGGCCGAGCTTACACGACAGCCACACCAGCAGCGCGGCGCCATGCAACACCACGACTACCTGGAGGTGCCGCGGAGTACACGGGCCGAGTACGAGGTGAGGGCTGGCGGCTGCCTTAAAGAGCGCGTTTTTCGAACTCGTGGGTCTAGGTCACTGCGATGGTGAAACCATGACTTGACCGGGGGAAGTGTGGTGGTCTTCGGGGGTGGACCTCTGGCCGACGGGCAGCAGCAGGTGCTCGTCCAGGGGCAAGGGCGTCAGCCCCAAGGCCCCTAGGCCGAGGCACGGGCCTCGTGGACCGCTTGGCGTTTGCATCACGGCAGCACGACCCAGCATCTTACGGTCATTGAAAACGGCGAGGTGAGGCACGCCACTGTGAGTGACGGCGGGGGTGGGGGCAGCTTTACAGCGCGCTGCTCTCGGGTGGGCGCGGGGAGCGGGGCGGCGGGGCGGCGGGGCGTTGGCGAGGGTGGGCGCCCTGCCCTGCGCCGCCCTGTGCTGCCCTGTGCTGCCCTGGGCTCCGTCCCAAGGCGCCACCACGCTGCCAGGCTGCCAGGCGTCCCGAAGCCAACAGTGGCGACTCCCACCCCGCGCCGTGCAGACCGTGCAGATCAACGCCGACGTGCCGCACCGCGCCGCGACAGTGCGTTGCAACCCCCGCCCCCGCCGCCCGCGCCGCCCCTACCCCGCGTAGAGGTGATGGCCAGTGAGCTGCCGCCGCCCCCGCGACTCTGAACGTAAACCCTACACCCCCGTCGCCGTGCCCCCCGCCGCCGCCACCATGTCGCGACCAGGATCCCGCCGGGGGTCTCGACACCTGTCCCTCACCGGCTCCAACGGCGTGCCCATGTTCTACTTCGAGCTGGACACCTCGGAGTGCGTCGACGATAACGTACGTGCTGCTGCCCGTTGTTATTGTTGTTGTTTTTGTTGTTGTCATCGTTGTTGTTGTTGTTGACGGGGCGTGCCGGCTCGCGCGCCGCCAGACGGCGGTCAGTGACAGTGTTGACAGTGCGGATGGTGGGCTCCAGGGGCGGCGGGGCCGACGGCAGGGCGCTATAGCCGTGGCTTTCGGAACGCGATCGCGCGTCTCGTCCGTCGGGCAGTTTATGCACTGCTTTATTCATGGCCTTCATGGCGGAGGCTGTAAGTGTCTGGCATAATGAGGGCGTTCTTGAGCGCCCCCAGCCGCAGCGCTGCGCAGCACCCCCAGCAACAGGTACGGGGAGCGCGCGGTTCGTCGACCTACCCCCACCCCCCACCCCCAGCCCAGTCCCCCATCCAGCCTTCCAGTCCATTTACTCGCCCTCCCCGGTTCCTAGTACCTGCCGGCCGCCCTGCTGCCTTCACTGTGTGTTTGTGCTTAATTGCTGCTGCTTGTGACAACTAAAGGGCTGACCCGTGGCAAGTTGGTCCGGCCCCAGCGGAGGCGCACCCCTGCGGGGCATAGAGACAGGGCTCGGCCCTTCGGCGGAATCGGTCCAGTCCGCCGGCGGCGCTGTCCCGGCGAGGTGCGACAAAAACACGGCGCAAACACACGCCACCACACCGCTTTGATGTTTCGAGCGAAGTAAACGGGCCAACTTGACGGCGCGAGAAGAAAGCGACTGACGTAACTCACGCCGGCCGAGAGGCCGAGAAGCACCTGACCTTGTCAGCCCGGGGCGCGGGGCGCGTGTGTCAGGCGGTCAGGCGGCGTCAGTTTGTTTTCGCCCGGGGGTGCGGGGCGGAGGAGGCGCGAGTACACTCTGATTCAGATCGGGATTCGACGCCGAGGTTCGGGGCGGTGCGGGGCGGGGCGCCGCGCCGGCATGGCGCAGTCGCGACTCCGGTTCTATCCGGTCCCATCCCGCCTCGGTGTGCAGCGCGCAGCGCCGCGCTCTCGGGCTCGAGAGGGGCGTGCTTCGCGTGCTTCGGCGCGGTGCCGCTGCGGCGCCGCCGAGGGGGTAAACACTTCAAGAAATCGTGTACAGACTACTCGGTATTACGCTGTATTACGGGTGTATTACACGTGTATTACGGCCCTAAAATGCCCAAATTTGGCACATTTGACCCAAAAATGGTATTACGATCACGTGTATTACGCGTAATACACGGTTTTTGTGTACAGGGTATTACGCGAGTGGTTACCCCCTCGGGCGCCGCCACCTGTTTCGCGCAGTAAAAATAGTCGCCCCACCCCCACTGGCCAGTGGGCTAAACGCACACGAGGCGCCCCGAGGGCCACTGCAGCCGCACCTCTGTGTGTGTGTGCGTGTGTGCGCGCGCCTGGCAGCTGCTGGCACAGCATCCCCGCCGCCACCGCGCCAGCGCACACCAGGACCTAGCCCATCATGAAGAAGTGCAGCGTCACGGGATAAAACTGCGAAGTGGACGCGGCGCGGTCGTCTAGTACAGCTGTAGGGACGACAGTCGAAAACGGAGCTCTATTTCGAGGTGGCGGCACACGGCGCATGCAGCCCGTCCTTCCGTGCAGCAGACAGGTCCACTTAGCGGCATCTCGCGGCTCTGGCGCTGCCACTCGCCTGGACCAGCGCTGCGACAAGACAATCCGCCCAATCTTGGAAACGCGGGGACAAAATTACTAGGCGCCCTCTGCCTCAAACTTCCCTCGCACACTCAAAATAATTTTTAAAATTACAACTCTCATGGAGCGACGAAGGGGTGCGAGGGAGACAGAGCGACGACAGGGCCGTTCGGCCTGCCGTTGGCGAGGCTGCTTGTTTTGCGACTGTTTGTCATGCACGCCGCGGCCGTCGCGATGCCTCGCGTGGGCGGCAGGGCACGGCACGGCACGGCACGGCGATGCCGGACCGGACGTCGTTGAGACACGTTCAATGGAATGGGCCATCTCGGCCAATTCGGCGCAATTCAGCTAGGCGGCCGGGGCGGCCGGGCGACGGGGAGCAAGGCAGGTCGGGACGCGGCGCGTCACCGCCGTCGCCAGGTTGGAGCAGAGCAGAGCCCACTCAAAAACGGTGCCCGGCTCTCTCACTCTCTCGCACTTGGGGGCGTCCCACAGGGGTGCGGGAGTTGATAGACGCGACGCCACTCCACCCGATTCCCAAGGATCGTCTCGTCGCTCTGTCTCTGTCGCACTCACGGAGTGCTCCCTAGGGGAGCGAGAGAGACAGCGCGACGACTCGACGATCCCTCGGAATCGGGCGGCAGTGCGTACTTGTGAATGAACCACGTGAGCGAATAGTGAGTGAGTAAGGCGCCTCACGCGCTGACGCTGACGTGGTGCGAGGCGGGGCGGGGAGTGCACGCGATAACCAGACGTGTGGAAAGCCGCGCACTTAGGATAGTTAGAAGGAATTCGGCGGAGTGGACGCAGGGAAAAAGGTGGCCGTTCATCGAACTGTGTCTGCCTGGCTCAGGCGAGTGGTGGTCGCCGTTCAGTGACTCCTGGCGTCGAACCCGCCACACAGCGGTCGCGATGGGCATCGCTAAGAATTGCCCCTCGCCGCCCTCCAAATATAAAGCAAAACATGAAACGCGTTGGCGATCTGCTGCGTCAGGGTCGAGCCAAGGTCGCAGCAGCCCCTGCATACAGCTGGCCGCGTGGAGGGCGGTGGAGGACTGCCAAGGCGGTGGCGGTGCCGCGTGCCGCCGTGCCGCCACGACGGGGAGGTGCTTGACGCGGATCGGACCAGCAGTCGCTTTCGTCGCTCTGTCTCTCTCGCACTCATGGGGCATGCCTCGCTATCCGTGTTTGGCGCGCGTGTGTGCGTACCGTGGCGGAGTCATCACGTTCCGACTCCTATATGCACCTAGAAGTAGCAGTGCAAGTAGAGTGGTGTGGTTCTTGGCCACATGCCGTGCTCTGGCTTGGCGGTTTGGTGGGGCGCTATGCCCAATCTACAGCGACACCGCGGCGGCCAACAAGGTGGCCACTTTGTCCGTGTGCCTCGCGCCTGTCGTGTCGCTGCTGTCGTCGCCCGGGCAGTGCGCGCACAGCTGATGCGAAGTGTATCACACACAACGGGTTCCAACCCCCGCTCCCCTCGCAGAGGGACCCAGCCAGAGGCGGTCCTCGCGACTGTCGCTGTTTATTGACGCCCACACAGCGGCGGCTTATTTTTACATCGGCCCACTTTTTCCCGCGATCTAAATCTCTATTTCCTTGTTGTCGTCCCGAGAGGGCGGTGGCCTAGGCGTCGTGGCGAGGACGCGGCCGCCGCCTTGGCGAAAATAAATACCCGGGGGCGTACTGGCGTGCTGGCGTGCAATGGCCGCGTGCGCGCCGGATGTCGCACTTTCGTCCCATTCCGCCGCTTTTGGCTTGGCCGGCTTGGCGCGCGCGTGATTTCTTTAATGCTGCGAATGCCGCCACCGACGCCGTCGCGCCACGGCCGCCAGAAATGACCGGTGTCGACCGGTTGCGTCGCGTCGGGGCTGGCGGGGCTGGCAGCCATCCCGGCCATGGACGTGGAGGAAGTCATCCTCATGGAGTGGCGTGGCGGTGGGGCGGAGGGTGGCCGCGCGACGTGCGCAAGGCCGAGCCGCACCCCTCGTGGAGTTCGTGGAGCACCCAACGCCTGCCGCCTGGGCACGCCCGCCACGCACTGCAGCCCGCCGCGCCTACCCCGCCATTACCATTACCATTGCGGGCTGGACCACACCCACTGCCGCTGCACGCCGCCGCGTCGACTTGTCGCTGACTCTTCTTCGTGTTGCAGGCGCCGCGGCCCAAGATCACCCATGACTACCCCGGCAGGAAGGCCAGCGGGCGGTCGGACCTGGCGCTCAGCAAGTAAGTAGGCGAAACGGGGCTGCTCTGCGCTACGCCTTCCAGTGCACCGCAGTTCTGACGCTCTGTCCCCGCAGGTTCAAGTGCAAAGAGAATGGCGTGCAGCCGCTCGCCGTCACCAACGGCTCCACCACGCCGCTCGTCGAGCAGCCCGACGTGGACGAGGAGGCCGGCATCTACGACCCCTTCAAGCACCGCCACCTGGAGCACCCCACCACGTAAGTGCGGCGCGACCGTTGGCGGGTCAGCCCAGCCTAGACCAGCGGTTCTCAACCTTTCTCGACTCGCGACCCCAAATTTGTAGCCAAAAATTTCCGCGACCCCCAGGAAAAGTTTCGCGACCCCACGGGACCCCTCCTTTAGCATGCCACTGCGTCTGATCCGAGGCGGGCATTTTGCTCCCTCAACGGGCAATTGGTCTTTGGACCTTCCTTTAGCATGCCTCTGTTACGGAGTGCGATTATCAGTCTTAGTTTGGGAGCAGTATTGTCTCAAAGTTGGCCAAAACGCTCAGAAATGTCTTTAAAAAATCATGTTTTGGGTCGATTTTAAGCAGCCACTGCGTCTGATCCGAGGCGGGCATTTTGCTCCCTCAACGGGCAATTGGTCTTTGGACCTTCCTTTAGCATGCCTCTGTTACGGAGTGCGATTATCAGTCTTAGTTTGGGAGCAGTATTGTCTCAAAGTTGGCCAAAACGCTCAGAAATGTCTTTAAAAAATCATGTTTTGGGTCGATTTTAAGCAGCCACTGCGTCTGATCCGAGGCGGGCATTTTGCTCCCTCAACGGGCAATTGGTCTTTGGACCTTCCTTTAGCATTCCCCTGTTACGGAATGCGATTATCAGTCTTAGTTTGGGAGCAGTATTGTCTCAAAGCTGACCAAAACAGGCACAACGATTTTTCAAAGACATTACTGAGCGTTTCGGCCAACTTTGAGACAATACTGCTCCCAAACTAAGACTGATAATCACACTCCGTAACAAAGGCATGCTAAAAGAAGGTCCAAAGACCAATTGCCCGTTGAAGGAGGACGAAATACCGCCTCGGGTCAGACGCAGTGGCTGCTTAAAATAGGCCCAAAACACGATTTTTCAAAGACGTTTCTGACCGTTTTGGTAAACTTTGAGACAATACTGCTCCCAAACTAAGACTGATAATCACACTCCGTAACAAAGGCATGCTAAAGGAAGGTTCAAAGACCAATTGCTGGTTGAGGGAGCAAAATGCCCGCCTCGGATCAGACGCAGTGGCTGCTTAAAATCGGCCCAAAACACGACCCCAGCTACCTCGCCGCGACCCCTTAAAATTTTTTCGCGACCCCACTTGGGGTCGCGACCCTAAGGTTGAGAACCACTGGCCTAGACCACCAGCCTGACTGTGTCTTTGTGCCCGCAGCGACCTGGACACGCTGATCCACTTGCTGAAGGGCAGTCTGGGCACGGGCATCCTGTCCATGCCGCTCGCCTTCAAGAACGCCGGCCTGTTTTTCGGCCTGTTCGCCACCTTCGGCATCGGCTTCATCTGCACCTACTGCGTGCACATCCTGGTGAGCATCCGTGTTTTTATTTCGCAATGTGTTGGGGTACGCGGTGTAAATCAAGGCGTAACAAGCAGCCGGCCGCAGTGACGCCCAGCCTCCCTGTCTGGCCGACAAAGTGGCTTCGATTTCGGGCCGCTCGTTACAGCGCGTCGCCGCGTCGCGTGAGGGGTGGGGGTGGGGTCGGACGGGGTTGCTGTAATGGCGAGGTGAACTCCCCCCTCCCGTTTATTTACGTCCGCCGGCGCGTCGCTGCGCCGCCAAGAAGCCGCGGTGACGTCGCTTCGTTTCGTCACTTACGGTGCCATCACCGTCACCACCCCGTTAATCGTGGGTGCTACTCGTGGTCCCCGCCCAACCCCAGCAGACTGAACCTCAAAGTCGTTTTCGTCGCTCTGTCTCTCTCGCACTCATGACGCTCCGTCCGTTTCCAGGTGAAGTGCGCCCACGAGCTCTGCAGGCGGACGCGGGTGCCCTCGCTGGACTTCGCCGACGTGGCTGAGACGGCCTTCTCCTGCGGGCCCGGCCCCGTGCAGAAGTTCTCCAGGCTGGCCAGGTAAGTGGGGCCCACGCCGCCCCCACGCGGTCCCCGACCACCGCGATGACAGCCTCCTTGTAACGGTCTCCTGTCGTCCTGCAGGGCGCTCATCAACACCTTCCTCGTGATCGACCTGCTGGGCTGCTGCTGCGTGTACCTGGTGTTCGTCTCCAGCAACCTGCAGCAGGTGGTGAACCACTACACGGGCACCGAGATGAGCGTGCAGACGTACATGCTGTCCATGCTGCCGCTGCTGGTGCTGCTCAACCTGATCCGCAACCTCAAGTACCTGTCGCCCTTCTCCATGGCCGCCAACATGCTCATCGGCACGGGCATGGCCATCACGCTGTACTACGTGCTGACCGACCTGCCCGCCGTCACCGAGAGGCCCTACTTCTCCACCTGGCAGCAGCTGCCGCTCTTCTTCGGCAACGCCATCTTCGCGCTGGAGGGCATCGGCGTGGTCATGCCGCTGGAGAACAACATGAAGACCCCGACCCACTTCATCGGCTGCCCCAGCGTCCTCAACACGGGCATGGCCATCGTCGTGTCGCTGTACGTGTGCGTGGGCTTCTTCGGCTACCTCAAGTACGGCGACATCACGCAGGGCTCCATCACGCTCAACCTCCCCCACGACCCGTAAGTACCGCCAGCACCGCTCACTGCACTGCCAACTGACAGTTTTAGGTTTTGGCCGCGTCTAAACGTGTTTCCCGTTGCTCCGCAGACTGGCCCAGTCCGTGAAGGTCATGATCGCCCTGGCCATCTTCCTGACGTACTCGCTGCAGTTCTACGTGCCCATGGAGATCCTCCGCAAGGGCATCATCGACGTGCACTTCCGCAAGCACCCCGTCGCCACGGAGTACGTGATGCGGGTGTTGCTGGTGTGCGCAACAGGTAAGTCTTCGGGCCGACCAACGAAAGTGTAAAGGGGCAGTGATTGCGGGTGTTTGAACCGTCGACCTTGCTGTCCGCAGTGGGCATCGCCATCGCCATCCCCATGCTGGGGCCCTTCATCTCGCTGGTGGGCGCCGTGTGCCTGTCCACGCTCGGCCTCATGTTCCCCGCCGTCATCGAGGTGGTCACGTTCTGGGACACGCCCGGTGGCCTGGGCGCCTACAACTGGAAGCTCTACAAGAACGCCGCCATCTTCTCGTTCGGCCTGCTGGGCTTCGTCACCGGCACCTACGTCAGCGTGGAGGACATCATCGCCGAGCTCAACAAGACGCACACGTGAGCGGGGACGAGCTTGGTGTTGGCCAGGACGCGTGGCCGCTGCAGACCGCCCCCCCGCCACCGCGCGGACACTGTACGGGCACTGGAGGGGAGGCACCTCTCCAGGGGCGAACCCGCCGACTCGAAGAACTCCCCGTATACTACTCTTGCATGTATTATTTTAGTATCGTTACTCTGCGCATTCGACCGGAATCCAACTAAACTGTCGCTGAGAGGAGTAGAGAAAGAAGGTCCTCTGACCTGTGATCTGTAGGATTACAAACCGTAGTTTTACACCGTGGCCGTCCCGTACGGCCAGGTCGAATGGTGTGTGTGTGTTTGTGTGTGTGTGCGCGCGCGCTTGGCGCGCACCAGGTTCAAGTCCCAATGCCTTGCGAGCTTTTCCAGCTTTTCCCGGCCTCCCTGGCCGGGCTGCGCCGGGGCTGGCAAAGAGGCCAATTCAAAGATCGGCATGGCCGGGCATGGCCGGGTATGGCCGGGCATGGCAGACACACCACCGCGAGATTTGACGCAGACTGTGATTATCTGGTGCTTCCTTGTTTTATTCATATTCATATAGTGTGTAGGACGTCATGGAGGAGGCCCCCACCGGCCTCTGAAATCGATTCACGCGCTTCACGACTGACAGTGCATTCCACGAAAGAAACAAAAACATTTTAACCAAATGTCTGGCAGTTATTTTTGGGGGGAATGAGGTAGTAGGATGTGCCATACGGGCGGGTCGAGCACTCAGATAACGCTTGCTTTTTATCCGTTGATCTTATGTTTTATTGTAATATTGAATAGCCGCCTTCATTTTCAGCTTTCGAGGTAAATAACACAAATGCACTTCTACTATCCCACCTCCGACGCCCTTCCCGTTAATGCATTTGAATCATAGATTGGCTAAACAGACACAGGGATTCCCGAGAGAAGATAAATGTCCAAATGATTGCATTGGTGAAAAAATATGTGGCCGCAATACTCCCTTCCCGGTTTGTTCCTGTGGTCCCACCCAAGGTTCCACCCCGCTCCATCCCTCCATTTCGCGACAACTCATCCACCCACACTCGGCACACGATCTGATTTCTAACAATGTCGCCGAGTTTCTTAGTCATCCCATCCCGTATCGCGGATTGTTTTTCACTGTGATACTAGAGAAAGGAACAGTAGATAATATTTTATTTATCTCTCATTTTAGCATAAGTTGCGATAAAGCAGACGATGAATCTCTTATTTTTCATCAAATCATTATTTTTACTCTATACGGACTAGGCACGAACTTTGACTTTTTGTTGGTAAGCAAAACCTAATTTCTTATTACTGTAATTTCGAACATTGTCTTGAAAAGAGAAAGCACAAATTGCTGCCATCCCGAGGATTCATCTCTGACTTTAGGAAATAGCATAGCTGTGAATACATTTAGTAAATTGAAAGGGTTGTGTCTGTTTGGATTTCGGTCAATGTCTGCAATATGTGAATAATTTATAGAAATCTTTTCTCGCATTGCAATTTACTAACATCTTATGAAATTCCTTTCTCCAGAGGAAGGACGTTTCTCTTTGTTTATCCATCCACTCGGATCTGTTATGTTTTAGTTAACGGAAAAGAGATGGGATATGTATTATTTATTTAATTTTTAAGGGTTTTCAAGTACCATGTTATTATGTATATATAGATTCTACTAAAGTGAGATTTTAGTAGGAAACTACCTACAAATTAGTATCAATAGTAGTTTTATGTACAAAGGAACCGACAGATATAATTTGAATAGAAAAGTCGACCTTACTGGTTTTTCTTTTACCCTTTTGTTTTATGTCAATTTAAAGCTCTAACTTCTCCCATCGCCTCAAAATAATGTTTTGTTTGGAATTTATCTTACATCCCGAAAAGGCAAGTTGCTTTGCCATTAACAGATTAAGACTAGTACACAGCTGGTCAATGCATCACAAGTTGTTTCAGTTTTTTGTGTCCCCTTCCTTTTCAAAAAGTGCTGTCAAATGACTTCTGTACATTTAAATGTGATAGTTCGATTATAGTGTATGTAATAGTGAGAAAAATAGAGCTTTACAGTTTCAGACATATTTCAAAATAGCCATGATTGACTTTGCAGAATAAATAAACCCCCCCCCCTAAAAAAGACATGTTAATCAAGAACGTTTGCCCAGGCAAGGCAGGGAAAATGTTAAATTTGTTTCCAAAGCATGTATTGCTGTTTTGATTTGTTTTGTATTTACATTTTTATTCGGTTAACTTCAAACATCCTGTTGCAGCAATTTGGTTTCATGTGACCCTAGAAAAATGTCTAAACCAGATGAAAAACGTCTAAACATGAGTTCAATGTGTATTACTTCTGCTCATTTCTGTTATTGTTTTTATTTAGATAGTATCGAAGTGGTTTTTGTTGGACTTCCCCACTTTTAAATTAAAAAAATCTGATGATATACTCTTGTCTTGTATCTCAATAATGCACGTCATATATGAAAAACAATTTTATTCTACAGGTACAAATACTTGATTTACATAATTTCCTATATGCCTGTGATGCATTCCATATGAAAGCTTCGACAAGGGTGGCACATTTCGTGACTGCGACACGGTCGCACAGAAACAATTATGCACATCCAATCCGAAGCTCAAGAACAGCTACACACTGGCAACTGCCGGAAATGGACTAGACTTTGAGGAATCGACAGAAAACGGAATCGGTCCGTTTCCATCCTGCACTAAAACGTGGATACCCTAGTGGTGCAGAGACCCATTCCCAGCCAGATCACTTCAACCCAAACCGTAAGCTCGCCTCACTGAAGTCGACTCGAACTTCATTGAAAATCGATACCTGGCTGGGAGGCAGGCGCTTTAATGGGCTCATCGAACACGCACACACACGCACGGCCACAGTCAAACAGGCACACAAACTAAACACGCACACTACACTTTACGACAATCACAGAAAGATAGATCCGAGATCCAGTCTCAGTCTCAATGAGGCCCCTCGTAATGTTCCGCCATGAGTGAAGGAAGCAGCGGAGCGACTGGCCTGCAGGCAACGAGGCGGCGAAAGCCACTTTAAGTCATCTCTGACTCTCTGAGAAGATTTCGAGAAAGAAGCGTTCTACGATGACGGCTCCGCTCCGCCTCGAGCCGCCGGGACCACTTCGGCGCGCGTGCAGGTTGGGTTGCCTACACTGGCGGCGCTCCCCGCTCCCCGCTCTTGACAGCCACACATTCAGCCGGACACGTGACATTCACACGACTGGACAGTTGGTCACGGCTTGGCAGGGCCGGGCGCAGCTTAACGCAGCTTAACGCAGCTTAACGCAGCTTAACGCAGCTCCGGGGGCAGCTCCACGCACCGCCTGAGGCCGCTGGACTCGCAGCCCGAAACGGCTGGACACTGCCCGACGCAGCTCAACTCAGCTCGACGCAGCCAAGTCCGCGAAGGGCTTGCCGCGGGGGGCTCGCGGTGGACGCGTGGGGAACAGTTGAGGCGGCATGTCCCGGTGAGGACGGCACGGCGCGCCCTTCAAATCGTCGACGAGATGGTGTCCGCTGCAATGTCAGAGATGGTTGTCAGAAATCGCCCCGGCGGGAGCAGTTGGAAAAGGGAGGGTTGGTGGTGCTTACCCGAAGAGACGCAGGAGGCCCCCTTCTTGGACTTGGGGGTCGGCGTGTTCCAGGACTGCACCTCGGCGCTGCCGGCCAGCACGAAGAACAGGTTGCCGGAGAAGTAGCAGCTGGCCGCGAACAAGAACACCGTGCTCCAGCCCCGCACGATTTCCTGCCACAAAAACGCAACACGTAAGCGACGCCTCAGCTTTGTCGAATTCGGCGCCCTGCCGCGTCGTCACACACCTCTTGACTGTGGGTCTCCGCGTCGCCGACGATCTGGCTGACGAAGATGGGCGCGATGATGCCCATGGTGTTGGCGATGGAGTTGGTGACGCCCATCATGGCGCCGCCGAAGTTGGGCGACAGGTCGACGTGGTTCACGATGTAGCCGGCCAGCGTGCCGGACTCCAGCGCCACGGCTACGGTGAGCAGCGCCACGGCCTGGTCGTGCGTCACGTCGAGGAACGCCAGCAGCGTGAGCGCCGTGCCCGCGCCCCAGTGCGCTGAACAAGAAGACGAGCACCGCGAGGTGTGAGTCAGCGATTCAGCCTGCCATGCGAAGGGTAGGCAACACTGCGCGGCACGGGTGCGCGACACCCGGCGAGCGGCCTACCTCCGCGGCGCTCTGGCCAGCATGCAGCGTAGCGCGTAGCGTACTCACCCATGGAGTTGAAGACCTTCCTGGAGGCGGTGAGGCTGAGGATGCGGCGCTCGTTGACGACCTGCGCCAGGTAGCCGACGAGGAACGAGGCGAACAGCAGGCACAGGTAGGGCAGCGCCGAGTTGAGGCCGTTCTGCTTGATGTCGAAGTGCAGCACGTTCTTCATGTAGTTGGGCATCTGCGTGAGCAGGATCCAGTGGCCGAAGTTCTGGCAGAGGTGGGTCACGATGAGCGACCAGAAGGGCAGCGACGTCATGATGGCGATCCACGGCACGCTGTGTCTCTGTGGAGCACCGCGTCGACGTTAGAACCGTCGGGAACACAAGCTCCTACACTCGAGGAAATGTGTTATGGTTAACGCACCTTCTCTCCGCTGGACGACGCCCCGAGCGAGGCCTCGATGTAGTTGCGCTCGCGCTCGCTGATGGCGCTGCAGGTGGCGGGGGAGTCGGCGGCGAGCCACAGCCACAGCGCGCCCCAGACCAGCCCCAGGGCGCCGGGCACGTGGAAGCCCGACGGCCAGCCCCAGGACGACGCGGCCAGCAGCCCCACGCCCGCCATGGTGGTGACGGTGCCCAGCGAGGTGCCGCTGAAGACGAGCGCCGAGGCGCGGCCGCGCTCCAGCGGCGGGATCCAGCGGCCGATCATGGTGTGCGTCGAGGGGTAGATCATGCCCTGGAAGAGGCCCTCGCCGACGCGCAGCGCGCACATGAGCTTCCAGCCGCCCCAGGCCGCGGCCAGCGGGGTGAGGATGGTGAGCAGGGAGCAGCCCACCACGCCGGCCATGAGGAACTGCTTGGGGCCGAAGCGCTGCGCCAGCATGCCGGCCGGCACCTGCGTCACCACGTACCCCCAGAAGAAGGACGACAGCACCAGCCCGCGCTGCGTCTGGTCCCAGCCGTACACCTGCGGGCCGGCGGCCGAGAGTCAGCAAAGAGAAAGGGCGCGAAAACGGAGATCGGAGAGGTGCGCGCGGGTGCGGCGCCTTCGCCTTACCGGGAAGCCGGTGGCGGCGGTGGTGTTCCTGCTCGTCATGGCCACGATGCAGACCGACAGGTTGATGCGGCAGGAGTACGCCAGCGCCAGGCCCAGCGACAGCAGCGCCACCTGCAGGTGGCGGCGCCCGAGCTTGCTGGACACATCTGCGACAAAACACAACAAAAAAATGAAATTAAAGATTCGTGAAAAGAAGAAGATTAACTAAGCTGAAGCAAATTTTAATCGGCCCGCGAAACGGTCCATTGTCTGCGTCTTTAATATTCAATCAAATCGCGCGACAAGTATTAACGACTCGTGTGTGCATCGACTTGGAAGTTATCAGCGCGGCGAGTGCCCATAAATCAGAGCCTGCGACGCCACTGTTAAGTCATCGGGTCGAATGAGTAATTCTCGGCCGACAGCGCTAATGCTAATACGCCGTGCTGCTGGAATGGCGAGCGCGAATGGCGGTCAGCGCGACCCGACCGGACCGCCCGGCCATAACACACCGACGACACCGACACGGCAGTCGGCCAGTCGGCCAATCCGCATGCATTATTGCGTCTCGCTCGCGCCTGCGACCCCCGATGCATTGGCTGCGGCCCGTCTGGGCGGTCTGGCCGGTGCATGGGAACACACTGCAGCGGCCACGCTTGGCTGCACACGGCGTCGTCCGCGAGGAGGGAATCTTTGTCCGATTCCCCTTGTTCGTTCAGGAAGGCCGAGAGCGAGAAATCCCGCGTGGCGGCGTGGCGCGGCGTGGCGCTGGCAGCGCGGCGGTGCAGACGTTGTCGATAAGCTTGTGTACTCTGAAAGGAACATGTCGTGCTCCGCGCTCCGCCCGCGCGTGAGGCGCTGAGGTTTTTTCACGTCGGCGAGGCGACCCTCGCGTCGGGGAGTCGAGGATGTCGGCAACGAACACTTACTTCCACAGCAGCGCGAGTCCACGGCGCCGGCCGTCCACGCCACTGCGCGCATCAGGGCGCGATGGGGTGCGGGGGCCCAGCGGCCGGCGCGGCGGAGCGCCCTGCGCGCCCCGCACCACGTCCCCTCCCGGCGCCGGCCATGCGCGGCGTGCACGTGGACGGCGCTCGGCCGGCCCGGCCGGCTCGGGGCCACCAAGGGCAGGCGTTCAAGCGCGGCGTCGAGACCGTCGAGACCGTCGAGACCGTCGAGACGGCCGGGACCGGAACCAGCTTGCGGCATGGCGATTGGCGATCCGGCGGTCGCCGCTTCACGTCGGTCCGAAGCCGCCCCGCGCCGCCCCCCCCCCCTTTCCCGCGCGGCCCCCTCTCTCCGCGATCGGTCCCCGCGTGCCGCGTCAAGTCTTCAGAATCCCTCGCGGCGCGGCCGGCGGCATGATGGCACGATGCGGCACGGAAGTTCGCCGGCTATCGCAGCACGCGTCGCGCTGCCCAAAGCCACAATGCACTGCGATATTAATATTCACTGGATATGCCCGGAACACAGCGCGGCGCGGTGCGGCGCGGGGCTGGCGGCACTCCACGTGTCTCGGCCACGTCGCGACTGCACGCTCAGCCCCGGCCGCCGCCGCCCCCCTCCACCCCCCTCCACCGCACCGGTACCGAGGTACCCGCCGGGCCCGGCGGGCGGCGGACCGGGACTGTATCGGCATGGCGGCATGGCACTACGCTACGCAGGCCGAGGCGGCCGGAGCCTCGCCGGAGTCCCCGGCGGCGACGCGCCTCGGCGGGGCAGTAGTGCCGCGGGGCCATCTCTGCGTGGAACTGGAACACTGGCACGCGCCGCGGGACGCGTGTCGGCGGCCTCGGCGTCGCAGCCTTGCTCGCTCGTTCAGGAAATCCAATTGAGACCGCAAAATCTGAGCGATGTCCACGACAAGGCGCCGGACGACAGCCTTATGCATAACGGTGACGGTGTGCACCAGGACCAACCGCACAAGTCGTTTCGTCGATTGAACTGGACGGCAGACCGCCGCACACCACATCGCGAAATTCCCTCACAATTTCTGCTCTCCAGAGGAAGGCTACACTCGATCGGCTGCATTCCCGCGGAGGCCGCGTTCTTGGCGCCACGCTCCAGGCACTCCAGGTTCCTCGTCGTACGCACACGATAGGTGCATCGCTCGCGAGTGTCGGCGCTGAACTGGCACCACACTGCAAGGACGGGGGGGCGGCCATGGCGCTGCCAAGGCACGGCACGGCGCGCCCAGAGGCCGACGCGCACCTGATCAAACAGCCCATTTGGGCCGCCATAAGGGGTCCGTTCCTCGTGGAGATGTCAAACATCGAGTTTTCGCGAAATTGACTCGTTTTCATCGCGGAAGTGTTCACGGTCCAAGCCACCCCATGCAGCGACAAACAGTAAACACGGATTTCCTCCACTCTTTTAGGGAACCTCCATTAAATGGTAAACAACCTCGGCAACGCATCACCTTGGCCCAGAAGAAGCGCCACGGGGTCCGACCCACTCACCCAGACGTTATTCACCCAAAACCCAACAGGCCCAAAGTCAATACACCCACGGCCAATTCACCCTCTAAAATTCACCCGAGGTCCGTTAACCCTTTCTCGATCTCACCCACGTCAAAATAATTCGCCCAAGCCCACTGTGGGCGCAAGGATTATTGCTTAAAGAGAGGGGTATTGTCAAAAGCCACAGAGCGGTTGGTGATCGGCCAGGGAAAACTATTCCGGCAGCTGGGAGGGCCAGGGAAAACTATTCCGGCAGCTGGGAGGGCCAGGGAAAACTATTCCGGCAGCTGGGAGGGCCAGGGAAAACTATTCCGGCAGCTGGGAGGGCCAGGGAAAACTATTCCGGCAGCTGGGAGGGCCAGGGAAAACTATTCCGGCAGCTGGGAGGGCCAGGGAAAACTATTCCGGCAGCTGGGAGGGCCAGGGAAAACTATTCCGGCAGCTGGGAGGGCCAGGGAAAACTATTCCGGCAGCTGGGAGGGTCAGGGAAAACTATTCCGGCAGCTGGGAGGGTCAGGGAAAACTATTCCGGCAGCTGGGAGGGCCAGGGAAAACTATTCCGGCAGCTGGGAGGGTCAGGGAAAACTATTCCGGCAGCTGGGAGGGCCAGGGAAAACTATTCCGGCAGCTGGGAGGGCCAGGGAAAACTATTCCGGCAGCTGGGAGGGCCAGGGAAAACTATTCCGGCAGCTGGGAGGGTCAGGGAAAACTATTCCGGCAGCTGGGAGGGTCAGGGAAAACTATTCCGGCAGCTGGGAGGGCCAGGGAAAACTATTCCGGCAGCTGGGAGGGTCAGGGAAAACTATTCCGGCAGCTGGGAGGGCCAGGGAAAACTATTCCGGCAGCTGGGAGGGCCAGGGAAAACTATTACGGCAGCTGGGAGGGCCAGGGAAAACTATTCCGGCAGCTGGGGGGCCAGGGAAAACTATTCCGGCAGCTGGGAGGGTCAGGGAAAACTATTCCGGCAGCTGGGAGGGTCAGGGAAAACTATTCCGGCAGCTGGGAGGGCCAGGGAAAACTATTCCGGCAGCTGGGAGGGTCAGGGAAAACTATTCCGGCAGCTGGGAGGGCCAGGGAAAACTATTACGGCAGCTGGGAGGGCCAGGGAAAACTATTCCGGCAGCTGGGAGGGCCAGGGAAAACTATTACGGCAGCTGGGAGGGCCAGGGAAAACTATTCCGGCAGCTGGAGGGCCAGGGAAAACTATTCCAGCAGCTGGGAGGGTCAGGGAAAACTATTCCGGCAGCTGGGAGGGTCAGGGAAAACTATTCCGGCAGCTGGGAGGGCCAGGGAAAACTATTACGGCAGCTGGGAGGGTCAGGGAAAACTATTCCGGCAGCTGGGAGGGCCAGGGAAAACTATTCCGGCAGCTGGGAGGGCCAGGGAAAACTATTCCGGCAGCTGGGAGGGCCTATAAGCTATATAGCTAAAAAAAGTTAAAAAAAAAAATATTCTGGGTGGACAGCTTTCTGGGTCAATCGCACGTGGGTCAATTACACCTGGGTGAAATACTTGGGGGTGAATAGCGTATGGGTCAATCGCACCTGGGTGAGTCGTCCTAGAACCAGCGCCACGAGTGGCTCGAAGTCAAAACACGCGAAAAGCGGTTGGGAAACCGAACCGCGACCACCGCCATCTGATCGGCGGTGTGGCCGTCGCGGTGGGATGGGAATGGGCATGGGGTGGGTCCGTCGGGGAGATCAAGACGAGGGGCCGTCCGTCGACCGCGCCAAACGCCCATCCCGCTTTCCCCACCGCGCCGCTCTGCCCCTCCCAGCAGACTGATCCCAGAGTCGTCTTCGTCGCTCTGTCTCCCTCGCACTCCTAGGGCGTCCGCTGTTGGTGCGAGGGAGACCGAGCGACGAAGACGACTCTCGGAATCAGTCTTCTGCCGGGCTGCTGCTGCTGCTGGACCGACCCGTTCCGACCGCCGTGGACCCGGGTCGCGGGCCGCCCCGTCCGCGTCGTCCGCCACACTGGGCCACTCGCCTCGCGGGGCGGGCGGGGCGGGCGGGATGTGTTGATATACTCGTTTAGCGACATCATTGTCGGCCCGGTGCAGGGCGTGGCGCAGCACGGCAGCACGTCAGCGCGCCGAGGGTGGAAGACTACCACGCAGCCTGCAGAGCGACGGCCTGCTGTCGCCCCAGCCGGACCGCTGGACCCCGGGCTGCTGAGCTTTCACCGGCGGGGAGGAGCCATTTCGTTTTGCATGTGCAGGGCAATGCAGGGCAGGTGGCGATGGAGCAGGTGCCAGTGGCCGCCGACGTTTGACAGGTAATGCGGCGGACTCGGACTCCGAGCCCTGACGAATCGGTAATCCGAGCTGCCAGTGGAATCATTGCAATTGGCTGCAATTGTCAGCCGTCGTACCAAGAACGTCTGGCCCATGTCATTACTTTTTTTAAACATTTTTTTTTCTCTTTTTCTTGTTTTGTTTTTCCTGTTGGGCCCACGCGCCAAGTGCGGTAGTCGGCCTGGCTTATCACTTTCCACTGCATAGTACTTTCCCACCGCGCTGCCGCACTGCCGCACTGCGCTCGCTGCGTCGCTTATCGACCCGACGCGTCACTCTCCATTGTGATTGACACAGAAATGCGAAATGGAAAAACGAAAAGCAAAAGGCGGCGGTGGAAAAGAATAGGACGCGAGCTCTGGCGTCACTGCATGACAGCATGTGGGAAGGCGCGACGTCACCGCGTCGCTGGTCTCGCTAGTCTCGCTCCAGGGCGCTTTCCAGGAAGACGCGGCCGACGTAAACGGCTCGACGGCTCCATTGTCGCCACTGGACCGCGACATCGCCACCGCCGCCCAGGACCGCTCGGCGCCGCTAGGGCCGCGCGGCGCACAGTGTGCCGCACACGTGATGCAGCGATGTGCGCGCCGAGCCGAGCGACCGATCCGCCGCGGTTCGCTGCCGATGCCGATGCCAATGCGGAGCGATGCGACCGACCCATTGGTCGCGCGGTCCGGAATCAGCCGGTGCCGGGTTCGCCGGGTTCGCTGGGTTCGCCGGGTTCGCCTCGCGGATGCGGATCGGGCCGATCGGGGCGGCGGCGGGTCAGACGCAGCCGTGACACGCAGTGACGCCGTAATGCACGCCGCGGCTCAACGGCGCAACGCGCAGTAGGGGGACGCCGCTTGAATGGGGACGCAACGCACATGCCCTGCCCTGCCCCGTCCTGCCCCGCCCTGCCCCGCCTCGCTGGCGGCCACCGCCACGCCGCGCGCCTTGCCGCCACGGGTCCAGGGCAGTCGGAGTGGCCAGCAGGGCAGCTGGCGGACTACGGACGGAAAATCCCCCTGCGACACGACGACCACGACGACGCCCCATCGCCCGGGCTGGATTGAGCAAGCTTCGCGATGGCGTTGTTGTCCACCACGCGCGCGGGGCGGGGCGCGGCACGCATGGTGCGACGGGGCGTGGCGGGGCGAGGCGGGGTGGTGGTGCCAGGAAACAAAGAAAGGCGACCTGGTTGCGGCGGCTTGCGGCTGGGGGCGCACGCCTTATCAACCTCGCGAGAGGAGAGGCGTCGCGAGCCCCTCGCGCTGTTGGGGCGCGGGTCCGAGGCCGCGCCGCCGCCGCGCTTTTCCCCGCCATTTCAATCTGCGATTTCCCCTCCCCCTTTTTTCTGTGCGACACAGCCGCGTACTCCAATCGCGTACCGAGACGGTAAATTTACCGACAGTCAAACGACCCGCGTCAGCCTGCCCCCGCCGATGACGACGCCGTCCGGCAAGGCTACCATCATCGACGCACTCACTGACACACACGCACACACGCACACACGCACAGTGTGGCGCAGAAAAGATAACGGCACGGGGACCCCGGCTGGGCAGCGGCCTCGATGATTGCATTTCATTATTAAAAGTAAGGTGGTGATGCGCAGCGATCGCGGAACGGTTGGAAAAAGAAGCGCGGGCGAGCGCGGCGTCCGGTGACGTCCGGTGACGTCTGACGTCGCTCCGCTCCGCACGCGCCACGCGCGGAGAGAGGGAATGTGTGTGTGTGTGTGTGTGTGAGCGCGTCGCGCGAATTAACCGCGTCACTCATTTGATTTAACACGGCGCGGCGCGAGCTGGAAACGGCTTTTTCTAGCGAGACTGCAGACTGCGCGGCTGAGGTTTGCTGTCCAGAGTCTGGACGGTCTGCGGACGGACGCAGACGACGCAGACGCACTTGGCAGTGAGAGTGGCACAGTGGTGATCGCCGCGGCTCGCACACTGCCAGACGTTCTCTGGACTGTTTATGTTGATTGCAGAAGGGGAAAAACAAGCGGCGAAATGAATGCATGAACGCGCACGCTTTCGGGCGGTGTACCGGTGTACCGGCGCACCGCTGGACCGCTGCACGGCGGCTGCATGCCTGCGGTCGTGCAGTTGGTGCGACGCGTGCCGGTTTGTCATTGCTGATTGCCGATTGCCGTTGATTGCCCGACTGCATTCCAACACCGAACGCGGACCGACGGCCAAATCCGCGGTAGAGTCCTCCGCGGCCGCGGATTAGGCCGTCGGAAGACACACTGCGGTACAGGTCCTCCGCCAGGACTCGCCCTCCGACGCGCGTCCAAGTCCCCGAGGCCGAGGGTCGCGAGGTCGCGAGGGGGTGGACTTGGTTGGCGTTTGACGCTGCGTGCGCGGCAGTCAGCATTTCTCCCAGATGCTCTCGCAGCGGCCAACAAGCGTCGTTTCGTCACACCTACGCCAGACCCCGCCGTACCCGCCCCGCACACCGTGTGAATGGTGTTTGAAATACCTGCTGATAAGAACGGCAAGTCAAGTGCGTTACAAACAAAGCGTCGGCAATGTGGGCTAGGAGTGCTATGCCTTCGGCCAAGCAGCTCCGGTGAACACTGTCTTCCTCGCACACCGCTTCGGGACCTTCGGGACGCCCCATGAGTGCGAGAGAGACAGAGCGGTGGAGCGCCTGCAGGCAGATAAGGCGCGCATGCGCATCCTCGACGATGACGACTCGAACGCGCCGAGGAAGGTCGCGGTCCTCGCGGTCCTGCTCGCGTATCGGCCGCACCTGCCTATCAGTTTGTTGACGGCGACCTGGCGAGCTAATCGGCCGCATTACCCTGCTCGTCGGCGGCCTCATCGTAGGCGGCCTCATCGTCGGCGGCCTCGTCGGCGGCGTCCGTCACCTGGTTACCTGCGTGCGTCCTGCGGGGAGTGGCGGGCGCGTTGAAGGGCGCCCAGGTGGCCCTGGCCTCGGCCCTGGCCGGGTCATAGGGGTGCGCGCTGCCCTTCGCGATCCTCGCAGAGGCCGAGACGTGGCCGGCGGGGGGCAGCGGCCCGCGTCCGGGGTCGAAGCACTGCCCCCGGCCGTGGAGGAGCCACTGTCCGTCGAGAGCGTGGTGGTCGCGGGGGCCGTACTGGCGGGGGCCGTACTGGCCGGGCCCGGGCCGCTGCCCCCACAGCAGCCGCTGCTTCTCGCCGGACGCCCCGGCCGCGCCGGACTCGCAGCTCGCGGTGGCCCACATGCCCGTGGTGAAGTGCGTCGAGACAATGCCGCTGCCGCTCCCCGGTGCCGCTCCCCGGTGCCACCGCCGCGCGCCGCGCCGCAGCAGGCGAAGCAGGCGTAACAACAGCCACCGTGAGTCACGGGCGTGGCGCGGCGCGGCGCGGCGTGGTGTTTGGAACTTTCCGATAGCGCACCGACTTTCGATGATGAGGTCCGTCCCGTCCGCCGACCGCCAGCCCGCCGCGTCGCCGTCGCTGTCGCCAGAAGAAGGCGACGGTGGCTCGCGGCCCCACCACTCCCTACGCCCTGCCCTGCCCTGCCCTCCTCGGCGGCGCGGCCACTGATATCGAACACACGACTGATTATTCGGAAGGAAGCGGGAAGTGAGAGTGAGGGGGGAGGGGAGGGGAGGGGAGGGGGTGAGGCACCGCGCCAGGAGTCAGACGTATTAGGGCGGTCAAGTCGGTGCGCGGCACGGCGGGGCACGGCGCGGCACGGCCGGTCATTCCCCCAGGGAAGGCCGCAGGCACGCAGCAGGGCCGCCGCCTCGGCCGTCGCCTTGCCGCGTCCGTTAAGCTCCTCGCCAAACTTGAATTTAATGGGAATAATATAAGGGAAGGCCCCGGCCGTTCCACGTTCCATATTCAAAACGGCCCAGAAACATGGCAATCGGGCTCGTTGACGCGTGGACGCGTTGACGATGCAGGCGCTGACGTCGACGCTGCCCTCGCGGTTGGGGACGGGGGCCATCGGGGGCCATGCCCCGCGCACGGCCAGGCCGGGCCTCCGCAATGGCGCCCTTGGGCAGGGCAGGTGCTAAAGTGCCGGTAAAGACGATTCGACGCGCCGCTGCCGCCGCGCTACACGCGCAGGGGTGCGTTCGAGTTCGAGTTGGAGTACTCGTTCGGCTCCGTGACCACCGCATCGGCCCGGGCACCGACCGCGGAGTTTTCGAACGCACCCGCCCGGCGTGGGGCCCGAGCACCAGCCAGGCCTGGACCGTGTCGAACGCGAAGTGCAGTGCAGTAGTGACGGGCTGCGGCGTTCGAAGTTCGAAACCTAACCAGAGCAGAAAGTTGTTGCGGACGTGCTGCTCAAGGACGAGGGTGGCGGTGGCGGCGGCGCGCGCGGCCTCAGCCTGCCTCAGCTCTCGGCGCCCTCGGCCTCGGCCGCCTGATCGCCCGAAAATCGATCCGCCATCCGCCGTGCCGCGATCGCCGCGACGTCCATGTCGACATCACCAGGCCGCGCCAAGCTTCCGGCGATCCATTTCCGCGCGAGGACAGGACAGGGCGACAGTCGTGGGCAACAGGCCGGGCGGACAGGCCAGGGGGAATGCCCGGTTTACAGAGTCGTTTCACTGTGCAGTGTGCACGCCGATGCCGATGCACGATGCATCAGGATGAAATGGCGCTCCACAAGGTGATGCGGATTACGCGGGACCGAAAGCGCGCTCCGCGGCTCCGCGTCGCCGTGCTCTGCCCGGCCACGCCGGCCTGCTTGTCAACTCACCCGCAGACTGATTCCGAGAGTCGTCCTCGTCGCTCCGTCTCTCTCGCGCCAATAAGGAACGCCCCATGAGTAGGAGAGAGACAGAGCGACGAAAACGACTCTCGGAATGAGTCTGCTTGCCTCGGCAGCGCCATCATCACGCCGTTATGTTTATTTTGTTTCCGCGGACGGAATAATTACACGTGATTCGGTCCGCGCGTCCGCGTGTCACGTGACGGGATGCGCGGCGTAAACGGCAGCAGATGGCAGTGGCGGCCATGTCGTCGGCGAGGCCATGCCCGGCCATGCCGTGCCCAGGCAGAGGGCGAGGCTGCCCGATAGTCCTGATTGAGTCCAGTATCTGGCGCTGGCGCCTGGCGCCGACCTCAGCCAGGATTACATTATGTGCCACCGCGCTGCCTGCCTGCCCGCATCAACGTCCTTCTTGGAGAGCGTCCAGAGAGGCGGCCTGTGGCGGCACGCGACCGACGGATACCCCCGCCCCGCGCCGAGTCAGTGGCCACCCCAAGGGCTCCGCCAGGCCGCCCCGCCAGGCCGGCCCGTCCCGCGCGTCCACGCCGAGACCAATGAATGCGAAATGGCAACCGGCAAACGGCCGGCGGGGAGCTAATGCCTTCCGAGTTCCGACTCCCGCTTCTAGTCCAATGCGTGTTGGCGAAGAAGAACCCGTGCAGTGCTGTCGTCGCTCTGTCTCTCTCGCACCTCTACGGAACGCCTCGTGATTTCGAGAGAGGAGGGAAGACGAAAGCTCCGTTTGGCTGTGTGGTCCGGCGGATGACCGCGGACGCGGACGACCGGGCCGGGCCGGGGCGGGGCCAGCGTTCACCGCGGCCGCGGGGTCGCCGGGCAGGGCGGCCAGAGCGCGGGCCGGCCGACGGCCAAAGTGCAGCCCCAGCACCACGCCGACGGCCGCGGCCGCGGGGGTCACTCTGGAGCGCCAACGGCATGGCGGCGGCGCGGCGCGGCGAGGGTGTCCGAGACTTAATTGGCCATCGCGGGGGAGGGGGAGGGGCGTCCTCCGCGTATCAGTCAGTCATCGGGGCGGAGCGGGGACTCTTAACAGCGACGGAGAGCGTCTCCCCTCACCCGTCTCCCTCTTTCTTCCCCGCGCCTCTTTCTTGCTTCTTTTCTCTCCCCGGTTTATTCTTAGCGCGAGCATGTGCCGATATTTCCATTGATTCCCTTTGTTTATTTCCTGCCGCGCGATTCCGCGTCCTGTCGACACGCCGCGAGTGGGATTTGAACGGTAATGGCGGGGAGGGTTAAGTTAGGTTAAGTTCACCTCCAGCCGCCAGCCTTTACTTCCTCGGACCACGAGTGTTTACCAGTGCCCGAGTCATTATAGACACGCAGCGATTAAATAATAAAAACGGGTCTTCCCAACGGACATAAGCGAAGATCCCGTCTTTCGAAAGAGTTTGTTGTTGAGGCGCGCGTAAAGTGATGCAAGCGGGCATGGTCTGAAACGCCCGGCGAGGTAGGCAACCGGCGCGCACTTCGAGACGCCGCGGCGCTGCGGGACAGCATCCCGCTCCGTCGCGCTCGAGCGACATCGCGAAGGCAGCCCTCGTTGTAAACACTCACTCCCTGCAGGCCGACGCCAACAACACAACACAACATCCCTCTTGCGACTCCCTCGGGAATCACCACGAAACAATGGCCGGAATGAAAGACCCTTTCAGTGCACTCTGTGCCCGACGTGCCCGACTAACCGGCATGGAGAGCGTCTCCGGCCGCGAAGCCGCCGTGCGTTCGGTGTTCGGTGCATTCAGCATTCCCTCCCTGCGCTGCGCGCTGCGCGCCGCGGCCGGCAAATGCATCATACCTAGCTCCTCCTTCTCCAAGCGCGCGAGCGGCGGCTTGGCCGAGGGCGCGGTGGCGGGTGGCGGCAATGCCGACGGCGTGGCGGCGGTCATGGTCCTGGAGGTGGTGGTGGCGGTCCTGGTCGTCTTCTCTGGAGGAAGTATCCGCACTGAATGGAGCTCCCCGTGAGCCGCTGCAGCTTCACACCTCGCATCCACTACTCTGCGGCGGGACGGGACGGGACACGGGACACCCACCCAAGCTACCCAGGCCTGCGCCGGCCTGCGCTCGTGCTCCCCACCGCCCCCTCCGCGCGCGCCGGGCCCCACCGTGCCCCTGCCCCTCCTCTCCGCGGCCCGCTGGACGGCTCGGCGCGGCTCGCGGCTTCGGGCAATGCAGTCGCTGTCGTGTGTTGTGTTGTGGTTCTCCACTCCACCGCCACCAGCTACCACTGGCTGCTCGCTGCACCCGCCCTCCCTCTGCCCCCTCGTGCGGCTACTCGGCTTGCTCGGGGGTACTCCGCGGCCGCCATGCCCCTGGTCTGGCGCAGTCTGGCGCCCCGGGCCGGAGGAGGAGACACTCGCCCAGCAGGAAGTCCCACACCCGAATCGCCTTTCTGACCTGTTTATAGTAAAATTATTCGATCGTAGCTTTTAATCTGCTGTAGTGGTTTTTGAAGTGTATCATGCTACGTCCGATTTCATCTGCCTCTGTTCTGTTCAATAAGGATGTTAAGTAGGTAAACAGTCATTGTCTGTGACTGGCTTAGGTGGTTCAGCACGAAAAGAAAACAGCAGAATAACAATGCACTAACGTTTTATTGATGTATCCACATAAGCGCTATCACAAAAAAAATCCACAAAGTTCCCAATAAGATTGACAAAATGAGAAGGAAAAATAATATATAATATCACTTGATGCACACCACAAAGCATGAATGTGCCAACAAAGCTGTACCTCAAGAAGACTGATGCCACTCAAATTATAATTGGACCCAAAATATAACATACTCATGCACACAATGGGGGAAAAACTGGTGCTCATTCGTTGAGCTTCATTATTTTGAACAATATTTCAGATACAGAGGAAATGCAGTCACATTATGAGGGCAAAAAACTGCCAGAGGTCCACTGCTAAGCATTTAGAATAATACTATAGCGTAGTTTGTAATTCAAGCTACATCAGTGCCACTGCATTATAATTTTTAACTATAAGATTGTGGATTAGAATGACACCATTCTCTTGTGTACATTAGTTGAACCTAGAAAGCTTCATAGCAACATTACAGTCACACTTGAGAAAAGACAGCAGATGTAACACAGAAGCTACCCTTCAGTAGAGTTGGTTCGTTGAGATTTATTCGAAGGGCACTTCCTTTTAAACTAAGCAAATAAAAATAGCAATGTTGACTAAAACCACCATTAGACACTAAAAGAACACCATAATTTAGTATAAAACAATAACCTAGGACACCATTTTCACAAGTGAACGTTTTAGGAAGGCTTTCATTTTACACGAAAAGAAACAGAAGAAGGTGTACTTTAATGCAAGTAGCAAAGCTGCAGTACATTTTCAAGTAACAATTGACAAACTGTTTTCATTTTTCAGCACATTCATTTCTTTGATTCAAATGGTAGAAAATGTTTGAATCTTTTAGAGGTAGTAATTTATTCCAATTTTCATTAACCTACACTTTACTTTAGCTGCCTCAGAACTGTTGGAGCTTTCCACCACCTTACAGTAATAAAGACCGAGATTATTTTTCAATAATATTTCTCCAATACTCAGTTTGATATGATTTAAAATAACATTTAATGCTTTGGCATAACAAAAAATTATTGAAGGCTTAAAATACATTCAGTATATCACAGAATTAAGTATAACTGTAATGAGGAAAACATTCACGTCTAATCAACAGTAGTACCAGTACATGACATCACATGCATATTATGTTGCAACCAAATCAAACCACTATACAAAAATCAGTTGACTATGCACATGACATTTTACCTTACAAATCAGTGGAATATATTTCGAATCTGCAAGTACTGCAAGCCTTCACGGACATGAAGACGCTCAGTCACACAATTAAGTTAAATTGTCTTTATCCAATAATTGATATTCCAAACGCATCAGTACCTTTTAACAATAAAACAAAGATTGACCCATTTCAACTACAATATACTCTATGCAGTCTAACTAGAAAAATTAACAGAAACAAGGCTTTCTACGTGAAACAATCTTCAGAGAAAATTTTGAAAACTATCGACTGAAGTAGGTTTGTAGTGCATTGGTTATAACAACATAACAATAAAAAATACTTCTTGCAAATGTACACATTAAAAAATTCCTACATCACACAGTATTATATAAAATTTACTCATAAAGTATAAAATATTTAGTGGCTTTCATTTTTTTTTTTTTTGCAAGATGTCAAACAGGAGCCGATTGTGAAGTCCAGTTTATTCTGGGAACAAAGTCGAGCTTCATCAATTCTTTTCCTTTTTACCCTGTGAGATTTTACCTCTTCCCCTCACCAGCAAGGAGAATGATTCAAAGGACTTGCGAAATAATTCTTACCAAGCTAAGTTTTGCAGCCTTCAGAACAGAACACCGCAATAAATTAGAATTTTGGGGTCAGGCACAGGGCACAATAAATATTTGCATGCATGAAGACTACTATTGGTGTTGCCTCAAGGACAATTTCTGTGCGAGTTCCTCTAAAACACTTAAAGCATAAAACTCGTTGAAATCGTAGTACCACACTCTTGACAGGCCATTGCATATTAACCGGGATACAATAAATTTTCTACAGCATATTTGAAGTATTATTGCAGAATCCAGTGCAAACTACATTGGTTCTTCAAGTGAGTTCTAAACCAGTTTCTACTGATCTGTCAAATTTAACAGGATGGGGATCAAGCAAAATTCACAACACACCTAGGCACTACTGCAAAAAGTTGACTTGACAACCATAACTAGAACAAATAAAGAAGGCATGAAATATTACATTTGGTAATTCTATCTGTTAGCCATTGATAATTAACTGTAACTTTCACCTGATATGAATGAACAAAGGAATACCAGTCTCACCGCTACTATAATGTGAGTGAATGTACACAAACAGTTGTTGGTTAGTAAATATTATAATTAGAATCAGTGTTAGTATCTTATATCAAATTAAAGTAAGGTTAGGATTTAAAATGATTATACAATAGACGATTAGTGGCCATCAACCTTAACAAAGTTGGTGCCTCCCTAATAAATATCTTCATTAGCATCATAAATCCAGCAACTGACAAAGTCTTCAAAACCAAATCTTTCATACTGCTATTGAAAAACACACTGTATTAAGGATAATTCTTTGAAGTTAGAGGTATATTATGGAGAGGTTGTTGGAAATCAACAAATGTAGTAGATTTGTTTGTCTCACTAAACCATGAGGCACTATTCTCTTTTTTCCGTATGTTTTGCCTTTTGGTCCCATGAAAGTACTGAACAGAATGGAGGAGGGGTGCAATAATTATTGCTGTAAGAACTGATTTTGGACAAGAAACAGGAGAAATTAATAATAGGGGCAAAAAGTGAATGAAGATTGTCGTATAGAACTGAGTATCACAATTTAATTATGCTCATTTGCGAAAGGATTGTGATGCTTCTATTTTGAAGAATGGGATCCATAACAGGATAATCCCACAGGCTTATTAAAAATCTTTCACAATACTAAATGGACTTTCAAGAGTCAAATCTAACACCCTCTCTTCACATACCAATTTGATGAAGATAGATTGTTTAACCATTTCCTCAGCAAATCAATATCAGCACCACTTCAATCAATTAATCAGTTCACATTTTTTCTATAAAATATAAATCTCATAATTCGGTGCATGTCTCATAATGAATTTCGATAAGTTTCCAGCAGTAAACGATATGGATTCTGTGAAGGCCCTACAATGACAAAAAGCAGAATTTGGTTATTTAAGTTCAAGAATGTTGGGATTCAAGGAAACTCTTAACAGGCAGCTTGTCAAATACTTACAGCTTAAAGGTTGGCCAAATCTAACATCAGAAAGCCATAGAGGGATTCTGTGCAGCACATTCTCCAATAGTCATGCGGTACATGGCCATTTCAGAGATACCATGGTAATGCACAAAGGCAGCTGCTATCACTAGGACGTGGAAGATTTGATGGCTCTGGAACTGTGTGGGAAGAAGAGAAGATGAGTTAGTCAGAGACAGTTCTTTAACTGTAAAGCAACATTTGTTGGAATTTTAAACTTCACTCACCCAAATATCACATTTTCCTGGGAAAAATCTTTCAGGAACCCGAAGTGCATAGAACATTGCACCCAGTATGTATAAACAACCCATAAGTATGAGCCATCCCAAAGAGGCTTGAGACAAAGCTTTGAACCAGCCCTCTGAAATGGCATAATGGAAAGCAGGGACAATTCCACTGAGACCAAAACCCATAAAAACACCTGGAACCAGAAAAATAATAATAGAATAAGAATTAAAATAATATATCTGTATTTGCATTAATAAAGCAACTCTAGCACCTAAAACAGCCATACCTGCTCGGACTGGTCTGTATTTAGGTTCTCCAAAACGATCCCACATTGATACAACAATTGATGAAATTCCAAGAACAATAACAACACTTAAATAAATGAGCTTTGCACTAAACTGGCAGTAAAAACTGTAGTACAGCCAAGGTACAAAAGAACCTATGATAAGCATTGCAATTCCACAGTAGTCCAGCCTGCAAAAAAGTTAACCCAGTCAGGTATTTTTGAAATTATACACTCAGAGAAAAATTGAATAAGACACAAATTATATAATATGACACTTACTTGCTGAATAATTTTCCTACAAGTTCTGAATGGCAATGAACAGTGTGGTAGGCAAAAGAGAGTCCTAAGCATATAATGGCTCCAGCAAAGAACACACCAAAAACAGCTTTATCCCAAGGAGGCAGCTCCATGGCAGGTGTTGACAAGAAATAGGCAGCAATGCCGATAAACATAACACAGCCTGACAGAAATGGAATCCAAAATTAGAGAAATAAGAACGATACAGCAGGGACAAGGAACAGAACAGAAGCCATACCTAGCAGATGGGTCCAAATATTGCCTGTTTCGGTGTGAACACGAAAGATGGATGAAAAGCAGGCTTTAAATGAGTTGAGAGGGGGACGATGGCCAGTCCTTAAGAAGTCATTATCCTGAAGCCACTTTGGGAGATGGTGGAAATGGCATACATTCCATGATGCCATAACTTTCCGTACAAATTCCTCTGCTTGCCCCACTGCATTATGAGCCAAGGCACCAAGGTCTATTTCATCCATGAGAACACCAGCCTTCAACACCTCAGCAATCTAGAAGCAGGATCATGTTAGCATGGTTGAGTGAAATTACTTGACAGAGTAGGTCAGCAAAAGAAAGGAGGAAGTTATGGACCCTCACCTCAGACTCAAGTAACCCCTGTTCAACGGGAGTACTGGGGAGTGGACATCCTACACCATCATCCTCTGAGGCCAGGTCAGATGCATCATCCTCATCAAGGAGATCCTAAAATGAGAAAATTTAATTAGACAGGATAAAAAATTGTAATAAACAACATGAGAATTAACCATATTCAGCAATTCACAAATATCATAATGTCACATATAGATACCCACCTTCACTTCATGCAGACCAGGAACATCAGAGCTGATAGACAGTGTATCCCAAGGAACACGGCGCCTAAGTCCTTCTGACGCCAGTTCTTCCTCCAAGGATTCAATAGCATCAGCGTAGTCAGTCATAGCTGGGCGACGCTTGGCAGACTTGGTAGTTTTGTCAGCAACTGCAGAAGCATCAACCAGAGATTCTTCTGCACTTTGTGTGAAGCCAAGGGGGGCGACGTTTGAACTGGCAGCTTTAGAAGTGGATGGCATGCACTCAGCCATCTGCAAAATAAAAATTAATTTGTTATTCACAGATAAAACTAAAAAAAACACAGTAGAATTTAAAACTTAAAGCAGGAGAGCGAAAGGCAATATTAGCTGGAGCTTGAAGTTTTTACCTTGAACTAATGGATTAGTAGTAGGTTATCACACCCACATACAGCTTCAGGTTAATCTAAAACAAAAGACATGAAAAAATTAAATGAATCACATGAAATCAAAACACTATCTTATTAATTTACCCCTAAAAAAATTGTAATCCCTAATGCGCAGCACAGCACAGACAGTACTGAAGGCTACGCAGCAACTCAGCACTGGTACCCTTGTGCGGCACGAGGTACAGGGACAAACCACAAGGGGTCATCCACTGGCCACGCCAGTGTCCAATCAAACAAGCGATAAGCTCGACACATCCAAGTAATAACGACGTAATGCGATCGTGCGACCAATAACCTTTGATCCCCTAGGAAGTACAGACCCGACCAAAGTTCGTTCGACTCCACGCTTTAGCGAGGCATTTAAAGCTCCTCAAAGAAACTTTCCAGTAACCTTACAAACATCGTGATAAACGGCGCCGTTAAATAGAGCCGGAGACGAATGAAAGCCAAATGTTGAACACACAAATGCGAATTTACGTCCTAGGCTAGGGACACGGAATTGTTTGAAAACAACCGCAGACAGCAGCAGAAGTCGCGGACTAGAAGGTTACATTGAAAGAAAAGTAGGGGATAAATTTGTGGATAACCACGACACATAAAATCAAACAACTTACATAAGCTTTACGGAGAATTTCACAGTTACGAAAGACTTTGAAACAGGTGCTCGGGAAGAGCAGCCATCTGATTTACTTCGTGTACAGACGATTTTCTGGGAGAACAAGGGAAGGGATAGAAAGGGCGGAAAAGAACTGTACCGCAAGGCTGTGCCCGACTCTTCCTGCTAAAATTTTAATTTTTAACAATGTGTGCTCTTTACCCGACCAAAGAAAGCTGGTCACTTTGGACCCTCCTTGAAAATGATCGTCATTGATTGCCGTCGGAGAGATTCATTTGTAACCGTTTGCTTCAAGCACGTCTCCACCGTCTCGCCGAACGGTTTGGCAGGTTGGACAAACTTTCACTTCCGTTTCGGTTTGGCGCGCTCCGCCGTGCCACTTCAAACGCGTGCCGTTGGCAGCGCGCTTTGAGCTTCCGTTCGTTCTCGTTCTGTGTGCGTTGCGGCGCGCACTTAGAGGTGTGCCATGGAGGTTGGGGCAGGGGAAAAGAAATGTATTCAGTTAATTCATTATTTAATTTATTCTACGTTTTTTACAACCTCCTGTCATAGAAAAGTAAATTCTGCTTGGCACGCGCGCTCTTTCGGAACAGTTTTACAGTTTTGACCAGATTAGAACATTTACAGTCTTCTTTCAAAAACCATGGAAAAATAAATAACGAGTTTCAAAGAAATAATTGAAATGAGAAAAGTTCCAGAGAGACTGAGAGAAAGAGACACAGAGAGAGAACGGAATATTATTCTCAACGGGTTGCGCCACATTCTGTTTCCGCTCGGGATTCGCCCACATGGTGTAACACAAAAGTCAATGTAATTCAAAGAGATATGTGGCAACTTTTTTGAAAGCAAGTAGTGGGCCCATGCCCATGCTCGTAAGTGGGTAGATGTCAGTTCCACACATCAAGAAGGAGATTTGACCTAATTTTCACACGTTCCTCTTTCAGAAACTGATTGTCAAAAGTTGTTGCACAGACACTGCAGGTCCTTGTACAGGCACCGAGTACGGTCGAATCGGTGGTTCCTTGACCACAGAATCGAGGAAAAAATTCGACGCTCGTCACCAACGGCGTCGTTTCGACGAACAGGTTCCGACCCGGGCAGATAAAAGACTTCCGACTTTCATTATTTTCCAAGCTGCCGGTCAACTTTCTTCCCCTGAGCAGGGAAAGGGACGGGGCTGGGACAAAGTCGATAGACGTCGTTTTGACTGGCGGCCCCCGCGTGGGCCTCGTGGACTGCGTGGACTAGGTGGGCTCTGAGGCCGGCGGCGCCAAGGGGGGCGGCCGCCCGTCAGCGGCCTGCGGCTTGTCGAGGGACTTGGCGAGCGCAGAGCTCCTTCTCGCCGATGCGCCGCCGAGGCCCCCCAGGCCCCCGAGGGGCTCGGTGAGGACGCGGGCGAGGTGCACCAGCCTGCACAGCCAGCTGGAGCCGCAGGTGGAGGCGGGCGCGTCCCAGGACCGGCGCAGCACGGCGAGCAGCGCGTCGAGCGGCGACAGCCCCTTGGGCTTGGCCAGCCCCGTCTGCCGCCGCACCTGCCGCCCCTCCGCGCCGACGCCAAGGTCGCCGTCGGCCTGCCCCTCGGCGCCCTTCTCCCTCTCCGTCGCCGAGGCCAGGCCGCTGCTGTCCTCCGCCGTCGGGGCGCTGCCGTTGGGTGCGGTGCCGTTTCCCTGCAACATCGAAAAGGGAGGTTTTGGATTCGGCTTGGATTTCTTTGCCGCGGGGCGACAGAGACGGCACTCACGAAGGCGCTGGCGGTGGCGTCGATGCGGCTGGCGAGGGCGTTGGCCCAGGCGTGCTGCTCGTCGTCGCGGTGGTCGTCGCGCCGCTGGTGGCGGTCGGCGGACAGCGGCCCCAGGCCCACCCCGGCGCTCGCGCCGACGCCCAGCCCCAGCCCGTAGTGCTTGTACAGCAGCAGGTACAGGGTCTGGATGATGAAGGCCAGGAACGCCAGGCCGGCCAGGATGGTCAGCGGGTCCAGGCCGATGGGGCTGTGGTGCCAAAAAGCAGTTAGTCCATGTTGGTTGTCCCGTCGGTCAACAACGTGCTGCGCGAGGCGAGGTGTTCTACTCACAAGTACGAGCCGCCGTAGCCCACCTCGTGGCCGTAGTAGCCCCTGCGCGAGGCCGGCGGCCGCGCCAGCATGTCCGTGCCGTCCACGGCCTCGCGCAGCGACAGCGGGTCGTCCGCCAGGGCCCCCAAGTCGTCCGAGCGCGGGGACGCGTACGGGTAGGGGGGCCCCGGGGCGAAGGGCGGCGGCAGCACGGGGGCGAGGGGCAGGCCCCGCAGGGGGCTCAGGGGCCGCTGGGCGGCGTAGGCCTGCATCCGGCCGCGCGCCCCCCGGTACGCCTCGTCCTGGAAGTGGTACCCCTCGGGGACGGGCGGCGACTCCGAGCAGGGCGTCTCCAGGGTGCTCCTCGTGGAGCTCAGCGGCGTGGTCCCCGTCGCCGCCCCTGCGCTGGCGGCGGTGCGGGGCGCGGCCCTGGGGTCCGGGCTCGGGTACGGGGTGGGGCTGGCGGCGCGGTCGCGGTCGCGGAAGTCACCCAAACTGCCAGAGTCCAGGAACAGGCCGGGGGCTGAATGGGCGGGCTGGAGGCGTTGCTGCGCTGACGAGGCTCCAGCCTGCAGCAGCACGGCCAGCGGCAGCAGCAGCAGCAGTGGCGGTCCAGGCATCCTCCAGACGGGCAGGCCACGCAGCCAGCCACACGCTGCACAAAGGAATGCAATGCGTTACTTTACCGCAGGGGAGCTCGTCACTGTCGGAACCGACGAGGCGGGACGGCGGGCGCGTCGCCGCAAGGAATCCGAAGGAACCAGACGAGCGATTCAACGCTCTGTCTCTCTCGCACCCGTACGCAGAGCCCCAGGCGTGCGACAGAGTCAGGGCGACGAGACGAGTCCTCCGAATCGCTCGGCAGGATTCAGCCTGTGGACGAGAGGGTGGGCCACCCGCTGCTCTGCGGAGCGCGACGGCCGCACGGTTGCCTACCCGGCGGGCGCTCGCAGCACCCAGCTCTACACCCAGCCACCATGAACTCGTTTCACAGTACTCGACACCGATTCCGGCAGTTTTCGCGATTCGGTTTGACTGGCTTGGCTGCCTTGTGACAAACTGTAACGCTTTTCCCGGAGCACCGCGAAAGCGAAGACAACGGGCTTGGCACGCAGATCGCCCTTCCATCCTTGGCCTGCCTCGGCCTGCCTTGGCCTTTCCCGGTCGTTTTTGCCGTGTTTTGGCAAAACTCCCCCGGAAACTGGGTGACCTAGTAACGTACGGGACCCAGCGGGGGGAACGCGAGCGTGACGGGGAGGGCGTGGCGGGGTGGGGGAGGGGGAGGGGGATCCCTCTGCCATGCCCACTGCCATGCCCACTGCCATGCCCCAGCTTCTCCGCCGCGCCATGAGCCGCGATGGGCGATCCGGATTACGCCGTTTAGCCGAATGGACGAGCAGCGGACACACGACACAGAGGGAGGGGAGGGAGTCATTTGTTCACTCCATCCTTTCTCTAGTTCTTCGGGCTTCGGGTGCAATCGGAGCCAACGGGGTCGGCCCGAAGCCCGAAGGGAGGACGTCGCCGAGTTTAGCACTTCGAGTCCATCACCGAGGCACAGCGGCGTGCTATAGGCGGACACCAGCACAACGCTGCAGACTGCAAGGCACACTTGGCACTGGGGACCCCTCCGTCGGGGCGGCGAGGCTGAAGGCGAGGCGTTCGACGCCGAGGTGTCCGCCCTGGCCTGGGCCCTGGCCGTCGACGTCCCGGCGGACTTGCCTTGGCACTGTGGGCCCCGCCGCTTCTGGCTCATGGTGCTGCTGGGTGTCCTGGGTGTCCTGGGTGTCCTGGCGACGCACTGGTCCACTAGTCCGCACACATGACTCTAGCCTCTCCGCGGGGAGGGCGGGCTGCGCGAGGGCTGCGCGAGGCCGGTGCGACGCGACGCGGTGCAGGCCGGTGCAGGGCGGACGGACGACGGACTCCAAGTGAGTCACCGAGATGTCACCGAGACTCCAACAAAGGCTGGCCCGCACGGGCCCCACGCTATATACTATACAAACCGCGGCCCGCGGCTGCCTGGCCGGCGAGGGGGGCGGGGAGGGGGGTGAAAGGGAGGAGGACGGCGGCGGGGCAGGTGGATGATTCGGCCCACTTGCGGGTCGGCTACTCAGTCCGGCCGGGACGCGCGCACACACACACACACACACACACACACACACACGCGCGCGGGTACGCACGCGGCCGCGTCAGGCTCCGCTGCCCCCCGTGCCCTTATCCGCGAGCATGGACCATGGCGACGATCCTGCCCCGCCCCTCCCCGGCGGATCGGCAGGCCGCAGCGCCCGCCGCAATCGGAGGCACGCCGACACCGTCACCGAGGCCGTGGAGTGGAGGGTGCAGCAGCTGCAGCTCGTCGAGTGCAGGGCGTGAAGACCAGCGGCAAAGGCAGAGTGTCACCCGCCAGTGAGAAAAGTTTACTGTCTTGAATCTGGATCCGCAGCCTAAACATAAATTTTGAAAAATTTGTTGGCGGTTTTTTTTGTCGTTGGCGCGTTTTGTGTTCTACTGGGGTAGTTTTCGCTGCTGCAGTCGCTTGCTGCACTCGGCGTCGCGTCGCGTGCAGTGTCCGGCCTGCCAGCGACGCCAGAGCGACGCGAGAGTGCGCAGGGCAGGCAAAGCAGGCACGGCAGGCAACGCGTGCCGGCAAATCGGCGAGGAAAGGCGACGCCATAAAGCGAGGCGGAGCGCAGCAGACTGATTCCGCTCGGCGTCTAGTCGCGCTGTCTCTCTCGCACCCGCCATGGAACGCCCCATGAGTGCGAGCGAGACAGAGAGGCCGAAAGCCAAGTTCGGAATCGCTCTGCAGGCGCGTGCTCGTGGCGACGTGACGCGCGGTGCCGTCGGCGTGCCGAGGACCTGGACGCTGGACGAACGATGGACCCCGCGACCGCGACACCGCGAGCCGCCTTGCCTTGCCTTGCCACGGCTCGTTTGACTGTTGGCGCACCGCGGGGCTAGAAAGCAGCACTGCCACTGACTCAAATAATGGGCAGTGTGAGTGATTTTACCCGTCGGTTGAGCTATACGTTTTGCCAATTTACAGGATTTTTTTCTTTTATTTTCCAGGTACAATCCGAGTTTGTGTGAGTAAGTTTGGCTCCGCGGACAGTTAAGTCCACCGCCCCCGCAATGCGCAGAAGTTGCGGCCTTCCCTACGGTACGCGGAGGTGGATAATGACAGTGCCTATTGGTCCATTTCTTTGTGCCTAAATTTTTAATGACCTTTTTAAAAGTTTTCAAACATTTATGAGGCAAGTTGAAAAAAGTGTCTGCCAACTCAAAACAAGGTAACCGATGTGAAAGGGTAATTAAAAAACAACACACACGACATATTTTTCTAAAAATTTGCCATTTCTTTTTATTACATAAAAATTACTGTGTCAAATTGATATGAAAGATTCTGGGGATGGTTTACAAAACTCTGAGATACAAAATGTGTCAGAAATCTGTGCCCAAATTTTTATGAGTAATCAAATGAAGGCACTTTTTCAGTCTATCAAGAATTGTTCAAAAAATCATGAATCCAGGGTTTTAGTCATACACGACAATGGAAGATGTCCAAACTTCTCTATCATGAGAAAGTATTGACAACAGTCAAAATATGCTCTCTAATCTAATTAAAATTTATATTTGTCAAAGGACGGAAAATGAGATTCTAGGCTAAAACATAATTTGAAAACTTAATGGTTAGATATAAATTCATTCAATGGAACATGCCCATCATTACCCTATCAATACTGGTGCCACCACAAATCTTGGTGCCTAAATTTATGGGTGACAAAGTATGATTAAGTTTGTAAAAAATATTTGTTTATAAAAAACCAAACAAAGAGAAAAAAAGCAAAAGCTGAACGACAAATATTACCTAAGGTAAACATTATGTTAATATGATACCAGCACTCTTAAATAGCTCGACACAATTAACCTTTCAGTACAATTCTTCACATTAAAAAATGTGCATGTATTTACATAAAATATATGGCAAACCTATGCACACAAATAAAAGGGTATGAAGTGAAAGAGCATTGGTCACATGCCTCAAGGTAATGCTACCCATAGCAGTATCATTATGGCCTTAAACAAAAGGAGCCCAATGAGATCTTAAAAGAAACAATGTTCTAAATATGAAACAGAATGAAATGCAAGTCAAGGGAGTCAAGGGTGAAAAATCTTAAGATGAGCAGCATCAAGGGTACAAATACAGTATCAAAATAGAGTACAATAAAACATACCGTAAGTACTATCTTTTACAGAAAAGGAGTAAAGGGTACAGTATTAAGTAGATAAGTGTCTACACTTTCTTAGTAGCCCAGGACGGAATAATGGTAACAATTCTAATACAGAAACAGTTCAGTAAAGTAGTATTAACAAAAGTTAAAATTGAACACATTCACATACTTAATTTTGCCTCAAAATATCAGAGGCAATCTCACAAACTCGAAAGAAACATTCTTCCATCAGAATATATGTTGCTAGATAAAACTATACATTACATGCATATAAAACTGCAAAACTAACAAGCATCCCATTTTTTATTAAAGAGAATTTAAAAAAAAGGACTGCAGTCCTAGAACTAGAACTTTGAAGCGCACTCCCTTCCTGAACAGCAATATGTTTACAGTTAATGAAAAAAATGTATAAGGCACAGATGTGAAAATTGAAGCAGCTCTAGATGATTATGATTGGTGTAGTGGCATCTTAATTACAGACCAAGTGTGGTTCCTACAACTAGATTGATGGGCTATAACTTTTCCACAAAAGTAATTAAGGCAAAAGTTATTGAGCCTCGATGTCAGCCAGTCTGCTAGTACTCCCTCTAGCAGACTGGTCCGAATGTCAGGCGTAAGATACCTTTTGCTCATAAGTTTTGTCTTCCCAATCATATTCTGGAGGCTTAGCAGTGTGGCGTAGTTTGCACCACTTTGACCCAAAACGTAACATCAACATTATCAATACTGCCATGAAGAGAACCAAGATGGCTAAAGCTGGATAAAACACGTGGAAAACCATTTTTACTTTTTTCTCACAAAAAAGGAGAGTGAAATGTCTATAAATGAAAAACAAAGGGTTAAATGTCACTTTCCCTCTTCTGCAGTTCAAGATAAACTGTAGGCAATCGCTCTTCGTAGATTGGTTCAAATGGCTCTACAGGCTCAACAACAGGAAGCCAGCTCTTGTCCAACTCTGTGTAGTCCAGAGGAGGCTGCAAGTGAGGAGTTTTCGACCAGATAGGAAGGATCCAGCGATTTCCTAAGGGCAGAGAAAGTCATTAGTAAAAGAGAAATCATTATTACTAAACATTGGAGTTGAGTGAGAAAAATGTACCTGTGTTAGAATCAGTCCAGTAGTCCTTGTGCTTAGAGCAGCAGCAGAAGAAGACGTTCAAAGCGATCAGAGCAATTCCAATCACAGTGCAAATTCCAATAGCAGTGTAGAAAGGGGAAAAGTCACCGGGCTCGTGCTTGGTAAAGAAAGGATTCTTCAAGTAATCGTTCCTGTCTTCGAAAATAGATGGGTTTCTAAAATCGTCTTGGTTTCCGTAATAAGACATGATCTACCAGCTCACAGCATATTCTGAAAGCAAAAGAACGAAAAATTAGTTCCATCTCACAAAATTATTGACTCATTTCCTACAGAAACAATTGAAAGAGATACTGTCTCAACTTTCGATTCAACTAGGCACAACAGTAAAAGGTAGAATAATTGGAAATTTCCTACAAGTAAACTGCTGAGAGCAGAGCACCTATCAGACCAGCAAGAGATAGAAGATTCCGTTAGGAAAGAGAGATCGGTCCAAAGAGCGTATGTTATGCTTATCTAATAGAAAAACAGGAATCTCTGGCCAAATCACAAACAGATTCGAGCTAAACGGGTACATCATGACATGGGTATGGGTGTGGCACGGAGGACATCACTCGGGATGAACTAACAGGTGTTTTGCCGACGCGAGCAATGCAAATCAAATCTCAAGACAAAACCAAAAGCACACAAACCTTCCCGGCCCGAGCAAAAATTGAGGAGAAATTCAATTGATGATTAGAAAGTTTTGCCGCTAACAGTCAAGGTACCCTTCTAACCAAGCCGCTTCACACCCGCCAAGCCCAAGCCACATAGCTACCTCATAAAAATAAACAAGGAATGGACAACAACAACAAGACGAGGTGGCGGGGGGAGGGGAGGGGGGTGAGTGGTGGGGGGAAACAACTGCCTGGCGCTGGCGGCAGACCACGTGACTTCGTTCCCGCCAAACGCGAAAGAGCTCCGCGGAGTAGATGCAAGTTTTTGAAGGGGGCCGGGGTAGATTGAGAAAACGGAGGGGGGGGGGATATGATTGTTGATAAATCGAAGAAGTCGCCACTAACGGCTGAACAAGTTCCTCGTTCCCACTCAATGGATCATTGCCCTCGTCGGGTCATTCCTCTGACCAGCCCGGCCGCCCGGCCGAGCTCTCGCTCCGTCTTTCTCCCTCTCTCCGTCCCACTCCCTCGTGTGGTGTGGTCAGGTGGTCAGTCAGTCAGTGCCAGTGCCAGTCTTACCAGTGGCTGCAGTGAGCAGTGCCGGTGCCCGTTGCCCCGTCGAACTCGGTCGCGATGAACCACAACAACAAGAGGAAGGTGGACGTCAACGACAACCTGGACAGCTTCTCGGTTCCCCGGGTCCCTCCCCCGGCTCTGAGGAACACGAATGTCAACTCGCGCCGCATGTCCTTGGCGGCCGGCACGCTGCCTGGCCACTCGGCCCCGGTGTTTGCCATGCCGGCGATCCCCACGGTCTCCGCCGTCGGCTCCTCTTCCTCGGCCAGCCGCAGGCACGCCGAGGAGCAGCAGGAGCAGCTGGACTCCGTCTTCAACAGCTACATCACCACCTTGGCCTCAAAGCGCAGGGTGGAGATGAGCGCCGTCAACAGTCGCCGTGACATTGCCGTGAGTGCGCGCTGCGGCCCTGCGGAGTGGTGGCGTGTTTGTTTTCGTCCCCCCCCCCAATCCCCTTCTGGCACTTCCCTCCGGTGGTTTCTCGTTCCGGTATTATGGCGGTTTCGTCCCTGCTGGGAGTTGCCTCTGCACCGGTCCGTTTTTATTTTTCAGGAGCAGTTATCAATTCTCCTGCAGGAAAGTGTCAGGATAAAAATTCAGAAAGAAAAGGAACACACGAAACTGGATGAGCTTCACTTTTTGCTGCTTTCTTGCCATATGGCATGTAGTTTCCCACGCTTATTAGGTACTTGCCTATTTATTACAATTCCATGTGTGATAAGCTGGTTTCATTTACCCAAATGTATCAAATTGTTTTCCTTTAGATGAAACTATTATGAGGCAATGTGTTCCACTGCAAGCAATATCAGCATGTGCTCAGAGCCGAATGAATTCTCTAAGATGTACACAGGTTAAGCCCATTAAAGATATGCAGAAATTTGGTAAGGCCCACACAAAAATGAAGTTACGATCTATGGATCTTTTTGATGAGTAAAGCTTTGTTTTCTGTCATTAGATAAAGTTGGAGAGAGTCTAAATGAACTCGGAGAGACTTTCTGCATTCCTTCAGAAATCATAGATAATTGTGTCAACACTGCAGGGTGTCTTCGTGATCTGGAGGAATCAATAAATGTTGTGGAAGAAGAAAACAAAAGGTTTGTTGAGACATTCAGAATTTCATATTCTATTTTATTTCTTAAAGAATTACTTGGTACACTGCTTGATTGTTCTTTGTTACAGTCTGGACCAGTTAAAGGACACCAACCACTGTCTCCTCGCTCAGAACTTTTCAAGTACTATGAAACTGTCATAAATGTTATTGTATTTTATAATTTTTTTCCTATTGTTTACTGATGTTTTCAATTTATGGGGAAGGTAGTTAAAATTTTTTGATACTTTTTTAAGGAATAAATATGGTTTGCAGTTGAATACTCGGTTTTTGTTTTATACAACGTATTGAACTTAAATCAGTCAGATAACATTACACTGTTACAAATTCTAGAAAATGGAATGACATTCTAGCTAATTTATATCTGTAACCTAAAATGATTCGGTTGGATGAGAGATGCAACTTGATGAACTGATATGAGAGAAACATCTACTGCGATGCGAGCAGAAAGCAAATGCAAATTTAAACCAGTAAGGGGCTGCTTACATGTGCTTTGGATGTTGCACAAAAATGCACAACAGAGTGTGTGTGGGGGGATAATGGTGTCATTCCATGTTGCAAATGCATGTACTTGTAAAATACAAGAAATCTCAAAAACAACATTTTTTTTTCAAAAGCGGCATGTGAGATGGCTCGCTTGACCTGGAAAATGCAGCTTCAGTAATTCAAAAGACAATCTATGTAACATGAATGCAAACTAAGTTTAACATCACTATATCCCCTACAGTAATATGTTTGAGATTCTGAACTTGGATAAATTCTAAAGTGGGGACAAATACTTTGAACGGTTATTACATATTTATGTCTAGATGATTATGTAAATGCATTGATTCTAATGAGAACACTGCTGATTAATATGAATGTTGACTATCAACCATTACGTTTGCAGTCTTGTTAAGTAAAAAAGGCAAACGTTTAAATAATTAGTTTTAAACCAAATGAACACTTTCATATAAGTAACTGAAGAAAGGAGAGGAGCAAAATAAATGAGGGTTCTCTAACATCTATTTGACACAACGACTTTGCAAGAGATTCTACAATTGTTGAGTATTGTGCAATGCCATAGACAAAATTACAGAATACAGTATCTTAAAGCTATGAAGTCTAAAGTTCTTAAATTTCAAACAAGTATTCAAGAAACACTATGTATTGACTGGAGAAATGAATTTAGGAAAAGTAAAAACCCCAAAAATTCCAGTATAGCAGTAAAGACATTTACGATTGATAAATAAAAATAAATATGGAGAACATGATGGGAGAGTTCAGCTAGCGAGATGAATGATGCTGCTCAAGTTGCTGGACGCTGCGGCTGCTGGAAGTTTACTGCTTGTTGCGACGGGTGCCTGAAAGCAAAACAAAACCATCATCTCAAGGACTTGACCACTCAATTTTATGAAGCGACCGGCATCTCCAGAAGAGAAACATTTCCGACGCTCTCCGACGGATGGACCGAGAGGAGCGCCGCGAGAGTAGGCAACCCAACTGCCTTGGACTCCCCCCGTGCGGCTTGGGTCGCCTACCTCCGCGGCGCCGACCGACATGACGTGTCTAGTGTCGAGCCGGCAACCGCTGACTGATTCAGAGAGTCGTTTTCGTCGCCCTGTCTCTCTCACACTCGTAGGTGCGAAAGAGACAGAGCGCCGAAAACGACTCTCTGAATGAGTCTGCTGCGGCAAGTGGCCGGCAACTCACCTTTGGCCTTCTTCTGGCCCTTGGGTTTGCACCGCTTGGTGATCTGGCGGGCCTGCTCGCAGGACGGGTCCGAGTTGGGCCGCAGTGCGTCCGTGCGCGCCATGCGCCCGCTCGTGCACTCGCCCCAGGGTCCCTTGTCATAGCGGCAGGCTGCAACACCACACGCAACGTGCAACGTAGAGCCACTTGACTTGCAGTGCAACGCAGAGCGACCAGTGCAGCGCCGCCAATGCAACATGCCAAGGCAGACGAGCGCTCCGACTCACGGGCCTTGCCTCGGACCTGGAACAAGAGGCAGGCTGGGGCAGAAACGCGCCTTTCTGCGTCTGGCCAGTCAGCTCGCTCGGGAAAACGACAGTGTTTCTGGGACCGACTCCGCGCATGCCCAAGTTATGCAATGCACGCCGGACTGCCAATAACACACGAGACTGCACAACGGGCCAAGAGTCCTCCACGGGTGCATGGACATCAAAAGAAGCCAGCAAGCTCGCGACGACGCCAGCAAGGACTTGTCGATACGGCATGCTCCGTGCGCCCTTCCGGGGCTCGACGGCCCCTGGTGGCCCCTTGGTGGCCGCTGGTCCCCCCCTCCCCCCTCCCCCCTCCCAGCGACCCGCGTCTTGTCTTGGCGCCCTAATAGGGAAGCGCTCCATTTTCTCATTGACGGCCGCGGACTCAAGACGAGACACAGCGGCTGAGGCTGGTCGGCCAGCAGGCTGACTCCGAACAGCGCTTTCGTCGCTCTGTCTCTCTCGCACTCACGGGGCGTGCCGGGCGTGCTGGAATCCGGGATGGCCGAGCAGTGTGCTGGCCGACCCCGATCAGAGCCACGCTGTGGCGGGGACATGAACTTGAGGCCGGGCTGACTGGGCCCCAGTGACCGCCATGGCCACCGTGTTCCTCGTTGCGACGCGTTGTGCGTACAGCCCGCGCGCTGCTGCAGCAACGCCACCAGCCTGGCGCACTAGTAGACCGCGGCCAGGTCGAGGCCCCCCTGCCCCTCTTGGTCTTCCCCGTCCTGCCCTCTCGCGGGTGGCGCGGCGACGCGTGAGGAGTGACTCGCGGTGCGCTCTGTTGAATGGCATGGTGCCCTTTGGAGCGCCATCTGGCTCTGGCGAGGCTCCGGCCCTGCTCTGGGCGACACACGACCTGCTCCAGGCTGGTCCAGGCCCTTCGGCCGCGGGCCCTTCGGTTTGGGCCTCGTTTGGCACTCCCGTCACGTCGCCCCGCCCCGCCCCGCCCCGCCCCGCCCCGCCCCGCCTCGCGAAGGGCCGAGGATTGAATCTGTGACGACCCGCCCGGCCACGCCCCGCCCCGCCCCGCTCGGACTTTTTGCCTACCGCCGGCGCGGTCTTTCACTGACTTCGGCCGGCCAGGGCGTTGCACCTTTCAACGGAGCTGCCCAAACTGCCCCCCTCCCCACTCCATCCCTTTCACCACATGGCTCGTCCCGTTAGTTTGAGATTGATGCACTGAGAGAAACGTTTAGGTCCCGCAACTGAATATCCACCTTTCCATTTCGAAAGAAATCTTCGAAAGTATCCATTGGTGGGGTCACACGTTCGGTTCAAGTGCCATTTAGCGACTCTGGAGTTCAAAACGCGTCTAGAGTTATGGCGCCTCCACCGTTCTTCTGGCCCACGCGGACCTCGGCGTGGACGGCATGCTGCCTGCATGCAGGGGGACGGCGCCGCGACGAGCGAGGCGACGAGCCACTCGAGAATCGTGGTAGTCAGCGCGCTGCGGGGGAATAAAAAGGGGTGGCCGCGCCGCAGCGCCGCAGTCCGAGCAGCGCTTCTTCCATCTGTCTCTCTCGCACCCCTGGAGTGGCGACAGACACAGCGGCGAGGACGAAACCACTGTTCGGAGTCAGCTAGCAGCCACACTGCCAACGTGCACGGCGAGCATGGAGATCGCCAGTCCGGGGCAGTCCGGGGCACCCGTTGCAGCATTCAGAGCACCCTCCCCTGCCCCTCCCCTGAATGGTGGCGTGGAGAGTCTGGGCGACGTCGCGTGGCCGAGGCCGCTGGACGCTCACCCTTCTTGCACTTCTTCTGGATGGTCTTGGTCTGTTCGCAGGTGGCCGCGTCGCCCTTCTTGAGCGTCAGCGTCCTGGTGCGGGTGTTGGACTTGGTGTCGCACTCGGACCACGCGCCCTTGGCGTAGCGGCAGGGGTCGTCTGCAACAGCACCGCACGGTGGCGTCAGACAACAAACACAAGTACAAATTCAAGAATGGCAATGACGTCACTGAAACACTGAGGAGTCCCTAGATCCCTCAACCAGCACTGCGGCGTGGCACGCGGCACAGGACGTGACTCGGCACTCGCATGTTTTTCGCGGTGCAGTAGCGCACGACGCAAACAGCATACGGCATGGCGCACCTCCCCGAGTCCAGAGAGAGGGGGGGGGGCTAAGCTAGCAGTTTTGGCTTGTTGGTTTTTCAACCGGAGCGGTTCACCCTGCCCGGTCCCTCCGCAGCCCGACGTCGGAAAAGCGGAAAACTGCGGGGGGCAAACAGGCAGCGTGCGGGCACGGGCCCGGGGACGGGCACGGGGACCGAGGCGGGACGGAACTTTGCCGCTGAGTCGTAAACGGGGTACGCGCGGCGCCACGGCCAGGGCACGGCCAGGGTGCCACCTTCCAAATTCCTGCTGACTGCAGCCGCTCCGGCGCCAGTCAGCACACCGCTGGAGCCCGGGGGCGTTCGCACGAGAAAGGTGAAGCTGTCTGACCCTCCCTCCCGGACCTCCCGGAGAACTTCCCCGAGCAGGAGCCAGGCAGGAGCCCCCGAAGGCACGAGGGCCCGCGGCCCGAAGGGAAAGGCGGGGTGACAGGGATTATGTGTCGCGGGCGAGGCGGAGCGGCGTGGCGGCACAGCGGCAGAGCCAAAGTTAAGGCGGATTGAAGGAACTCGACGGGAAGGCGCGAGGCGGGCGCGAGGCTGGCGCGAGCCGCGAGGATGAGACGCCAGTGAAATAAGACCGAAGCTGCGAGGCACCTCGTCCACCGCGTCACTGCCAAACGCGTTTCCCAAGTCGGAGGTGGGGCGGCCGAACCGCGGAACCGGGAAGCACTAGCGGCCCCGTCCCGTGCCCGTCCCGCCCCGCGTTGGAGTCGCGCTGTCCCTCTCTGTGCGGGTGCGCCGTTTTCGGGAGGGCGAGGCTTCGAGCGGCCTTCGGGGAGGGGTGAAGCTGTGGGGCGATCTTCGGAGCGAAAACGGAGTGCAAAATACGCCACCTGTCCTCCGAGACCCTCCCGCCCTCCACAGTACAGTGGCAAGCGGGGCAAGCTCAGGCCCTTCATCATGCGGTGCACGATCGCACCGCCAGACCGGCATCGCGCACTCAACAGCAGCACAGCAGTGGAGCGGCATTCCGCTGGCTATCGCCATGCCAGTATCGCCCGCCACACTCGCAGACCAACCGCACCCCGCCCCGCCCCGCCTCGCCAAGGGGACAGTGTGACAAAGGGGAGCAGTGCAGAGCTAGGCACTGCGAGGCACTGCGAGCCACTGCCATGCCATGCCAGTGCCAGTGGCTGTGCACGGTGCGGTACGTGGAGCGGTACGCACTGATGGCATGAAATGTGCTCCTCCAGCAGTGACGCCGCACGTCGCACGGCCGCATCCCATATGCAGGGAGGGTCCATTCAGACCGCAAAGGGGAGGCTGTGGCGGGGCGGGGCGGGGCGGGGCGTGCGATAGGGGCAGCGTGCAGCCCGTCTGACAATCTTCATTACGCGCTTCCAGGCCGCGGCGTGTGCGCTGTACTGCCCAAGCTGCGCCAACCCTCTTCTTCGGCGTGGCGTGGCGTGGCGGGGCATGAATTTTCATGAGAGGCATGCTGCCGCCGCCCCGAGACCTGCCTATCCCGCACTAATTGTATTACATAGACGAATCATTTCCGCCCCGCAGCGCCGCGGCTGTCGCGCCGTCGTCGTCGCAGTGCTGCTCTGCTGCTGACCATACGGGCAGCGCGACGGTCACTTCAAAGTCGGCTGGAATGAGCGAGCGAGCGAGACAGCGCCAGTGTTCAAACACACAAAGTAAAGTCCGCCTGGAACAGCCGGGACGGTGCCTCCATCTGGCGGTTCCTGCTGCGCCACCACGGGGCCGAGCCTCGGCCTCGGCCTCTGCCCCGGGGCGGTGGAGGGCGACCGTCGTGCCGTCGTCCTGGAGCTGCCCCGGGCGCGACGACCCGCACACTCCACGCCGTGCTCCAGCGCCGTGCTCCAGCGCCGTGCTCCAGCGCCGTGCTCCAGCGCCGTGCTCCAGCGCCGTGCTCCAGCGCCGTGCTCCAGCGCCGTGCTCCACGCCGTGCTCCAGCGCCGTGCTCCAGCGCCGTGCTCCAGCCTGGGGCTCGCTGGGGCTGCAGCACGCCCCGCAGTGCCTGCGCCTGCCTGCGCCTGGCTGGGCCGGGAAGGCAGGACCAGGGCTGCAGACCTCCCCGCCCCGCCCTGCCCCGCCGGTGGCTGTCTAGTGCCGCATGCTCTAAGCTGGTAATAATCGCATTAGCCGCACCTCCTCTCCTCGCAGCCCCCCGCGACCCCGCCGCACTGAGTCGCACCTGGCTCGGCCTGCACACTGATTCCGTCGCTCTGTCTCCCTCGCACTCGCAGAGCGTCCTGTACATTCGCGAGAGAGACAGAGCGACGAAAGCGACTCTCGGAACCAGTCTGCGGGGAGCCCTGGCCTTCCCTGCCCTGGCGCCCTGGCCCTGGGTTGCGGAGGGACCGGGGACCGCTGCTGGAAGAGTAAGTTGGGCTGGCGATTTGTCCCGACCCGACCCCGCCGGGCCCCGGCCCCGGGCTCCAGGACAGAGGTGCACGTCCTGGACGTCCTGGCTAGAGCACCTGGAACGTCGCTCAGAACTTTGCGGCGGGATGCCTTGGGCTGCCTGGCCAGGGCCTGGCCGCGCGCCGCGCCCCGATAAGGTCGCCCACCCCGCTCAGTCCACCGGTAAAACATTCACGGCACGACGAAGTGGCGACCAAGGGGAACAACGCCGAGACAGTCTCGACACGTGACTGCTGCCGGCCAGCACTCAGTTCCGCCACACTATTGCCGGGGGTGAACGCAGGGCGAACGAAGAAATTGCGCCGCGCTCGCGGGATGCTGCGGACTGCTCTCGCTTCCTCTCGCACCCCTATAGAGCGCCCCGTGAGTGCGAGAGCGACGAGGCACTGCTCGGAGTCAGACTTGAGGCGATTGGCACCGCTACAAAAGAGCTTTGACATTCTCGGGGCAGCGGGGCGGGGTAAGCCGACTGCAGGGTAATGGCAGTGCTGCGACGCGGCCGCAATCAGTGCAGGCTTTCGGCCCAGAGGGGGGAGGGGGGGGGGGCGGCCAATCTACTGCGGTGATAGGGACTTGATCTGGTGGAGTGCCGCGCCATGGCGGGGCGGACAGCGCTGGAATGTGAAGCAGTGAGGCAGTGCGGGCGGCGCGCCGCGGCGGGTACGAACTCAACTGCTTTTGCCGGCCGTCAGGCCGTCACCGAGGCACTAGAGGCGACCCTCTTACGCCCCGCCCCGCCCAAAGGGTGCCCTTCGCTCGTCACGCCTAGAAGCCGTCGAGCACTGCGAACTCCGGCCTGGACTCGGCGCAGGGCCGGGCTACACTTTCTCAGCAGGCTGATTCCGAACGGGACAGCACTTCGTCGCTCTGCCCTTCTCGCACTCCGAGGCCTTTCCCTCAGGCTGAGAGAGACACAGGGCGACGACACGCCGCTGTGCGGAATCGGTCCGCCTCCGGGCGGGGGTGGGGAAGCGGCCTAGGCCTCGGCCTAGGCGGCGCCGAGATTAATTTATTCGCGTAAGTTTCTCATAAGTTACTCTCGCTGCCGAGCATAATGAGGAGCGCATGGTGGGTAAGAGGCGTCGCGCGCGCGCGCTGGCTGGAGGAGTGCTGAAGGAGTGCCTGCACGCTCGGAAAACAGAAATCAAAGTCTTGTCGTGACGCTACTCCGGCAGAGAGTTTTTGCAGCGTCGGGACGGGACGGACAGTTGACGGAAAGTATATCCGGCCCGGGGCTGCCGGGGCTGCCGGGGCTGCTGGGCTGGGCGGAGGTGGAACAGTAGCAGCACCCCCACGCCCCCACGCCCCCACGCCCCCACGCCCCCACGTTTGCCCGAGTTGGAGCGCAGCGCTCGGCCGAGCCGCGGCCGAGCCGGACGCTGCCGTCCCAGTCGGAAGCAATAGGGAGAAGGGATCGCAGAAATTAGTTCCGGTCCGTCCACCAGGCCGCGCCGCTGCCGCTCCCACTGCGCCCCGAGTACACACAACACTCCAGTAGACTCCAGCAGACTCCAGCGAGCGAGCCGCTGCGCTCCGGCCCGGCCGATCCCGGCCCTGTGTTTGGACGTGGGAATGGACCAACACGACCAACACTCACTCAGGGATGCTTCCGTTGTCAACAACATCAGGGCCGGCAGGGCCCGTCCACGGTCGGCCCATCCCAGAGGCCGGCCGGAGAGCACCGAACTTTAATTAAACCGATTCAAACGCTGGAGGAGGAGAAGTGGGCCTGGACGGGCGACGACCGACGACGCCGACGCGACGGCTTGACCAGCCGGAGGAGGCCGAGCGGAGCGAAAAGTGTGGGAGCGCGCGTCGTCTTTTGGGGGCGTGCTGGGGCGGCGGGGGCTCCACGTCCAGCGACTAAAACAACAGACTGGCAGGACGAGCTGGCAGAGAGGCAAGGGGAGCGCCGAGAGAGGGAAGGGACCTTCTTTGCCAACTTCAACAACAACGACGACAACAACAGCAACAACAACAGGCAGGGCCGAAGCGACCGGCCGAACAACCGAGCGGCCCGACGAACCCTGCCGCGCCACGCCGCGCCACCTTGCCGGTCCACTACTTTGCGGGATGAGGCGAGGCGTCATTTCCTTTCTTTCTCTTTCTCAGCTGGAAAACGAGAACGAGAACGAGATCAAAGACAGTGACAGAGAGAGTCCGGATTAAAACGGATTACGCGTCCCTTTGCCCCGCTTTGCCGGCCACGCCACCGTGGCCCCCGCGGCCCCCGCGGCCCCGTTTCGGATTTATTGAAGCCCTCGACTGCGAGAAAAGGCGCAGGGAAGGGGGTGGGGGTGGGGGGTGAATGATTGGGGAATCCCCTGCGGCTTGTGTTGGCAATCCAGCGCCGGGCATAATGAAGCGGTGACCAGGACCGCCAGGACACAGAGCCTTTCGGCCTTTGGCGGGGGAAGGGGAGGGGTGATGGATGCGAGACGACGACGAGGGCGTTGATGGTGTTGATGGCCACTCACTGCGAGTCTTGGCGCCGCGCTCGCTGCGGATCAGCACCTCGCCGTCGTCCTCCTCCCAGACTTCACCGTCGGCGGCCGCCACGGCCAGGAAGAGCAGCGCGCCCACCGCCACCACGGACAGGCCCCACTTCATCCTGGAAACAGACAAAGCACGATTACATTTCGGAAAACACGGCAAGTTTGGCGCGCGCCGCGCGGGGCTGGCGCAGGGGTAGCAGGATGAGGACGCCGCCGTCGCGGTTGCTTTGGCCTCGTAAAGCGGCGCGAGGTTCGTGTTGGTGGTGGTCGTCGTGGTCGTCGTGGTGGCGGTGTTGAGGCTGTTGTGCGGCCGCCCTTGCTGCGCCCGCCCTGGCTCCGGCCGACACGAACGACACCGCGGAGGTTGTTATACGACTCGCCGTTTTATGGAAGGTGCCTTGTTCTCCTTCCCCAGCGGTTCCTGTGCCTTGCCCCGCCTTGCCCCGTTCCTCCACAATCTGCGGCGGGGCCGCGGTCATATTTGCGCTCGACCGGAGTGCCGGAGTCCAGGACGGAGACCCACCCGCCGCCTCCCTGTTCGGCCATACCGCGCATATTTCGGATTGGCCCGCCAAGTTTGCGATGGCCGGAGTTTGCCAGGATTTATAGATGTTTAAGGAGGCGAGGCGGTGTCCACGGCGCGCGCTCCGCGTTCCGACCCGACCCGCTCCGGGTCCTCCGGCCGGCTTAACCGCCGCGGACCTGGCGGCCAACTGGAGCGCCCTCCGGCTTTGCGAACAACGCCCGTCGAGGCGCCGAGGAGGCTGGGACAACTTTTGATGCGCGCGCCTCCCTGCCTCTGCGCCCGGGTTTTTCTTTTTCTCCGTTCGATAGTATCGAAGTGATTCGCCGAGTCATTCTGCATCGGGGCGGCCAGAGAGGGCTGCGCCTCGTCCGACAGGGAGGAGGAGAGGACGGCGCCTGCCTCCGCATTTGCCTTCGCCCGCCGACTGACAAGTTGCAAATGGGCTCAAGTTTGCCAGCACCACAGTACACCACGGCACGCCGCGCGCCGCGGGGGGCGCGGAGCGGAGCGGAGTGGCCGGGGTGGAGTGAAGCCCACCGGGGCGCTGCTGCCTTGCCGCGGCACACCAGATTCCGAGAGTCGCTTTCGTCGCTCTGTCTCTCTCACACCTACAGGGTACGCCCCATCAGTGCGAGAGAGGCAAAGTGGCGAAAACGACTCTCGGGACGGCAGGACAGAACGAGGCGGCGACCAGAAGGAGTGAACAAAGCTCGTTTGTACCCAAGGCAAGGGGACGTGCTGATCCTTCTTGTCCGTCTAAACTACTCGAGCCCACAAGCGCGCCAAACTTCGAGGGGCTGTCAGCCGCCAGTCCGGCCACAACAACGCACTGCGCAGCACCGCGCAGCACCGCGCTGGCGAATGAAATGGGATGGAGTTCCCACTGCACTCTTGGCCGAGGGCTGCCATGCCATGGCGCTAGCCGCCCCTCCTGTCTGCCTGCCTGCCTGCCTGCCAGCCAGTCCGGTACAACAACAATGGCCGGGGGATGGCCACTCGACGCGACAATGCGCATCGCCGATCCACCATCGATCTACGCGCGAGGGCCGCGAGGCTGTAGCTGCACAGTGGGCCAGAAGACCGGTGGAGGCGGCCAAAACTCTAGACGTGTTTTGAGCTCCAGAGTCGCTGAATGGGGCTCGAACCGAACGTGTGACCCGACCAATGGGTTCCTCGTTCGGAGAGCAATCCATTGGTGGGGTCACACAGTCGGTTCGAGCCCCATTTAGCGACTCTGGAGCTCAAAACGCGTCTAGAGTTTCGGCCGCATCCACCGGTCTTCTGGCCCACCCCACTGTGAGCTGTAGCCGGCGGGCAGTCCACGCGACCAGCACGCCACTCCAGCCTCCCCGTCCGGCCGCGCCTTTGTCCACCGCTCTCGAACACACAACCCCTCCACGGCAGGCCGACTCCGAACGCCGTCGTTCTGTCTCTCTCGCACTCGCACTCCGCGGGCCGCCCCGTCGAGCTGCAAGAGAGACGGGGAGACGAAACACAGTTCGGTATAGCTCTGCTGCTGCCCAACCTTTGGACACATCAAAGAAGCAGAAAACTCACAAAAAAAATTAAACTTATTTGTTTTAACTTGAGTGAACTTTTAAAGAAGTAAACCCTGAAGTACAATTTTTACCCCCAGTACTTTCGCCGTGGCCCTGCGCCTTGCAGCTTCGGCAAACCCGAACTACATCCATCGCGGAGGCGTCGGGCCCGCAACCACCGCCCCGCAATTAACACGTCCAAACCCCCTCCTCCCCCACCCCCTTCCCCCGACTGGGCCATTCCTCTCCGTCAACGCATTGGCGTGCCGCGGCGGGCCTCGCCCAGCCCGACGGAAACGAGGGGAGGAAAAATCTCGGCAGTGCGCTGCGCGGCCCGGGCGGCCCGGGCGGCCCGGCTTCCCAGACTCGGGAAAATAAATTCCAGCCAGTAAAGCGAACCGGACCGGCGCAGTCCAGACCGGTGGCGTGAGCAGCCCGGCAGCGTGAGCGTGGCCGAGGGAAGAACGACGGAGCGGCGGAGCGGCGCGCCAGAGTGATGGAGTCCAGGGGCCAGTGGCCGCGCACGGCCCGGCTGGCCTGGCCGCCCTCGGCCATGGGGGAGCAGGAGGGAGCGAGACGGAGAGCGTCATTAAGCTGATGGACAGGTGTTTCTGGGGTGCGACGTGACGCCTCCAGTGGATCCTCTGCTGCTCCGCGCCCTCTGCCCCCACCCCAGTGCCGCGCCGCCGCGCCTCAGCTCCACGACGAACGCGATCAAGCTATTACTGCCCCCCCCCCGGCCCCCGTGCCGTGCCGTGCCGTGCCACCCCTGGCCTGGCTGGGAAGGGAAGAGCCTCCGCGATGCGATGCAGGCATAAGCCTCGCCCCGCCGCCCCAGGCCCAGCTGGAGCTCCTCGCGGTCTTGCACGATTCACTCCATTCTCTTTGGCGACAACTTGGGGGAGGCTTAACTGCCCTCGTTTGTGCAATCAAGCCCCTAATCCCTAACCCGGCGCGGGCACGCCGCGGGGCTGGTAAACCAAAACCAAACACATGGGGCCTGCCCGCCCTGCGCCCCCAACCTCCCACTCCCCAACCTCCCACTCCCCACTCGCCTGGCGAGGCCGTGATCAGGTGCCTCACGTCCCTCTTCAGACTGGTTGCGTTTTGTCCCCACAAACCGCCGTGGTATTAACTCCGCGCGGGCCCCTCCGATCCCAAACGAGGAAAAATTCCCTCGGACTTGCGCGTTGGTGGCGCGGCCCCGGTCCGGCACACCGTGGGGCCTTTGGGAAGCCTTTGGCCGGGCCTTTTGTCAGGGCCGGGGGCCATTCGGTGCCGCAAAAGTCCGAGTCCGGCGGCGAGGCGCGGCGAGGCCGTGGAACAGGGACACGGCGTGCAGTGGGGGGCTGGGCCGCTAGGCCTTCCCTCCTGAGTTATGGCCAGGCAAAGTTATCGGGCGAGCGATTTAGATTTAGCCGGGCCGTGCTGGGCGCTGGGCGTCTAGGCTAGGCGGCCAGGCCAGGCCAGGCCGCACGGCCCGCCCTGCCCGCCGGCCTGCACCCCTCCTTGGCTCGCTGCACCGCCAACTGCGGCCAATTAAGCCCATCAGCTGGCTGCCTTCGAACGGCGCTGGGGTCGCTCTGTCTCTCTCGCACCACGGCGCGACGCCCCACGAGTGCGAGAGAGACAGAGCACCGCCCGCAATCAGCCGCTGCAGGCCCAGCCGAGCTTCGATCTCCGCTGGCGCGCGCCTGATTAAGCCCTCGGCGCAATGGCGGGGCGGGGCGGGGCGGGGCGGCGTATAAAAGTTGAGCCACCCCGCCCCAAACGAGCGCTGCGAAGAGAGGGAGAATGCCGGTGATGCAAATGAGTGACTGGCTGGTGCGTGCCGCCAACGCCGCAAGCCACGCGAACCGCGTCGCCAGGGCGTCGCCAGGGCGGGCTGCTCGCAGTCTTTACCTTGCCGGCGCACGCGACACGCGACGTCGCCGAACCGAGACACCCCGAGAGCACATGAAAGTTTCTCATCTGGCTGCCGCCCGCCGGCAGCGTGTTTTCTTTTTCACTCAGTGAGAGTGTGTGCACGCGAAGGCGAGGCGGTGAGGCCGAGGGTGATCCATCCCCCGGAGTGCGGCGCACTGATCCCTCCCCGCCCGGCGCCTGGAGCCTCGCTCGGCCTGGAGCCGGGATGGGCTCGGCCTGGAGCCTGGCTCTGGAGCAAGAAACACAGGCCGGGAAAACAAAGAGAAATCGGGCTGCATAGCGCAGCGCTGGTGACCGGGGCTCCCTTCCCCTCGCCCTCGCGGGGAAGCAGGACGCAGGACGAGCCCCGCGGCGGGCCGGAGCCGCTCCCGTCGATAGAAAAAGGAGCGCCCGGAGGGTGGAACGGAACGGGGAGGTGTCGGGCCTGGCAGCCCGGCACGCAAACGGGCCGGGGCAGCACGACGGCAGCGCTACCGCAGAGATAAGGCCGGCAAATGCTTCTTGTTCTCTGTTCCCGGTTCCCACCTCGCCGCCATGGCGCCGGCAACACGGCCGCCGCCGTGGAGTGGAACGCCTGAAGAGCAACCCTCCGAAGAGCGCTCTGAAGAGCACCCCGAAGAACGCCCCACCAGGACAACACGCACCTCCGCCACTATCGGGCGCCTGCAGCGGCGCCAGCAGCGCACCGGTACCCCGGCGCGGATTGGGCCGTAAGCCCCTCGTCGCCCCCGCCTCCTCCTCGCGCATGACGGCCTGCCCGACGCGCTGGAGAAAGTATTTTTCCAGCGGGGTAAACATCACGGCGGCGCTGATGGCGCGCCCCGCCAGCCCCGCCAGCCCCGCCAGCCCCGCTGCGGCCGAGGAGGAGGAGAAGTAGAGGAGCTTTCAGGCCGCGCCGCCTCGGCGCCGCCGCCGTACTCTTTGTCAGCTAAAACACTTGGAGCTTCACTCCGGGAACATTAATATTCACAAGTGGACTCTCCGCCGCCACCGCTGCGCCTCGTTGTATAAAGGCTCCGGACGGGGCGCGGCGGGCGCCAGGGCGTATTTGAGTAGGGGCGCCTTGGCCTCGGCTGTCCGTGGCGGAATCATATTTTACCGGCGGGGCGTCGTCGTCGTCGGTCCCGCTTCCCTAAGCACCCCGTCCGCCGCTCCGCCGCTCCGCCGCCAAGAAGTGGATCAAGACGGAGCTGTGCGTGGCCAATTAGGGCTGATTTGTCGGCAGTCGGCATCGCGGCGACAGGGGGAGGGGGAGGGGAGGCCGCCGTCGAGGCTGCAGCTAGCTCTACAGCTAGCTGGTCGCGCTGGCCGACGCGAGAGGAGAGGGCCGCCGCCGGCCGCCCGGGCAGCAGGCCACCCGTGCGCTGCGACGCACGGCCGCGCGGCGGGCGGCCTACCCCGCACCTGGCAGGGGCCCCTCCTGGCCCTGGCCTGGGACGCGAGACGAGGCGAGGCACGCGGTGCAGTGCGAGAGCAACGGAGTGGAGTTTTCGAGTTTCGCTTCGCGGAACGTGCAAGTGGGCAAGCTGTTTGATGTTCGATCAGGGCGCCGCGCTGCGCGCTTTGCCGCGCGAGGCGTGCTTTGTTGGGACAGGCGGCTGGAGACTCGTTCCAGAGACTCGTTCCAGCAGCGCCGCCATTCAAACGCCGCAATATTGCCATCGTCGACATTCGATAAATCGAGTGGCGCGGTGGGAAGGGGCGGCCCGCGCTGCCGGGCTTTGCCGGGCCGGGCCCCACCCCGGGCCGGACCAGCACGCCACGGTGCCACAGCCATTCGATTGCAAACAAAATGCTGCATGGAGCCTTATCGGCACGGCAAACACAATCAGCGCGCCGCCTGGCGCCGCCCTCTCCTCGCGGCCACCTGTAGCGGGGCGTGGAGCGGGACAAACACACGCAGCGCGCGGCCCAAAGGAGGGCGAGCAACGAGCAACGCCTCGCATTGTCTTGCGCCTTTGTGGAATTTCTGTCTCCACTTTTGGGTCCTTTTCCCTCCGCTGCCGCCACCAGCATCACCACCAGCAGCAGCAGGTTGGCGACCGCGCTGAGCACAGCTCGTGCTGAGGCGCCTCGTCGCGCCGCGTCGACTCGAAAGCACCCAAAAGTGGGGCAGGGACCGCAGAACGGCTGTCTCTGGCCGCGAGATGGGGACCGCCAGACAATGTGGGGCAGCCGGGCGAGATAATCACGCGGCCGTGATGAACACAGCGAGCGGGCTGTCTCCCTCGCACCCCTGCGGCCCGCTGGACTCGCCCGGCGCGCCCCGCGAGTGCGAGAGAGACGGGGCGACGAAAACAGTGTGCTGCGAGTCGGCCTGCCGTCCCGCCGAGTGGCCATTCGCGGGCGCGGTTCGCGGAGCAGCGCGACATCCAAAGGGCGCCGGCAAAAGGAAGGAGAGGGATGGACGAGGACAGAGGATGATGGGACCGTTTGGGTGGAATAAAAAGGAGAGAGGAACAAAAACCAAGAGTGGAGCGAGAGGGAGGGAGGGGCCGCCGGTCGCGAGACAAAAGACTAACGAAATAATGAGAAATGGATGGCCCTCGCTGCACAAAGGCTGTGTAGTGTTGTGTGCGTGTATGTGTGTGAATCTAGTGCCAGTGTGGCGCCGCGCTGCCGCGTCGTCACCGAGGGCTTAAATCATCGAGGAGGCACCGCAGGGCACAGTGTGGGCACAGCGCGCAGCATTCGCAGTGTTACAATCAGCGCGGTGGGGCCCTCGGCAGCCCTTTTTGCAGTGGGCGGAGCGCGGAGCGGGCAGGACGACGGGGAAGTTGTGCAGGCGCCGGAGCGCGCCCAGATGGGGCGGTGGCGGTACGGCGGGGACAGTCACTTGTCCTGAAGCACGTTGCTGCTGTGAGCGCCGAGCGTTGCGGTCGGGTTCGCCGCTCCGCTACTGTCTCACTCTGTCTCACGCCGCCTCGCACTGACTCACTGTATCACACCCTCGCCGCGCTGGCCTCGCTGGCCGCACCGGCCCGGCCGAGCCCTCGGGGCTTTGGAGAGGGCGGTCGGGGGCTGGGGGAGCCACTGCACGGGGTTTTTGATGGTGAAATACTGCCCCAGCTGGCCGTGCTGGCCGTGCCGGCCGTGCCGGGCGGGCCGGCGTCGTGCCCAGTCGCCGACAAGACGGTTATCTACCGACCAGCTCATCCCACCACCACCACCACCACCACCACGTCTCTGGCACCCGGTTCGCCGTGGTGTTGGCGGTGTTCGTTTCCGGGAGACATTCAATCGGCCGCTGCATATTCACGCCGTTCCTGGTTGCGAATTAAAAATGTCGGCGCACATCTTTATGCAGATTTACGTGGCAGCGCGGACGGCGTTTCCATGTGCACGTCCCGGGTAATGGTGGTGGATGGCCTGCCTGGCGGCCTGCACGGAGTGGGGCGAGAGGAGGACACTCGACACTGCGCCGAGCACGGCGCACTCCTGCCACGCCACTGCAGAGTTACTGCGGCGCCGGGGCCGGGCGGCATGGAGGCATGGAGGCACGGCGGCACCAGACGGGGGTACATGCTCACCTGGAGCCTGGAGCAAGGCGGCGCCGGCAGCGCCAGGCCATGGCCAGGCTAGGCGAGCTGTGAAGAGGAAAACGAGCGGGGCGGAGTCGCCGGGAAGCCGGAGAACCCGGGTGGAAAAGGCGGGAGGGAAAGACGGTTGGAAAAGCCGGGTGGAAAAGTCGGGTAGAAAAGCTGGTTGGAATGGGCGGAAGGAACTGAACTGCTGCGCGGAGCGAGTGTTGAGGGAAGCTCGGGCAAAGTGAAGCAGCGTGGCACGAAGCTGGCCCTGGAGAGTCCGCACTGGCAGCGCTAGCAGCCCTGGCAGCCCTGCTGGCAGCGCGGTGTCCGACACAGCGGGCACCGCCCCGCCGGGGCCGTGTGCCCCGCCAGCTAGCACACTCTCCAGTCCCTGGGCTCCCTGCGCTGCCGTTCCCGCTGCCGTTGCCGTTCCAGGCGGTTCCTGGCCGGGAAACAAAGGGATGCTGGAGGCCTGGAAATCCCTGGAATCCCCTGGAATCCCCCCGACGGGCCTGGCAGCCCCGGCGGCCCAGCGCAGCGGCCTCCTCCAAACTCGCACCGTTCGCTTACCTTGTTATTGCCGGGTAATTGGCAACAATTGGCACATTCCGAGTCGGGCGAAGCGGGCGGGGCGGGGCGGGCGCAGGGACCCCCTGGGCCGACCGCACGGGCCAGCAAGCCAGCACACACCCGTACACCCGTACAACGGGCCCGCCTTCATTTCGCAAGGAAATTAGCTATGGGATTGCGGACCCGCCGGGGGGACCGCGGCGTGGCGGGGTGGGGCGGGGTGGGGCGGGGTGGGGTGGGGTGGGGTGGGGTGGGGTGGGGTGGGGTGGCTCCCCGCACTCCGGGGCCGCCTCGATGTAATCACAGTCGCGGACGAGGACGGCGCTTTGTGCGCGCGGCCTGATCATACACCCATTCGCCCATTCGGCCATCGGTGTTCGCGTTTCGACGACGGCGCCAACGCAGCGGGGCAAAGAAACGCGGTGGCCGACGGGGAAGGGCAGCCGAGCAGCGACTCCGTTACAGTGACAGCCATTAGCATTATTCGCCCAGCCAGCCCGAGTCAGCCCCGCGACCCCAAAGTGACGGCCACACTGAACGTCATTCATGCGAAACGGGAACGTCTTGCAGTCATTTGTACCTGCAAGTCCAGACCGGCATTCTGGAACACCTTTCGGGTGAGATACTGCCCCGTCGCAATGCGCTGCCGCCCTGCCGCCCTGCCGCCCGAGCTGGAGAGAGCTCTGTCTCTGTCGGGCGAAAGCTCGGGCGAAAGACGGGGGCAGGCCGCCCTCCCAGCACCCCCCGCGGCGCGGAGTGAGGAGGGAGAGAGAAGGACAGAGGGAGGGGGCAGTATTGAGCCAGCCGCTTCATATCCAGGCCACTGAGTAATGAAGATCCGCTTATAGCTGCAGGCTGCACCGCGGGGAAAGGGGGAGGGGCAGAAAAGAAGGCGACGACGACGAAGACGGAAATCAGCACCGCCGGCCGTATTCAATAGCGCCTTGTCCCGCCAGCGGCGATGGAATTATTTCGCTGCTTTCATTCTTTATTTCTTTTATTCCAGCCCCCGCGTCGCGTCGCTGGGGACCATTTACTAACTAATCCATTCGTTTTGATTTTTTGGTGGGACTGTTTTCTGTGCGGTCGTGTTTCGACTCCCGCTTCACTCCTCTCCCTTGACATGCCCGCTGCCATGAGCACGGACAGCATGGCTGCATGGCGCGCCTCGGCTGGTCAGGCTCGGACTGGCCAGGGCAGACAGGCAGAAAAATCTGCCGGGGCCTTCGGGTTTAGGGCCACTAACTCCACAAAGTTGGTCAAAAAGTGATTGAATCTCCGAAAGCAGCCGTTTTTGCTGAATTTGGGCGGCCACTGCGTTCGATCTAGTCGCCGTAAAAGGCCTCCCTCGACGCCCTAGTATTCTTGAGACCCTACTCTTTCATGCCCTGTGTCGGGAAGACGTTGACCACAACGATTTTGGCTTTGACCGCAACGATTTTTCGACCAAGTTGGTCAAAAAGTGGTCGAATCTCGGAAATTTGCTGATTTTGCTGACTTTGGGTGGCCACTGTGTCCAATCTAGTCGCCGTAAAAGGCTTCCCCCGACGCCCTAGTATTCTTAAGACCCTACTCTTTCATGCCCTGTATCGGGAAGACGTTGACCACAACGATTTTGGCTTTGACCGCAACGATTTTTCGACCAAGTTGGTCAAAAAGTGGTTGAATCTCGAAAATTTGCTGATTTTGCTGACTTTGGGCGGCCACTGTGACCAATCTAGTCGCCGTAAAAGGCTTCCCTCGACGCCCCAGTATTCTTAAGACCCTACTCTTTCATGTCCTGTATCGGGAAGGCTATTGACCGCAACTAGTTTGGGAGCGGTAGCCTCACAAAGTTGGTCATGAAGGGTAAAAACATAATGATGATCGGGGGCCTTTTGCGGTCTTATCCTAGCGGTTCTCAACCTTTCTCGGCTCGCAACCCCAAATTTGTAGCCAAAAATTTCCGCGACCCCCAGGAAAAGTTTCGCGACCCCACGGGACCCCTCCTTTAGCATGCCACTGCGTCTGATCCGAGGCGGGCATTTTGCTCCCTCAACGGGCAATTGGTCTTTGGACCTTCCTTTAGCATGCCTTTGTTACGGAGTGCGATTATCAGTCTTAGTTTGGGAGCAGTATTGTCTCAAAGTTGGCCAAAACGCTCAGAAATGTCTTAAAAAATCATGTTTTGGGTCGATTTTAAGCAGCCACTGCGTCTGATCCGAGGCGGGCATTTTGCTCCCTCAGGGGGCAATTGGTCTTTGGACCTTCCTTTAGCATGCCTTTGTTACGGAGTGCGATTATCAGTCTTAGTTTGGGAGCAGTATTGTCTCAAAGTTGGCCAAAACGCTCAGAAATGTCTTAAAAAATCATGTTTTGGGTCGATTTTAAGCAGCCACTGCGTCTGATCCGAGGCGGGCATTTTGCTCCCTCAACGGGCAATTGTTCTTTCGACCTTCCTTTAGCATGCCTCTGTTACGGAATGCGATTATCAGTCTTAGTTTGGGAGCAGTATTGTCTCAAAGTTGACCAAAACAGGCACAACGATTTTTCAAAGACATTTCTGAGCGTTTCGGCCAACTTTGAGACAATACTGCTCCCAAACTAAGACTGATAATCACACTCCGTAACAAAGGCATGCTAAAAGAAGGTCCAAAGACCAATTGCCCGTTGAAGGAGGACGAAATACCGCCTCGGGTCAGACGCAGTGGCTGCTTAAAATAGGCCCAAAACACGATTTTTCAAAGACATTTCTGACCGTTTTGGTAAACTTTGAGACAATACTGCTCCCAAACTAAGACTGATAATCACACTCCGTAACAAGGGCATGCTAAAGGAAGGTTCAAAGACCAATTGCCGGTTCAGGGAGCAAAATGCCCGCCTCGGATCAGACGCAGTGGCTGCTTAAAATCGGCCCAAAACACGACCCCAGCTACCTCGCCGCGACCCCTTAAAATTTTTTCGCGACCCCACTTGGGGTCGCGACCCTAAGGTTGAGAACCACTGTCTTATCCGCTGGGGCCTTTTGGGGGCCAGTCCGAGCCTGCGGCTGGTCGGCAGGGGCCTCGGCGGGTCCTCGGCGACACATTTGCGATGCTCCTGCCCCCGCATTCCAGCACGTGGGTCCACCCCGGTCCACCCCGGCCGCCGCGCCGCGCGCCCTAATGGAATAACTAACCATACAGATGGCGTGGTGCGAGTGGCGGCCGCGGACAGCTGCCCAGGTGGCCCGCGCTCTCGGCCCGTCCCGAAATCTGACACCCGACACTCTCGCGCCGTGTGAATAATTTCTTTTCAATTTACCTGCAGGCCGGCGCGACAGGGGCGGAACTCTGTGGGGCGTTGGACCGAGTAACCGCCTGCTGCCACTCGGCCTGCCAGCTACGACGTCCGGCTGCCCAGTTCACAGTGGGCCAGAAGACCGGCGCGGCGGAGGCGGCGAAAATCCCGGGCGCGTGTTGAGCTCCAGGGTCCCTAAATGGAACTCGAACCGAACGTGTGACCCCACCATTGGATTGCTCTCCGAACGAGGAATCCATCGGTGGGGTCACACGCTCGGAACCTGTCCTGTCGCCACGCCGAGTCGCCGTGTCGCCCCGGCCGGGCTCCTCCACCCTCGGGGAGCAGCTAGCGCGAGCTGGCAGCGACTTCCGACTTCCAACTTCCGGCAGCCGCCGCGCGCTCCAGCGGACGCTCCAGCGGAGGGCAGAAAAAAGCGGGAAAGAAGAAAAGAAAAGTCGGGGCCGCCCTCGCAGCCCTCACACACACACACACACACACAGACAGCGCAGCGCAGGACAGTGCCGCTATCGGGTCGGCATCCGGTGTCTCAACAAATAAATGAGAGCTTCCAGACTTCCGACGCAGGCGACGCAGGCGGCCAAGGGCTTTGCCGGACCAAGGAGCGGGAGGGGCAGAGCAGGGCAGAGGCGGCCAGTTGGGAAAGACTTCTCTGCCGGCAGGAATCGCGGAACAATGCGTCACTGCTGACTGGCTCCGAAAGTCGTCTCTCTCTCTCTCTTCAGCACCCATAAGAACGCCCCATGAGTGCGAGAGAGACAGAGCGACGAAAACGACTCTCAGTCCGCAGGACGTCGCAGGCATGGCGGGGCGGAGGTTCAAGGAGTCGTCAAGAAAAGCTACAAGTTCTTCGCCCCCTTCCTGCGACACGTGTGGCACGCGGCCGCGCGGCTGGCAAAGGGACGCCAAGGGGAAGGGAGAGGGAGGGGAGGGGAGGGGAGGGCTAAGGCGCGCAAAGCTGAGTTTCATTGGGAGAAGCCGGGCAAAAAGGGCCGGGAAGGGTAGGGCCAAATTATTTCGGCGGGGAAACGAGCAGGGCTTCTCCCTTTTTTGTGGCCGAGCCTTCGGCCTTTCTTGCGGCGCGAGAGGTAGAGGCGGAGCGGCCGCGAGGTGAAATCCCCGCGCCGCGCCGCGTCCGACCTCGTGCCGCGCTGCCGCCTCGCGAACCGCCCGAACCGCCGCCGCCATCACGCAGCGCCGCGAGCAGATTAACAGAAATGGGGCGGAACGCGACGCGCCACGCACTACGCCAGTCGCGGCGGTCGCGGCCGAGTCGTTCCGCGGTCCCGCCGGCGGAAAGGAAAGGACGTCCTCGACCCGGAAACAGGGGCGTTGAACTGTTGAACCGGCACGCCGGCAAACCAGCGCGCGTGCGGGCCGACGTCGCCGACGTGCCATTTGCCGCCAACTTTATCATGGAAGAGTAAAGCGGAGCGAAAAATAAACAGAGGCCGCACTCCTTTTTGCAGTCGCAGAGACCAATAACACGAAACGAAAAATGTGGCGGTACAGTACTCGACGCTGCCGCGTGATGAAGCTCCGTCCTGTGGGGAGGCGGACCGGACCGGCGGACCTCCACCAGTGGACCGCACCGACCACCACCCCGCCCCCGCCGCGGCCGGACCTAAATCATTGATTAAAGATATTTAATTTAACGCGACACCGCCCCCGATAGCTGGACCATAAGCCACGTCGACGACTAATTGAAACAGTGTGTCCGTGTGAGTGTGTGCCGCTTGTGTGTGACAGCGAGGGGCAGATGGCAGAAGGCAGCCGATAAGCCCGCGGCCCCGCGGCGGTGGCGGCAGCAATGCACTGCAGAGGTCAACGGCAAGGCGGAAGCAGAGCAAAGCAGCAGAGCAGCGAAGCCGTTCGGCTCGACGGCCAATGTTGACGGCTTGATATCCCCCGGCTTACATGTGCATGCGGGGGCCGCCAACGCGCCCCGCCACGCCACGCCACGCCACGGCCCTGTCAAAAACGTGCAGACCACCCTGCCCGATGTATACACACAACGTGCTCCCCAACCCCATCCGCTTCCCGTTCCTCCCTGTTGCCATGGCAGCCGCAGCGGACCGCGGCGCACCGCGGCGGGGCGCACTGCGCGGGTACGCCGACCAACGAGACCAAAGGCCAAGCTCGTTTACAAATGGCCGAATGGCCGGGGCGAGTTTATATCTGCCCCAATGCCGGGGCAGGCCAGGGCAGGCCAGGGCCCGCGGGGAGCAGCATGCGCCGAAATGCACTGCAAGTGGGGCGAATTATGGGTGGTGGGCGGGGTGAGGCGGGGCGGGGTGGGGCGGGGAGGGCGGGGCGACCCCCATGGCTCCATGGCGACACACCAGCGTTCCATTTTTCGTGCATTATTCTACGGTGGCGCCGAGCGTAAAGTCCCCCTCCCCCCCTTTCTCCGCGGGGGCGTGGGGGTCGGTCCAGCACCCCGCGCGGACGCGGCGGACGCGGCGGACACGGACACAAAGCCCAAGGGACAAGGGGGAAGGGCCCCGGCGGCGCGCCACGCAGTCTGGCCGCCTGGCCGCCGCTGCCGCCCCAAAAATCCGAAAATACTTCCCTCGAGCCTCGGGCGAAAGTCGAAGGCAAGGAGCTCCAGCTGCCGGGACGCTTCTTTGCGCGGCGGCGCGGCGTGACGTGCGAACAAGTCCTGTGGCTGCGCGACAGATGTACACGTTTTATTAACCCCTCCCCTCCCCCTTTCGCCATCCCGGGATTAAAAGCAAAAATAGAGAGGGAAGCCGCGTGGCGCGACACGGCGCGCGGCGTATGGCGGGCATGCTCACACTAGTAGCTGCTTGCGATTCAAACTAATTCCGCCCACTACTAACTCAATTCCTCGGCGTACAAACGCTTCGAATACGTTGTCAATTTTTGTGCATTTTGTCAGGCGGAGGCGGAATAGGCGCGCCTAGGCGCTCCGCTTCCGTCCGTCGGCCTCCCCGCTCCCGGGGCGTTTCTGCATAATGTTATTTCTGACTTTGAGTAAAGGGCAGGCATAGCGGGCATGGCCCTCGCCCCGCGCCCTGCCAGTGGGCCCTCCGGCCGGCTGGAGAGTCGGCCTCCCACACTCGCAGAAAGAAACATGTTTTCTCGGCTCGGGAAAATGTTGGCAAGCGCGAGGGCACCGGCTCAGCGAGTTGGGTACCGATGCGATTTGGATCAACGCGGATCCGCTTTCCTCCAGCTGCTTGTGCTGCACGCCGCGCGGTTCTGGGGCGGCCAGGGGCGGCCAGGGGCGGCCCTCGTCCCCCGGGTGCCCCGAGCCGTGCGGATCCCGTTTTAGAAACGCGCTCCGATTCGGGGTTGTATTTCAGTCATCTGGAAGGGGCGCGTGCGGTCTGCGTGGGCGTGGGGCGTCCGAGTGCGGACCCTCGGGGGGCATGACGTTCCTCTCGGGGCGGGGGCTCGCCGTCAATGACGTCCTCGCGCTGCGGACCAGGTCCCCGACGTCCCCGACCTCCCCGACGTCCCCGACCGGGGGTCGCGTGGCGCGGGGGCGTGCACGGCGACCACGATGACGTCACACCGACGGTCTTCCCACAGCTGGTCGCCAATCACAGCACTGCTTTTTCGGCTCGGTTTTTGCCGTCAGCTTCAGGCAGAGTCCCGGTCTCCGAAACGCAAACCGAGTCCTGCGGCGAAATAGGTCGGCGAGCCCCGCGGGGCGATGCACCTTTTTCCTGCTGTTGTTTTTCCGCATCCGGCTGGCTGGGCCGTGCACATGTGTCACATGCCCCACCCCTCAAACCGCACATGCGACCTCCAAAGGGGGGCCACAGCGGGGTGTTCCGGGGCCTGGGCGTTCCCCCGGGGATCCCACGACGTCCTGAGGGCGATCTCAGGGCGTTCCCGCTGCTCCGCCATCCGATAAGCAGTGCTTGACCGTGTGGGCTCGGGCGCCCTGGTCCCGCCTGGTCCATGGTTCCTATTTTCGCGCGGTTTCCTTTATCTCCGCCATTCGTTGTGGAATTGATGGTCCGTTTACATTGTGTTCGACGCGCCTTCCGATTGGTCCGGGCGGGGCTGGCGGGCCGTAGTGTAGCGACTCGGACGGCAGCGCCGTGGCAGCGCCCCGCTCCAGCGGCGCCACGGCGCCACGGCGGCATCCGTGGAATGACTCCAAATGGCTGCCATGGGCTGCCATGGGCTGCCATGCCATGGGTCCTCCCTCCCCCTCTCCTTTTCTTATCGCGAAAGAGCGCGCCCCGGACGAACGACAATACGTCTACCCTGCTGCCAGGCTGCCAGGCTGCCAGGCTGCCAGCCCCGCCTCGCCGCCAGTGCTTTCCGGGACGCCGGGCCGCGCTTATGCAGGCGGGGCGCGGCGCGGCGGGGCGGGGGTTGTTTGCGGGCGCGTCCTCCGTCCTCCATCCTCCCCGTCGCGGTCGTGACCGAAACGACCTGCGGCCTGCCCCAAAGAGCCTCCCGAACAGCGCTCGTCCCGCCGCTCGCTGTCTCTCTCGCACTCTCGGCCGCCGATCGGCTGGGCCGCGGTTCGCGGTCTCCGCGTCATCTCGCCGTGTCCGGCCACTCGGCGGACAGCCGACATTGGCGGCCAATCCGCGGCCTGCAGCGCGAACCCGCGAACCCTGCCGCCTTCCGGAGGATCGTTTCGTCGCTCTGTCTCTCTCGCACCCTCAGGGGACACCCCATGAGTGCGAGAGAGACAGAGCGACGAAGAGATCCTTGGCCGAGGAAATCGCGTCGGTCTGTTCGGCGACGCAACCCTCGAGGCGTGTGTGTTCTGTCGTTCCGCCGTTCCGTGCCCCCGGCTTGGCGCAGGTGGCCACGCCACGCCGCGCTGCGCGTGTTATCATAGTCAGGTGAGCTCCGCTCGCTCCGCTTCCCCGCCATATGTCACAGCGCGACGGCCCGGACGGCCCCACCCTCCGGGGGACTGACAGCAGGCGTGGCCGCGTGGCCCAGCAAGCTGATTCCGAGGGGACGGTCCCTTCCCGTCGCCCTGTCTCTCTCGCGCCCGTGGGACGCCCGGTGAGTGCGAGAGAGAGGGAGAGTCTGCGGGCTGGCCGTCCGTGTGTAAGGCGGGCATGCCTGCGGAGTCGGGGGCAGGCGGGGGCAGGGTTCGCCAGGGCGGGGCTCACAGCCAGGGGCGTACCGCGGGGCAGGAGGTCGGGGCGCTGCGGCCGAGGCTCCACCGCAGCGCCGCGCGGCCTACAGGACGAGAGGCAGCGAAGCACGGCGAAGATGTACATTGGGCTTTACTTGGGGCTCGGTGGCTCGGCCTAGTTTGCCTTGGCTGGGCCCTGGGCCGCCCTATGCCGAGCGGCTATCAGTCTCCGGCAGCTGTGCCTTCATGGTGGGCCAGGGCGGCCCCGGGCCCCAGCCTGCCTGCCCTTTGCGCGTCACTTGAGTGTCTGTCTGTCTGTCTGTCTGTTTGTCTATCTGTTTGTCTGTTTGTCAGCCTCGCCGCATTGTCACTTTGTCACGGGCCCTGAGTGACGCTTGGCGTCGTCGCCGTGCTATCGTCGCCCCGGCCGCCCTCTTCGAGGCCCTCTGCGAGGCCCCCGCCGTGCCAGGCGTGCCCCTCCTCCGCGCCGCATCACCGCGGCATCACCGCGGCATCCGGGCCATCGTAATGGAATCGTGAGGGGCTGGCTGGGCTGGCCGGGCATCGCCCGGGGCCGCCGCCGTGGAGCCTTTGACGGGGAGGTGCCGGAGATGGACCCGGGATGAAATTGAAAGTCAGGGCCAAGGACGTAGACGTGAAGCAGCACCGCCCCGCCAGCCTGCGGGGACGGGGACGGCAGGCCGGGGTCGATGCCACGTTACTGCAGCACCCCTGTCGCCCTTTCACGCCCTGCCGGCCCTGCCGGGCGTTCCGTCGCTCCGTCTCTCTCGCACCCGGACGGCACGCCCCGTGAGTGCGAGAGAGACGGAACCAGTGTGCAGCCCTTCCCTTCCGGGCCCCGGCCGCGCGCTGCGCAGGTGCGTCGCGATGGTCTCTGTGCTGCGACGCTGCGACACGTGTAACGCCCTGCCGCCCTTTCAAAAGGGCGTCCCGGAGGAAGTGCCTCTCCTTTTGGCGGCAGTCCAGCGAGAAAGGCGAGAGGGGAGAGGGGAGAGCGACAGGGGGAGGGGGAGGGAGACCGCGAGACGCGCAGAGCCAGCGGAGGCCGCAAATTGATCGTCCATTAAGGGTGGCGGTTTCGGGGTTTCAGCGCCTGCAGGCTGCAGGGCGGGGTGCGACTTCGGTCCGGTAAATGGGTAATGACGTGTCAGTGGCCGGGCCTCGGACCGGACCGGGCCGCACCGGGCCGCACCGGGCCGTGGGGCAAGCCGACCCGCCCCGCCCCTCCAGCCCCTTGCCAAATGGCCACCGATCGCCGATCACTTGCAGAGAATTTATTTCAATTTGTCACACATTTCCGCCGCGGCGAGAGGGCGTTGTGCATGTGCATGTGTGTGTGCATGTGCATGTGCATGTGTGTGTGTGTGCAGCGGGCCGCGGCTAATCGTAAATCACAAGGCTTTTGTGGGTTCGCCCGCGCGTACGTATTTTTTGAAAGCGTTCCGCGTTGCTCTAGAAAATAAAACCTCCTAAAGCAAACGCAGCGCGCCGCGGCGACGCGGCGTGCCTGCTGCACCAAACATTCATGGTTGTTGTTTGTTTTATTTTCATTTTTATTTTTATTTTTGCGGGCGGAAGCCGAAAAACAGGAAGGCGCTGACCCGCATTGTGGACACGATGCGGATGGGGCCATGCCGGGCCATGCTGCCATGGGGCGAACCGAGTCAGTAAGTCGCCCAGTCCGGGGGGAGGGGACAGCGACCCAGCCGGCACAGCCAGCCCCGGCCAAGTCGAACGTGGTTCGGTTGTAGAACAAAGCGGTGGGCTCCATCCGCCGCCCCGGCCCGGCCCTCCCCGCCCCGCCAGGGGGATCAGAGAGCACTTTTCGCCAAAATATACTGACCACTTTACAGTCCTAGAGATATCGCTCCATCATCGGGGTCGGCCCCAGACGCGGTACGGCCCCGCGGCCCCAGACGCCACAGGCAGCCGTTGCCTCCCGCGGTCCTCCGCCCCGACCTCCTCGCCTTCGTCTCTCTATCCTCATCGCCCCGCCGTCCCGCTCCTCCGCTTCCAGTGAAGCGCGTTTTTATCTCGGAGGCGCCCCCCCCCCTTCGGCCCTCGCCCCGCACGATCACGCCACTGATAGCCCAGGCGATCCGCATGCATCCCTTGTAAGCGGGCTCCACCTGCATGGCCCTCCAGCCCGCCAACCCCTGCTCTCGCCGCTCTCGCACGAATCGAAGCAGCCAAAGGCCCGATACACGCGTCTCGCAAGGTAAGCGAAAAACGCGCCGCTGCCGCCGCCTCTCCCCGGGCAGAAAGGAAATTTGCTACCCGGCTACCGTGTGCCGTCCCGGTCCCGTCCCGTCCCGGTCCCCCTGCTGCTTTGTCATCTCTTTCTCCAAGTTTCCCCGGAGCGCCTCCGGGCTTTGTGCTCCGGGGCAGCTCTCGGGGCCAGCCAGCCACGCGCAGCCACACCACGCCCCGCCCCTCCCGGAGCGCCAGCCTCACCGGATATTAGCTTGGCACTAACTTATTGAGCGAGGAGGGGCCGCGAGGAGTCACGCGACGTGTCACGTGACGTGTCACCTCGTCACGGGGCTCGTCGCACGGCGTCATGCTTGTTCATTACGGCGGCACGGACGCACGGTCCGGCACTTCCCCCGGGACGCCGCGCCGCCGCTCCTGGAACGACCGCCTGGGCTGCCGGAACAGCCGCGACGTGCCTGGAGTCCAGGCCGTCCTCCAGGCCGGAGTCCTGGTGGGTGGCGCGACGAGCGCCGTGCACCGCCATGCCTTTGGCTGCCTCGGCGCGCACGCGGGAAAGAGAAAGACGCATTGCACTCGTCCCACTGCGAATATTTGTCCACTGTGCGTCCTTGTTGCCCCCGCAGTGCTCGGCAACGCGATGCTGGTCATGTTTATGTCGCCGTTCCGCGCCGCCGCGCGGCCCCCGCTGGCCGAGGCCGGGCCGAGGCCCCCGTCGAGGGTCTCGCGGCGGCCAGAGCCCCCCTTTGACGTTAACATATCATGCTAAGGGCAGCCGGAATTGCGCGGCGGGGCGGGGCGGAGCGAGGTCAGAGGGAGAGAAAATGTGCGGAAAACTCGGAAGGCGCGGGGCGCGGCGCGGCAGGGCGGGACCCGGGGTGGCTTTGGCTTTCTCTCGCATGCAGAAGGACAAGCTCGCTGCAAAGGAACAAAAGAGCCCCGCGGGGTAGAGGCAAAACGCTGCATGCACAGTCGCAAATTTTCCCCACCCCCGCAGTTCCAGCTGTTTCAAGGGCGGCGACCGAATAAACTAAAAACGGCTGCCATTTTTTTTTCGGCAGGCAGCTAGTAAAACTCGTCCCCGGTTTGCGCGTGTTTGTGCATGCAGTGGCGCGGAAAATGCAAGCAGGCGAGGCAAGCCGCAGCAGCAGCCCAAGCGCAGCGCCGCTCTGGAGACGGGACGCTGCGACGCGGTGCGCCAGACCGGCGGCGAGCAGCGCGCTCCCTTTCAAGGAAGTTTGATCGTCACCAAGCCCCGTCTTTGCAGTGGTGCAGTCTTCCAGGCCCGCAGTCTTCATCGCGAGACCCGTCCCGTCCGGCCGGCAAGCGAGCGGCCGGCAAGCCTTTTCGGGATGCCTGCTGACTGGCGGCCGGCCGGTCAGGGCTCTGGCTCTGCGGGCTCTACACTCTTTGACGGCGGCGCGCGGTGCGGTCCACCACGCCGTCGTGGAGTCCTCCCTCAAGGACCACGGCCGCGTCCAAAGGGAGGACAACGTTTCCCGGGCGCGGCGCGGTGGAGCGCTGCCCTCCTCCACCCAATCCGTGTGCTTGTCCATTAGGCTGCCGCGGACCGTCCCGCGTCCGTCCACATGTCAATTTGGCCGCCGTGATTGGACATGTGATCATGAGGGGCGGGCGGCGGAGGCGGTGGCGTTGGCGGCAGGCAGACCTACGACGGTACACTGTAGCCGAAAACATTTCACAACTTTCTCTCCGTTTCATGAGGCGATGGCTAAAACATGTACTAGCACGTTATCACTCACACCCCCAACGAAAAACGAGAAGGAAATCATTTCCCCCACCATTCGGTCTTTTTAAAAACAGTGTGCCCGGTTCCCTGAGGACGGGCGGACGGAAGGGAGGCTCAAACGGGAGTGGATTGCGGGCTTTAATTGGTGTTTCGATACAGGCCGTGCATTAATAAAAGGGAAGTCGGATAACGCGCGTGGCGGGGAAGGGAGGGGAGAGGAGGGGGAGGGGACCCTAAAAAGAGTATCGATGCTCATCCCGGTGAAGGATTCGATTGCACCGAGTCTGTCCGCTGAAAAACGGGTGAAAACGAGGGAAGGGGGGGGGGACCGCTTGCGGATAACGTAGATCGGGAAGCGCGCACGCCGCGCACGCAGCGCAAGCGAGGGGCAGAATCGAGCCGAATCAGCCTCGCGCTGCGTGCATTCGCCACTTTGATGGCGACGGGCGCGACAACGAAAAAACAACAAAAACAACAGTGTGCCAAAGTGGAACGCGCCTTGCTGCGATAACGCGGCACGATGTGACAAAACGCTGCGAAGCGGGCAGGCCGTCCGAGCCGATGACAAATTTAGTCGGCAAACAACTGTTGCAAATTGCTAATGACCCTTCCCCCCTCCCCTCTCCCCTCTGCGACAGCAGGGCGCCCCTTTTGCTTTTGTTTCAGAGCCAGCCTCCTTGTGGCACGGCAGCGCCACGGCAGCGCGGAAGGACATCGGCAAGCCCCTCACGTCGCCGGACTCGTCCTGACAGGTGGGACCGGACAGGTCCTGCTTCGAAAACCTTTTTTCGGCAGTGCTGGCCAGGACCTCGGCCAGGACCTCGGCCAGGACCTCGGCCAGGACCTCGGCCAGGACCTCGGCCAGGACCTCGGCCAGGACAGCCGCGCGCGCATTTCTTTTTATCGCGAAAAGGGCCGATGCCTCAGCCGCCTCTGGCTGGACCCGTTTTCTTCCGAGACTTGCCTTCAGGATTCGGGGAGTGCACTGCCGAATTCGGACACCGGCTGTCAACGCACCGCGCTTCATCCCTCTCGCACCTGCACCGGACGTCCCGAGAGATAGTTAGAGTGACGAAAGTTTTGAATCAGTCTGTGCTCCTCCATCAAGACTTCGTCGGCCCCGAGTGCCTCGAATCCGTTTGAAGACCGCACTCAAGTGTCGGAAGACCAAATTGTTTTCGCGATTTTCAGCACAATTAATTTAGGAAAAGTTGCAAGCACTTATAGTTTGCGGTGCTGCTTTGAAATGTCGCCCCCTACTCCCCTCTCCCTAGGCTGGCCTGGACGGCCTAAAAGCTTCCGCGGCGTGCCGCGGCGTTCCGAGGGGTGTGCGCACACTGTGCGGGCCGGGACAAGTTTTCGAATAACGTTTCAATTTATTATGAAGGGTAATGACGGCCGGGGCGCACATACTCTGGTAATATGTGGCCGCCGCATATTTCACATTCCCAACAGGGCTATTCTAAGAGAGATTAGGGTGGGAGGAAGGGAACGGTTTGTTCCGATTCTCTGCCTCTCTCCCTTGTCCCCTCTCCTCCTTCACTCGCTCTCCCCGGCTCTTCTTTCCCTTGAAATAATGTGCACGGTTGGGAGGCTTCATGGCAAGGGAGAGGGGGGCGGGGCGTCGCCTGCCAATAATTTCTGATGGAGTAAGGCGCCCAGGTAAGCCCCCCGGGGGGCCACACCAGGCCCCGCACAGCCCCGCACAGCCCCGACGGGTTCCGCGTGTGCCCCCGGCACTATTTGCCCCCATCATGATCCCATCTCATCTCCGCCTCCACCCCGTCGTGCCCGTCGTCCCCCTGTCTGCCCTGTCGAATCCCAAACCATCATCAGCCCCGCCGCCACGACCGCCACGGCCGCCGCCGCGGCCCGACACCTCCCCGATCTACATATGGCGGGGCGCGGGGCCGCGTCCTCCCCACGCCGCCTGCTGTTCGTTTCGCTGGCCGCAGACTCATTCCGAGAGCCTTCTTCGTCGCTCTGTCTCTCTCGCACTCATGAGAACGCCCCGCGAGTGCGAGAGAGACAGAGCGACGAAGAAGACTCTCGGGATGCTGCTGGAGCTCCGCGCACGCCGCCAACACTGTTTGGATGCGTTCACCCGTCCCGCTCCGCCGCCCTCGCCGACACTCCTCGACAATCAGGTGGTCCGGGAGGCAAGAGGCCGTACGCTGCGTCTTGCGCGGGAGAGAGAGAGAGATAGAAGAGGAGGGGGGGGGCACCCGATAACACGGGGAATGCCTCGCCGAGACTTCGCCGAGGACGAAATTAGCTTGCCCGTGATTTATCGGAGCTGGAGGAGAGGAAAAGGGGGAAAGAGGGGGGGGGGAGGTGCCCCTCCTTTTAACCCCTTCTTGCTTCCCTCGATGTTTCGGATTCTTGCCAGCCATCGCCTTGCCCGGCCTTTCAAGGGAGAACTCTATTTTAAGAAGGCGGCCACTTTACATGGAAAGCCCGGCGCGCAGCAGCCAGCAGGCAGCCAGCAGGGCCTCGGGGGTCTCTCTCCCTCTCTCTCAGTCCCGGGGGCGAGGAAACAGGAAAATGCAGCGCGATAAACAGCGACTAACAGCGACTGCCAAAAAGAGAGAGAGAACGCTGACGCGCAACTTTGAACCGACGCAAGATTTCGCCGCCGGCCAGTCAAGACAGTCGAGACAGTCGGGAGGCTCTCCCCGCCCCTGGAACGAATCGCTGCCGTGGACGACACGCCGCCCAGCCGTGCCGCGCCGTGCCCCGCCACACCGGGTTTACAAGACACACAAAAAGAGGCAGGGCCGAGTGCACGTGTGCCGTGCCTGGCAGGGCAGGGCGCGCCCAGGTGTGCCCGGCACGCCACGCCACGCCACGCCACGCCACACAGAGACCAAGGTGTTGCAAGGTCAGTCCAGCAGGGTACGCCAGGATGCCAGGGTGCCCCCCGGGGCGGCCCGGCCCGGCCGCCCGACGGTCCTGTCGGTCCTCAGGGACTCGGCCCGGAGCCTGGCTCCTCTAGGACGGCCAGGACGGCCCGCCGCCTACAGGACCCTCCTCCAGGACCCTCCAGGTCTCCCCCCCTCCCCGGCCCGTCCGAGACGGTATGAACACACCGGAGCGGCGTCACAGAGCGACCCGTCGTCCTGGTCCTGGCTGGTCCTCGCCAGAGGCGCTCTCGGCTCCGTCGCAGCGCCCACAACACGGCAAACCCTTCCCTCCGTCACGAGTCCGCCGTGACAGAGGGCGGTCGGAGGAAGACCGGTCATCTGGAGATTGCTTCCGTCGTCACACCGCATGCATGCACACTGCAAGGGGCACTGGCCGGGCGTCGCTGCACTGGCTGCATCGCTGCACCGCTTTGTTTGGTTGGGCGCAGCGCGGCGCGGCGTCGGCTGCTCTTCGCGGTCTTCTCGAGTGCCGCGCCGCCGCGCTGCGCCGCGAGGGAAGCACTACCGCGTCCGTCGCCACACCGCGGCCGCGCACGCCGCGCATCCTCGGCGAGGACAAGGAGACTCACCTGACGGACGTGTAGGCAATGCGTCCAACGGCGAGGTCCTCGCGTCCTGCGCTGCGCTGCCCCTGCGCCCGGTGCGGACACGGCTCGACACGACGGGCCGGTCACCAAGTCCTCACTGGACTCTCAGGACGTCGTCCAACGTCGTCGTCGCGGTGCTGCTCGTCTCGTCTCGACGCGTCGCGCTGCTGAGTGTGTGCAGCCCCGCTGTACTCTGCTGCGAGCCGCTTGGCTCGGCTCCTGCTTTGCTCCTGTGGCTGCCTGCCTGCCTGCCTGCTACGCTGCTACGCCTGCGCCACGCTCTCCTCGCCTCTCCGCCCGTCCGTCCGCCGCCCCCACCCCAACCCCCACCCACACTCCCCTACACTCCCCCACCCCCAGCCCGCGCCATCTCTCTCTCTCTATTGATCAAACGATCGCGCGGCGAGAGAAGGAGCAGCCCCGGACCGCGAGCCGTGCGAGCGAGAGAGAGGGATGGCGGGAAGGGAGAAGGGCGGAGAGAGAGGACGAAGCGGAGCGCGAAGCGAGGCGAAGCGGCGCGAAGCAGGGAAGCTGTGCACAAAGCCTGCTGGAGCTGGAGCCTGGAGTACGCCTGGAGTACGCTGGAACGTGGAGTATGGGTCCCGCTCGGACGGGAAACGACGTTACAGTTCAAACCATGAGTCTCCCACTCCCTATCGGAATCTGAAACAATAATTAGGTCCACGGTCCAGTCTGAAATCTGAAGAAACGGTCAATTATTACAAAATTAAAGATACTTGTTCTGAGAAGTGGATATGGCGATGAGAGAGGGAAGTCACAGGTCTCGTCGGCCCTCGCCTCGGCAGTGTCGCTTTCTTAAAACAAATGCGTGTCTTGCATGTCAACAGCAACCCTTTATACCACTGTTCAGTCATTTTCACATTCAGTGAATATTTTGCCTTGTTTATCACCAAATTTCGCGAGTTTCGCAGCATGCCCTGTGCCTAAACGCGTTTGAAAACGACCGCGCAAGTGTCTGCACGGATGTCCGGTCTCCCTTGCAGGTCTGCCAACTCACCAACCACTCCACCAGCACGCGAGCAACAATTGCACTGCACCATGCGTCGCCTCCCTCTCGCGTTCTCGGCTGCACAGCAGTGCGCAGCCGCATTGTTGCGGCGTCCAAGACATCGTGGTGAATCAGGGAGGCTAGTGGGGCGCGACAAGTGAAAAGAAATCGCCAGACGAGACGGGCAACCTGTGAGACTGACAGACAGACCGGCAAGCGACCAGCGCGCAGCGCGCGCTCGACGTGTGGCCGGGCCGCGGAGTCATTTGGCAGCCGGCCGCAGCTCTCGTTGAAGCTGACCGGGTCGTGGGAAGCGGACGTGGACTCCTTGCGTGACAACAGACAGCGTCGCTACGGCAAGACTTGACTCCAGTTCCAAGTTCAGCCATCGAGTAGAGTCCGTCCCGTCGCTGGTGTTTGCAGCCATGACCAACTCTCCGTGGGCTCAACCAGTCTTCATGCAAGGCGCTGGCAGCACTGACATCAAGATGGAAGCCATCCTGGCCAAACTTCTCGTCGCGGACAACGAAGTTATTCAGAAAGTACGTATTTTGGAAGTGATGGCACGCCCGCGCGCCGCATCCACGACGTGGGGGCCACGGCCGTGCGCGGCGTGCGTGCGGGCGCGGCCTTGCCTTGGGTTTGCTGCTGGACAGCGAGCCGGTGCCACACGCTCTGAGCCTGGCCCTGGCACGCGGCATGGCGCAGCATGGCCTGGCGGCTGTCAGGGCAGGCCGCCCCTCGCCCCTCGGGGGCCCTCTGAGGGTCGGGCGCCACGCCCTTGCGCCGCGTGGAGGGCGCCCCGGCCGCCGGCCGCCCCCGCCACGGGCCTGGCGAGCCCAGTGCAGAGCCGACACTACGTGACGCGGGTTATGTCGTCCAGCAACAGGTGCTGGGAGGGCAGGGCAATGAATGAATGAATGAGTCTGCCAATGACGGATGACATGACTCGCTGTGTGAATGACCTCATCAGGCATGTGAGCCGGAGCTGTTCCAGATGTAACAAGTCTGACTGACTGATCTACATTCCTCTTGTTCATGAGAGCTATTTTTATGTTGGCAGGGTACCGCAGAACTGCGAGAAGCATTCCAGAAACCAGGTGTCATCCTAGAGTTGTGCAACGTAGTTGTATCATCCACGGACCCCCAGATCAGGCAATATGCTGCAGTCTTGCTACGTAAGAGGCTCTCGAAGTCGAAACACTGGGCCAAGCTCTCGCCGGAGGAGAAAAATGCGTAAGTATTTTTAATTGGCTTCCAGCAGTTTTACATGCCAGTTGCTGTGCGCTGTGGACGATTTACATCATTTTTGTTTGTTTCCAGTGTCAAACAGGGTATTCTCCCAGCGCTTGTCAACGAATCTGAAAAATCTGTCAGGAACAGCATTGCCCAATTCATTGGCTCGATCATGAAGCATGAGCTTCATAACAACTCATGGCCTGAGTTGCTGCTGTTTGTTCAGCAGTTAAATACAAGTCAAAATTTGCAGGAAAGAGAGGTATGTCGTGGTTGTTGATTTTCTGGATTACATTTGTTCAAACATTCAAGTAGTATTTAAAATTTATTTCTCTTCTATTTAGCTGGGGATGAGTACCTTAGATGTTTTTACTGAAGTAGCGCCGAAACAGTTTTTGGCCCAATCAGCCGCTCTGTGTCAATTGATTGGTGCCACATTGAAGAGTGCAGGAGAACAAGACCTGGCCTCTCCGATCGTCTATCATGCCTTTAGGACTCTTACCAATATGACAGTTGTTGCTGACCAAGATCAACCTGTAGGTATTTCCCTGTTACTGTTGTGTTTTGGTTTTAAATCATTTTCTATATTTTCTGTTTTATTTCAGCTAATCAATATGTTCAATGAGGCAATTCCCCTCTCTTTGCAAGTTGTAGCTGCTCTTGCTCAAGTTGATGAATCTAAAGCTGTGAAGGTGATGGAGTTTATTGATGGGCTACTTGACTGTGTCATCCAAGTAGTTTTACCTCATGTGAAAACCATAGTTACAACATGCCTTCAGATTGCTAAAGTAACAACCATCGGCGATGAAATTCGTATTAAAGCTTTGAGCTTCATTGGCGAGATTGTTTCAAGAAAGAAAAAGGTAATTTCCTTTGCATTTTCAAATCATCCTTCAAGGACATTTTTTCATAGTGTTTTGAAATTTGTTACAGGTCATCATTAAAAATAATTTAATGAAGCCTATCATTGACGTTCTCTTTGAGTTGATGAGCACTCCACCAGAAGATGACGAGCAGGAAGAGTACTTTGTTGATGATGATGACGAAGAGACACCCACAACAGTTGCCAATCAAACCTTGGACATGTTAGCACTTCACTTACCTCCTGAGAAATTCCTTCCTCACATTGTAAGCTGCTTTCTATATATTTTTATTAGTGAGTGTATTAATAGCCTGTTGATAATTGTGCAACCTCTTTTTCCAGCTGGAACATGTGGAGCCTGCTCTCACTGGAACCAGCTTGTATGCGAAAAAAGCGGCTTATCTTGCCATGGCTGTTCTTGTTGAGGGTTGCAGTGAATACATCCGCAACAAATACATTGAGCAGTTCTTGAAGTGTGTTTGCACAGGGATTACTGATAATGCAGGAGTTGTTAGAAATGCTGCCCTCTTTGCTCTGGGTCAGTTCTCTGAACATCTTCAGGTATATATATTTGACTTACAAAGTGGGTTTTGCTCTTAAAAATGTCACTGTTAGTCCTTGCATCCTTACATTGGGAAATATTTCTTTCAGCCGGAAATTGCTGAGTATCATGAGCAGCTCCTTCCAGTGCTGTTCCAGTATTTGCAGCAGTTGTGCACCAGGATTAATCAGCAAGGTGAAGGTTCCAAGGAGCCTGCTGGCATAGATCGTATGTTCTACGCTCTTGAGATGTTCTGTGAGAATTTGGGCGACAGACTGGTGCCTTACTTGCCAGTTCTTATGGAAAGCTTGTTCGTCTCTCTGACACCTACCAACTCAGTGCATCTACGAGAGCTTGCCATTAGTGCTATTGGCGCTGCAGGTATGTGTTGTCTTCATTTCTACAGTTTGACCAGTTTATTTAGTTCTGCTTAACAAAATTTCTCATATACAGCCAATGCTGCGAAGGAAGAAATGGTTCCGTATTTCCCAAGAATTATGGAAAATTTGAAAATGTACCTAGTGGAAGAGCAGCCAACAGAAACCTTGTGCTTACAAATTCAAGCTGTTGGTAAGTTTCAGATGTTCTCTAGTTAAATGTTATCCCATGTGGACCATGTTCTCTTTACTTTCATGGTTACAGATACCTTGGGGGTGCTGGCTAGAACTGTTGGTGAAGACACATTTAAGGCACTTTCTCAGGAAAGCTTACAGTTGGCACTTGCTCTGCTGAAGAAGGTTGATGATCCTGATTTGCGCAAGAGTGTCTATGGGCTTCTGGCCTCCATTAGTTCGGTCATCAAATCAGAAGTGGGCGTTGTTCTGCCAGAGGTAGTACAAACTATGTTGAATTCCATCAAAAGTCAGGAGGGCATTCTCACCGAATACAAGGACGATGAAGAGAATGCAGCATTCCCTGTGTACGATGACCTCAGTGATGAAGATGCGGAAGAAGATATCGAGAACTCTGAATCAAGTGATGACGATTTAGATGTCAGCTGTTTCAATGTTGAGAATGCTTTTATGGAAGAAAAAGAGGAGGCCTGTTTAGCACTTGGTGAATTGGCAAGACAAGCTGGAATCGCATTCATGCCTTACATGGATCAGTGTTTCGATGAAGTTCTTAAAATGATTCAATTCCCTCATAGTGATATTCGGCGTGCAGCTATTGATGCATTGGCCAATTTTTGTATTAGTTTAACATCAATACAAAATGAGCAAGGCAACCAGGCTCTTCTAAAAGCACTGTCCATTCTTGTGCCCAAGTGCTCAGAATTGATTCATGCTGACCAAGATCGTGATGTTGTCATGTCTGCTCTCGATGCCTACTCTGAAATGCTTTCCGAGTTGAAAGGCACTGTCCTAATCGGTGATGGACATAGAGAGGCGATAATAAATTGCATCCGTGATGTTTTAACATACAAAACAGAGTGTCAAGATGAGGATGAAGCTGGAAATGTCCCTGATGAGGATGATGAAGATGCAGAGCAAGATGAGTTGTTGCTCCAATATGCTGGTAATATTGTTCCCCAACTGGGCAAAGCTATGACTCATGAAGAATTCGCTCAGTACTTCAAAACTGTTCTGCCTCTGTTTTTGGCCAAGATGGTTTGTACTGTTATTCGTTTTTTGGTTTGATCTTTATTTTTACAAGCTGAACACTCCAGAGCTGACTTCTTTTTATCTTTGCAGAAAAAAAACAGCACTGTAGCACAGCGCTCATTTGGAGTGGGTACGATTGCTGAATGCATGGAACCACTTGGCCCATGTGCTGGTCATTTTATTCCCGAGTTGCTTCCACTAGTTTTGCAAATGTCCCAAGATAACCATGAGGAAGTGCGTAACAATGCCATTTACGGACTGGGTGAACTTGTCCTGCACGCTAAAGAAGTCACATATCCGTATCCTTCTCTTCTGCATTCCACTGTTACTAATTTTTTCTCCCGTCCAAACCTCTTATTACTGTACTCCCCAGTTTTGTATTTTACTTAACTAGCTCAGATACTTCCCACAAATCCTCCAAGTTTTGTCTGGTGCAGTTGCAAATGAGAAGCATCCTGGAACCTTAGACAACATCTGTGGAGCTCTCTGCCGGATGATCATTACAAATGTCGAAGCTATTCCCATCAATGATGTTAGTAGGAACACCTTTGCAGAAAACGAAGTAACTTTTATACTTTGTACTGTAATTTCACTATTGTCCTTGTTTAGGTCTTCCCGGTATTTATTCAGCATTTGCCTCTTCGCCAAGACTTTGAAGAGAACAAGATGGTATTCAAGTGTTTGAGTCTTCTCTATGAAATGGGACATCAAGCATTACTGTCCCAAATTATCCCTGTTCTGAAAGTTACAATGGTGGTTTTGTACAAAGCACAGCATCCTGATAAAGGTATAGAAATGATCTTGAACTCTTTGGTATTCTAAGTAGAGTTTTTACTTATGTTTATTTTCATTCTGCAGAAACTCAGGAAAGAGTGATTGTCCTGTTGAGCAACATCAAGAGAGACTTCCCTGCAGAGTTTAATCAAGCTCAAAGTGAACTTACACCAAAGCAACTGGAAACCTTAAGCAAACGCCTTGCGGCTGCTTCATCTTAAGCTTTAAATCATGTTCTTTTGGACATTTTATCTGTCCATGTTATTTATTATGTGTTAATTTTGTTAGGAAACTGCTACCAGCAGTTGTTTTATTACGCTTTTCTAAATTGTTATAATAAAACATCATTTAAAAAATTCCACTGTTTATTTTCCTTGTCATTAATACAGATGTATGATTTATAACTGTAGACCTTATTTTATCATGTCAAAGGATCTCTAACGAAATATGATATTTTCACAGTTTAAAACTTCTGGTTTTTGTAATTGCTTCATTAAATACCCTTGTTCCAGTTTGTAGTGCTACAGCATCAGTGCTGCAAAAGAAATCATTTATCAGCTACTGCAAAGAAGGTGGCAAAAAATTCAACAGACAACAAGTTTTACCTTATTTTGCTCATGCTCACAGCTTCTCTCTTATGAGCAATATTGTCTAACTCTGCAGAAGTCCTGGATATTTGAGGTTGATCGGCCCCATAAGTAGTTGAAATCATTTCCAAGGAGTGAAGCAACTGGTTTGTTGCATTTCTGAAGTGGCCTAAAAATTTGGGTATTATATCAAGAGGTCTTTCCAGTTTTCCAGTGTCCAAGATGTTGGTGATGGGGAGGGTACTCACCAAGTTCAGTTGGAGTCTCTGGGAAGGAAACATTCTTGCATGGCATCTGGTTTTTAATCCTGTCAATTTCCACCATGAGTTCCTGAAAACTTTTCCCTTTCATGAATGCAGGTTCATCTGTAAAATAGCGATTTGGTTCAGTGATTCAGTCAAGAGTCAAAAATTAACAAGAATTTGTCTCAAAAATTGCAAGCTTACTTGAAAAGGAATTGTTGGCTGCAATTTGATGAGCAAGAAGATTGCTCTGCTCCTCGACCAAAGATAGTACATTAAGTTTAGACCTTGTCTTCTCCAAGGCATCTAAATTATCGTTGACACGTTTCTGAAGATTTGAAATTTGTTTCTGTAATGTAAGTTTTACAGTATTTAGACAAATAAAATAACAGCAGCAGCGCTTGGAAAAATTAATAAAAACTCACATCAATATCACTACTGATCTTGTGCTTTGATTTGTCTACTAATGCTTTCATAGCATTAGAAGTAATATAGGAATTGAATGCACTATCAATCTCATCCAATTTTGCCTCTTCCAACTGTTGTTCTGCATTGATCTGACAACAACAAAATTAGAAAGTTAAATGAGTTTGTCTGATAACTTTTTGTCTCCAGCAGACCATATTAGAATACATCCTACCCTACCTCATTTAAGTTAGCATAACTGCGGTATTTTATATCTTTATCTGGCAAACAAAAAAAAACCATTGCATTAATTCAATGATCGCAGCAACCATTAAGTACCCATAAAAATGTTAAACTTACTTCTGCATTTTCCTGATGAATTGGTCGGTGTGCTAGAGCTCACCCTAGTCGCAGATGGAGGGTTTTTTATTGTAGTTGATGTTCTCCAAGATGATTCACTAAAAGCAGAACACAATCAGACAAGCAGTTAGTTTGAGCGAAAGTAAGTCCATGACACATAGTATGAAAAAATTGTAATTAACCTGGAAATATCTCCTTTGGTTTTAAGGGACGAAATACTTTTAGCTTTTGAGAGAGGAGCCCTGTGAACAAGATAAGTGCAAATTAATACTGTAACCTCCGTCCTGGAAGAACAGGACATTGTTCTAATGCAGCACATCATGAGTGCCTACATGTTCGCTTTTTTCATATTAAGACTGCGTTTAGCATCCATGGTAACTTCTGTTAAAAACTGTGCACTTTGTGGAACTTGAATACTATTTGATGGGGCCGGCTACGGGAAAACCGTTCATAAAATCACATCTTTTGTCAGAGCCCGTATCCAAACATCAACAATTTTCTTCTGCTAGTTGCCCAGGAGGGAGATCAGAGAGCTCACCTCACTCACTCACGTGAGTGAGTGAGTCACTTCGAGATCATTCGATTATATGAAATAAAACGTGTCTGCGGAATATTTAGGTCATTTAATTGGCTATTTAGTGAAGTAGTAGGTAATTTTTACCTTTTTACCCAACTTTATCCGTGGATTTGGCTTCCTGAAGCCGTATTTGTCTCTCTAAATAGCTACCTCGAAGTGAGTCACTCACTCACGCGAGTGAGTGAAGTGAGCTCCCCGATCTCCCTCCAGGTTCCCGCTGTAACTACTGCCAACTGCACAAAGCTAAACTATGCATTTATGCCTGTTTCCGAGAAATTTCTCCGAAAAAAAAATTCGTATCAGATTATAATTTTTATTTGTAGATGCACATTTTACAGCCTTTATAGACTGTTTCGTCGATGATAGGAACCATCATACTTCCAGCCAGACTTGTACCAGGAGAATTAACAGTTTGACAGCCAGTCTGCCCCCTTGTGTTTACAAACACGTACTCACCGACTCCTTGCAAAGTTGAAATGGAGAGTATTTTGGAACACGATGGTTCCGACTCTTCAGACAGCGACGATTCCCACCATGGAATGGATTTCGACGCAGGGGAAAGTGGGAGTGACTTGATTAATTCTGGAAGAGAAAACCAAAGACAAGATTCTGATGGAGAGGTTATAGTTGGCATAGACACTAACACATTAGTTTTTGGAGACAATAATGATAATGATAATAGTCAATTTGATAGAAGTGATAATTTAGAAGATGATCTGAGTCAGAGAATGGGCTCCAAGGAAGTCCCACCTGCAGAGCTCGACAACCTAGAAGTGCAGCCGATGGAGATCGAGCAAATGGGCGGCGAACAATTTAGTTTTCTAGAAACTGACATGATGGGTCTATTACCAGATTTATCTCTAGCTCGGGCACCACCAGTACAAGAAAAAGACAAAGAAAAGGAGAAAAAAAGGGAAAAAACTAAAAGGGAGCTCGAAGAGGAAGAACGAGAAAAGATGCAGTAAGTTAGGAAAATTAGGGCTTAAAGACTACAATTGTCTTTAATATCTTCTCTGATCTTACTCTACAGTTTAACTATCTATCACTTATCCACACATCAATTCTAGCACTATACTTTGCAAATTTTTTACAGGGTTCTGGTGTCAAATTTCACCTCAGAGCAACTCGATCGATACGAAATGTACAGGCGGTCAGCGTTTCCCAAAGCTGCCATCAAAAGGGTACTCATTCATTTTATTCTTATTTCTCCTCAGAATTCTAGAGGCGCAATGAGGTTTTTAAATTCTTCTTGCAATTAAGTGTTGTTTTAATGTTTCACAGTTTTACGGTAGAAGTACATAAATCGTTTTTTGCTTTATGAAACATGCAGTTACTTTCAAACAAACTTATCTGAAGTTTTTGTTTTGATTGGTCAAACAGAGTCACTGAAAGCACTCGCACGCCTTCCAGCACGTTGGTTTGCCTGTTGTTTGTTGCCTGTTGCCTACTTTCCGGCGCTGCCGAGTTCAGCCTCCTCAGTTCACAGCCTCCCTAGCGCTTGGCGCAGCTTGGCGTCGGAGGTCAGGCAGTCAGGTCCATTGCAAAGTCGTTGACCGCGCTCCCTTCCGCTCCGCTTGTTGCAGCTGATGCAGACCATCACGGGCAGCTCCGTGTCGCAGAACGTGGTCATCGCCATGTCGGGCATCTCCAAGGTGTTCGTCGGCGAGGTGGTGGAGGAAGGTGAGTGGGCTTCGCCGTGGCGGGCAGCGAGTGCGAGAGAGACGGGGATTGAGACGGCTTTGCCTTTTCCTGTGTGCTGCAGCTCTGGACGTGATGGAGACCTGGGGCGAGTCCGGCGCGCTGCAGCCGAAGCACCTCCGAGAGGCCGTGCGCCGGCTGCGCCTCCAGAACACCATGCCGGGCGGCAAGACCAAGAGGAAAGTGTTCTGAAAGCGGACCAAATAAATCTTATATACTTTAGTGCAACAGCGCGTTTATCGTCCATTTCCCCTGCCATGAAAAAGCACAACTCAGCTGCAGTGTAGGTTTGGAAATGGCTCGCCTAAAAGGCAGTCGTCTGGGGCTTTGGCTTTTCTTTTTCGAATTCTCCGAGGGTATTTATCCAGTTGGTAGACGCGTTGCTCACGCTGCTCGTCGCTTGGCGCCGTCCTGTGCCGTCGCGCCGCCCCCTGACCGCCCCGTGACGCAACGCGGAAGGCAAGGGGGGCGGGTCAGGAGTCAAGACCGAGACAAGACCGCCTAGCCGCCGAGATGTCGAATCGAGATCGAGATATCGCTCCGAGCAATCAAGTGAGCGGAAATGGAAAAGCCGCCGCACCACTTGCAAGATGCAAGGAAGACTCAGGGTTGGCGCGTAAAACGCCAGTCGCGCTGACCCTCTGGCTGGTCATTCCCCGCCAGGGAGACAGAGACAGACACATCGCGCGCTTCTGTTTGCATTTGTTGCAATCGGCGTTCTGAAGTAGCAGTTCTTTCCTCTGCTCGTTTTGTTTTCGATTGCCGATAGATGCCGTCGGCTTTATCTCCCTTTCCCGCACAAAAGTCGAAAAATTGTGGCAAAGGTCTGCGGCATCGTTGCCCGGCGCGCCAAGTCGACGGGGAGCGCACCCAGAGCACCGCCCCGAACAACAAGATGGGGATGGCGGTCCTCAGCAGGGTCCTGGCCGAACCGCCGAGCCGGGCCGCACGCTCGGCACGCTCGGCCTGCGCCGAATGGCCGAATGAGAGCGTTGTCGATACGGGGCACGGAGTTCAGCGACCTTCGTCGCCTTCTTGGTGTGGGCTTGGGCCTTGGCTTGGCGGCTGCCTCGCCAGGCTTCGGCACGCCGAGGAAGGAACTCCTTTCCGCCCGGTCGTGTTTGTTGTGACGCGGGCCGGACCGAGCGGTCGCGCGGCCGAATTCACTGACAGTCGAGCGACACTGCGCGCCATTTCAGCATGGATTATCGCGTGCACGTATCACGTAACACTCGCACAGGGCGATGTCTATGCCTCAGTCCGATCTACCCGGCTCGGTGGCTCGGTGCCCCATTCATTCTACAGGGTCGTTCACACACGCATGCACGCACAGCCCTGCAGCGACAGTCGTGCAACCCAGCCGAGCCGAGCCCAGCGCTTGGATGGAGCCCAGTCGGGGCCGGGTTGAGCCCAGCCGCGGTGAGCCGAGCCGACGCGCGCCCCATGAGTGCGAGAAAGACAGAGCGACGAAACGACTCTCGGAATGAGTCTGCTGCCGCCGCCGCTGCGGTGGCTGCGGATACGGCTCGGGAGGCACGAGGGTGAGGGAGCAGCTGCCCGACGCGACGGGGCCAGTGGGGTGCCAGCCGCACAGATAGGCCCTGCTCCGCCGCTCCGCCTCCGCCCGCCGCGTAGCGTAGCTAAGCGTAGCGAGCGTAGCGACCCCGACGTCCCCGACGCGCGACGCGGCACCAGGCAGCAGCCGACGGCCAGACAGACGCCGACATGCAGCGAGCAAGCAGCATCGCCTTCGCAGTCCTGCTGGCAGCGGCCTTCTGTAAGTTCACTCAGAAACTTGGTGCAAGTGTGTCCAGCTCGGGCGGGCGCTGCCCTGCCCGCCGGCAGGCACCTAGCGGGGAGCGCCCGCGAATCGCCAGGTAGGCAACACCTGCGCAGGCGTGCGCACCGGGACGCGGCGGGGTGCCTACCTGGCGGTGCGCGGGCGCCAGCCAGGTCTCGGTCTCCAGGCCGGTGCCCGTCCTGCCCTCGCGGACAGCCATGAGCTGCATGAGCCGAGGCGTGGGCCTGGCGTGGCCGAGGCCGAGGGAGGGAAGGGTGACGGAGGGCCTGTCGCGTCGGTATCAAGTTGTCCGGGCAGAAGGCGCGGCGGGCGCAGCGCCCAGCGCGATAGCGCGGCGGACAAGCTTCATTTCCGAAACAAAACAAACCGACGCGCGCGGGGAGAAGGGGCTGCACCGCGGCGGTCATCGACTCGCAGCAACCACGGCGACGGCCTGCTTGGCCTGCTTGCAGGTGCACAGCTGCAGCTGCAGGTGTCGGCGGCGCGGCCCAGCTGCGACGTCGGCCAGCACCAGGCGGGCTGCCGCATCCACGTGGGCATGTGCGTGTGCGGCATCGGGTGCCGCAACGAGTACCAGTACTCCGACAAGGAGGAGTGCATGAAGGCCCTCAAAGGTAAGCGTGGAGCGCCAAGCTGGGCCTGGGCCTCGGCCTGGGCCGCCCTCTGTGGGGCGCGACTGCGCGACCGGCGGGACTAATTTTGGAGGGAGCTTCATCCTCCGTCTGCTCCCTTCCCTTCCCAGGCCAGCGGCTCAACCAGTGCGGCGAGACCCCATGCAAGCACGGCGGCGCCTGCAGCCAGACGACCATGGACCCCGGCTTCAAGTGCCGCTGCGAGGGCACGGGCTTCTACGGACCGCGGTGCCAGTACCGTAAGCAGAGGGTTGTCTCTCTCGCACTCCTAGGGCACCCAGGGCGTCTCGTGGGGGTGCGAGTGAGACCGAGCGACGAAGCACTGTTTGTGCATCGTGTGCCCTGGTTCTAACGCCTACTCGCCCTTTGCAGCGTGCCCCAGCCCCGGGTCCCCGGGCTCCGGGAGGCCCTTCCCCTACGAGTGCGTCCTCATCTGACGCCCTGGGGGACCGTGACGCCCTGGCGACGCCACGCCCTCACTGCACTCCACTCCCCTGCCGTCTTCAACTGCCGTCTCAACGGTGTCACCCCAAGACGCCGCCCTCGACGCCCTCGACGCGCGCACTGCGCAGGACAGACAGTCCCAGGACAGGTGGCAGGCCAAGCCCTCCCCCGCCTCCCCTTCCACAGGCCGCAGGTGCACAAAGGATCGGCTCAGCCTTGCCTCCCATCAGGTGAGGTGAAGAGCAAATCCAGTAATGTTACACTTTTGGTTGAAATGCTGAAGACAGAGACTGACGAATGCACAGGAAGGGAATATTTTGTATAATGTGGTTTCGAGGGCCGGCATGCTGACTTAGACTTGACACTCGACTAGTAAGAATTTGAACGTAGCTTAATGTTATCATTCAGTGACTGCAAGCTTCAAAATATAATTCTATCTCAATCTATTTGTTTACTAGTAAGATTGGAGAGGCACGTGTAGTTTTCTGACCCTGCCAACCTTTCAACAATTATAAGTGGTGTGCATATTGTGATTGTTATTTATTTATGTCTACTAAGTAGATTGACTGACATGTATCATTGAGATACTAAGTGAATAAATGATCTACTTCTATTCTATTGGCACTATGAATGATACTGGATAATGAAATATAATTGAGGTTTAAAAGGAATGCATCTAAAAGTATAGGAAAATAGCAATATTTATTATCTGTCTCTTTACAAAATTAATAACACAAGCCTCAGAACCTTTACAGTATCACTTATGTGGTGACAAACAAGACAAGGGGACAAAGATCATCATGAGAGTAAAGAGATTTGTTGAATCTTGTTTTAAAGTTATCCAAGTTATTGCTTAGTTTGCATAATGTAAAGAATTATGTTATTAATAAAATAAAAAAAAAACATAAAAAAAACTTGTCAAGGTAGACTGATATTAAACTGATTGAAACAAATCTGCAATGACCCAACAAGAGGAAGATAGTTTCTTAGGAGTAACAATAACAATATTTCTAAATATAACAACAACAACAAGAATGAAGACATGAAGGAAATAAGCACCCTGTACAACAGAAAGATTAGATAATGGTGCATTGAGTGAAAAGGGTGAATACCTATTTGGTTGTGAAAAGTTTCATACCCTACACAAGACCACAAAACCATATCACATCATACTTACAAACTGAATATCAAGTCACTTGGTAAAAGACAAAGGAGCAAAGCCAAACTTCTAGAGTACAATCCGAAGCATGTAAGCAAAGTTTTGGGTTTAAATGGAAGAGCTATATACCGGTAAGTTAGAAATTATTACAGGAAGACAGACTTTCTTGTTAACAACTCCACATTCTAACACTTTTGATTACAGCCAAAGAGATTTAGCAAGTCATAGTCCTTAACCATCAGATTAAATCATCATTAAATTTTGAAACAGAACACTATGCTAGGCACACAGAGAACACCATATACTATACAATATGTAACTATCATGTTGAGGTACTGTTGCTGGAACCTTGAGAATTAGCTTTTTCTAAATATCTCAGTCTCCTTGCACGGATTTCGGCGAGATCTTCATTATTTGAGCTAGCAGGGGGTGCATTTTTCCCAATACCTGAAGTAAAATGATGAAAGGTTTAAATTTGAAGTTCACCCTGGTGTATTAGTATGAGGTACACAGCATAATAGGAAATCAAAATGTTGCTTACATTCTAAGCTCATTTGTAATGCTTTTTTCAAATCATGGTCTGATGAATTATTTTCTTGCTGGAGGCTTAGTTGAAGAGCTCTTTGAAAGTCATCATCTTCATCCCCGACAGAATCAACTATTTGAGAGTCATATTGTGAGCTGTGATCTTTGGCACTTTCTTGAAGGACTCTCTGCAAATCAGCGTCCTCTTGCTCCACACCACCAATTTGCTTTGGTTCCTCATCAGTCTGCAAAGAGGACCATTGAATTAATCAGTAAATGGTTCCACAGGTCATTAGGAAAGAGAGGAAATAAAAATAGTAGGTTACCTGACCAAGGCTGATACGTAATGCCCTTTCCAGATCAGGATCATCAGATGCACTCCCACCACTTGCTGCATGTTTTGATTCCATGTCATTTGTCTAAAAAGGGACGGTTGATTTGATCATCAATTTGTCCAAAACTCATTGGAAAAGAGAGGAAAAAGAATAATAAAGTTACCTGACCAAGGCTGATACGTAGTGCTCTCTCCAGGTCAGGATCATCAGATGCACTCCCAAGCCTGTATCCTTGAGATTTTGCACTCTCCACTCTTTGAGGTTGTGTCACTTGCACTGCAGGTTTAATAAGAAGCATCTCATGGGCTTGACAGTCAGGAAGAGCCCCAAATACAACAAAAATGGAATATCCTAAAAAGAGGGAATAATTGTATATTTTGTGGCCATAGGTCATTGAGCTCATGGGTCATTCAATAAAAGTTGGTTTACATCATTAAAACATAACAATTACCTTCATGCTGTAACTGGGCTAAATATACTGAGAGGTAGGTGTCAGAAATTAATTGAGGTCCCGATAACATGGAATTAAGATTGAACCACTGGCGCCCTAGTCTTCGAATTGTAAACCAATGATCATGATAGTTACAGATGTAAGCCTGCATATCACTGCAAGACAAGGGAATATAAAAAATTACTGGAAAGGTGTTAATTCACATGCAGTGACACTGTTGCAAGGGCAAAATTTGACATAAAGAGATTCTGGAAAAGAAATAAAGGACACTGAAGATGACTCAACTTACTGTGGAGAAGTTTGAGCTGTAACTGCCCTTGGCTCTGTGCTGTTATATGGGACAAGTTCTAAATTCCAAACATTTAGTGCTGATGCAATAACTTGCACAGAAAAATAGCCACTATCATCCATATTTCCTGATGGTTGCTGAAAATAAAATCAGATAGCTGTCACACAAGACGCAAGAATAGCTACCAATAAATTGAATTTATACAAATGGCCAACCTGTATAAAGTTGCGGTATTCTTCGCTGTCAACACCATTCTCTGCCATTCGCTCTCGTTCTTGCTCATCCATCTGTTGTCCTAAAGTGGCTAGATCAACTGCAGAAAAGTATGGTCCTTGGAGTAGTGCATTCAAACAGTGTTGAGCACATAGGTAGCCCTCTTGCTGGAAATGACAGATTCAAGGTGAGGCGTGATAAACATCCAATAGCTGCATCACTTGAATAAATATGTTTTTATTTGAATGAGTGAGTAGTCCTCACGATGAAAGCTTATGATCATTTTGGTAATTATTCCGAATAGCGGCTCCACCTACTCGGGGCATATATTTGGTATCGGTAGATAGGTATTCATGAGTGCTGTGCGAAACGGCAAGAAATATGCGGCGCTCTTGAAGGATATCGCTGTAAATGCGTATCTACGTCTCTCACTTTAACCTCAAACAGCGCAGCCGTTTCGATGAATGTGCCAGTACCGGCCACTGACGACGTATTATTGTCTAAGGAAAAATATAAGGGGGGAAGAGGTCTACCTCATAGGCTTAAAATACGCTCCAAATTATTTTCCCTTCTATTAGTGCGGTGTAAGTGACAGGGCTGACGCACCTGCAGAAGCCGCTCAAAGATGGCGCCACTGTTAACACAGCAGCCGGGCCCGGACACTTTTCACCGCACTAATAGAAGGGAAAATATTTTGGTTCACATTTTGGGTCCATGAAGTAGTCCTCCTCCCCCCTTATATTTTTCCTTAGACAATAATACGTCGTCAGTGGCCGGTACTGGCACATTCATCGAAACGGCTGCTCTGTTTGAGGTTAAAGTGAGAGACGTAGATACGCATTTACAGCGATATCCTTCAAGAGCGCCGCATATTTCTTGCCGTTTCGCACAGCACTCATGAATACCTATCTACCGATACCAAATATATGCCCCGAGTAGGTGGAGCCGCTATTCGGAATAATTACCATCATTTTTATTAAACAAAAACAGAAAGCAATAAACAAATTGATAATTTATTTTTAAGATTCAAATATAGTGGAAGGTCACAGACGTAAACAGAAACATTTTGAATCCACTCCACGGTGAGGAAATTGTGTCAAAAGTGCGACGTTACCTTCTCGTGGAAAATAAGTTCCATTTCAAGTACAGACTCAGTTTTCTCCTCCAGAAAATGGTTATGTCTGTGTTGATGTTGTTGACGTCTTGTCACAGCCTTTCTTTCAGCCAGCTGATTTCCAAGGGCGAAAACAAAAACAAAAGATGAGGCTGAGGCTGCACTTGACCAACACACCGGTAGTTTAGTGGAAATGATCTTCAACTAAAAATCTTTTATAAATCTGTTCTGAACGAAAGAGTCATATCCGAAATATCCTATTTTTATGTCAACATTTCCTTGGCCGTGGTTTTAGGTTTAACATATCACGTTTGTGTTGTAGCGTTGGCGACTCTGCGGACCCGGGACGATGTTTTGAAAAACGCGAAGAAAGCTGGATGTTCACGAGGGCCGACTAATAATTCAAGTTTGTGGTTAACCTGAATTAAACGGAGCTCAAAATGACTGGTCCTACTGACGAAATGCTAAACACTGTCGAGCGGTATAAAAAGTTGGCAGAAAACAAGGATAATCAAGCCGCCATGATAAAGGTAAAGCAGGCCCTTATGAACAATGGACCACTGAGTCCCATTTCTTGGTCGTGTTTCTTTCCTTGTTACCCTTAGTTAATCAAAAATGGCTAATCCCCATGGTAAAAATCCTTCTCAGTTTGCTTTTTTACTCGAAGGCTTACGACTCTTGTGTGAATTTGACCTTTTAGGCTGTGTTACAAGTGTGTTTGTGCTATAACCTCAACCATTTGATAGCAAGTTGATTTTGTTGCTAACATTTTCTTCAGCCCGCTTATTAGTTCCCAGATTTGGTCTTTGATGCTCACTGTTTTATCTTTCTTTTCAGGACTCTGCGGTTGTCCAGTTCCTTGTGTATGCTTTGGAAGGAACTTCAAGTGCTGTCAGAGATACTGCCATGACAACTTTAGAATTATTTGGTGATAATGTTACGCTATGTCCAACTTTGAGAAAGACATTTGGAGTGATGGAGTCCCTTGAAGCTATTGCTCACAGGTCGGACCACATTTTAACTTGAATTAATTTTAAATTACGTGTGTCTGTGACAACGCTTTGCTAATCTATTTTCATTCTGTAACAGTTCTCTGCCTGAAAACATTATTTTGGCTGACCGAGCAAGAAAGCTACATAGCAAACTTGAACAGTCCAATAACTTAGTGTGGGAAGTCCCAAAGGAAGTAACATTGCGGATCCCTGATTTGACCCCAGTGAGTAATGTCATCTGTGTCAATGTTTTCTTAGTTAAAGTTCTGCTTTCGCTTTCCAAAATATAACCTTTTGCTTTCAGGAGGATTGCACAGAGATATGGCAAGCTCTTGCTTCTGTTCGAGGTGTGGTTTCCTGTCAATTTAACCTGGAACTGAGCACATGTACCCTGACTGTGTTTAGCAGCATGAATCCTCAAACTTTGGTACAAACTCTCTCCAACCAATGCAGCTTAGAAGCAGAAGTTGTCAGGCCAGGATTTCAGGTAAATTAGCTTCAAACATTATCACCATCTTTTGTTTTTATTCAATCATGCTTTAAATTTGGTTTTCATTTTGTTCTTGTGTTCATTTTTAGGCTGATACTGGCTCCCATGATAGATCCATTCGTGACCTTCCTGCATACCTGCCAGAGGAGGATTCGCCCATTGTTCAGAAAAAAGCTGTTGCAAGGAGGAGACCGAAGCGGAGAGAGAGCAGTTGGTTTACCAGAGCAGCCAGTGTTTTAGTTGATTCCTTCTTTTGGTGATGTTGTATGGTCTGCCACCATTTTTTGATGGATGAAGCATTTTCTCCTGAGCGTTCAGGCAGTTTGAATTATTTAAATGATTCTCTCAATCTTGTTCTTGTAGCTGTCACTTGCTAGCAAAGCAAGGGAAGTTAAATTGTGATAAGTTACAAAAGAATCGCTTGATATGTTGTTCTTTTTAATGGTACTGGTTTTATCTGCCTCAAAAGCAAAATGAAAGCAGTTCCACTCTTAAAACTTACTGTTAACGAGTACATTACTTTAAATTTTACATTTTGAAAATAATGTAGATTGTTAGACAGGCTTGTGTTTTCCTGTCCTATATGTAATAACTTATTTTAGAAAAGTAGACATCAGACATCATTTGAGACCCTTTTTATTTATCATTTTATGAATTTTTGTTTTGGAAAGTAAGACTGAGTTCAAATAAATTGCACCCGGCTACTTTCAACTCTGCAAAATCAAAATCCATATTTTAAAGACTATTTTACATGTTGAAGTATAAATTCAATTTTGAAATCAAAACCATTCTACATGGATCAACTGCCAGACATTGTTCACCTCACTTATGATAGTGAGTTAGTTTAAGGTCTAGATTGTGATTTTTAACTCTAAGCAGGGTTTTCACCTTTTGTTGTATTATATTTTTAGTTGAATAAATTCTCCAGCTGAAACCAGATTCAATCATGGGTTCCATTAATCGGTGCCCTTTCCCCTCACTCACACCAACACTGAATGCAGTTTCTTAGTCAGGAGGTAATCTGCCTGACTGTCATGAATCGTAGGCAAGCAAAAGGGGGAGGGGGCAAAGGGGGCACCCAGGGAGCGAGAAGGCAGTGCAGTGCAGCGGCTCTTCAGCGGGTCCGGCGGGGCAAGCGGCGAGCAGGGCATGTCTTTGAGGGGGCCCCACCAGGCCCCACTCCGCGACTACCGCCTGCCCCGGCCCGGAGCCTCCAGGTCCTCCAGGCAGCGGCCGAGTTCCAGTCTGGAATCGGTCTCGGCTTGAGCAGGACTGCCGCGGTCAGCCACACGCAACGCTACGCCACGGCACCTCCGCCTCCCGCGCACGCCGCGCCCCTGGCGGACTCGTCCTCGCTCTCATCGGACGCGCTGACGGACACACGGTGAGCCGAGACGCAGTCGACTGATTCCGAAGATCGTTGAAGGGAGATTTTCGTCCACCAGTGAGAGCCCCTATCGACCACTAAGAGACCTCCTTACGAACCTCGATATCTTCGCCGCTCGCTTCAACGCGATCTTCGGAGTCAGTCCGCTGCAATGCCCCATTCGGGGAAGTCCCTCGCGCGCGCGCGGACAGCGGACACGTGAGGCGGGCTTGCCGACCGTTTGGCGCTCACTTGTTGGTGCCCGATTGCTCAGCGCATCTCAGCAGCCTTTGAAGGGCTGTGCAAATGCCTCCGTACGGCGAGGAAAATTCGGGCACCGGATATGCCTGTCGCACCCACAGTGGTATGCGGCGAGCAGTTGCATAACGATGACAAAGGAAGTTCGAAAATAAAAAATCGACTGTTACGACATTTCCCGCGAAATGTTCCTGGGACTCGCGCTAACCATTGGCCCTAATTGCCTTCCTCGCAGCCCCAGCCGATTTCGAAGGATCGTTACGTCGCTCTGTCTTTCTCGCACTCGCGGGCCGGCCCGGAGCGGAGCGAGAGAGACAGAGCGACGTAACGTCCCGCTGTTTGCTGTAGGCTAGCCAAAGCAATTCGCCCATTCACTCGCGCAGCCGGCAGGGCAGAGCGTGTTGCCACCGAGACGTGCCGGGCTGGCAGTCTGGTTCCGAAGAGTACTCTCGCCGCTCTGCCCCTCTCGCACCCCTACGTGGCGCCCCATGAGTGCGAGAGGGATAGAGTTGGGCGGCCTGCTGGGCCTCCTGGGAGCGGCTGAGCGGCGGTATTTAAAGGGTTGCCAAAGTCGGACGGGTTCAAATTAACCGTGCAACTTGTTCTGGTGTGTGCGTCATTGGCTAGCCGGCTAGCCGGGTCGTGGAGCGGTCGCCGCCACGCCGGAGGCGCGAGCCAGCAGTCGGTCACCGGGCGCCGTTCCAGGAACGGGCAGGATTTGCGACGGCGGAGTGGTTAGAACCGACACCCGCGTGTTGTTGTACCGGGAGGGTCAGTTTCCTCCCCAGTGCGCTACTTCGAGTAATGCATCTTTGATTGGTGTGTCTCAAGGCTACTCCACTTGGCGGTGGCCGCCAACACTCCACATTTTTATCCGCCTGGATCCCGCTGCACTCTAACCATACCGACGTCACCGTTGCGCCTGCCTGCCGTCGTCTCGTCGCTGTCTCTGTCGCACTCACGGGGCTCTCCGCAGGGTGCGAGAGAGACAGAGCGACGAACCGATCTCCTGAATCGCTTGGCTGCCTGCACCACTCCAGCCTCGTTGCTGGTTACGATCGGCGCGCCGCCTTCCTCATTCAAATTCGTTATTCAAATCAGGGTAGTTTGCAGTGCAGCGTGTTTGCGACTGGAACAGAGGAACCGCGCACGGGGCGCACGCCAACCGCCGCGGCGTCGATGACCTGCCGGTCGGGACAGGTTAGGTTAGGTTAGGTTTGGTTAGACACACGAGCCGAGTCACACGCTCCGAGCTCCGAGCGATTTGAAGACTCGTTTCGTCGCTCTGTCTCTCTCGCACCTCGACGCGACGCCCACTGCCCACCGAGCGCGAGAGCGATGAAGCGACTGTTGGCGATCAGTCTGCGAATCGTACAGGAGATAAATGGAGGGGGAATCCCCAACGGCAGGCGGTTGCTGTGAGTTTTACCGGGAGTGGCGCTGGGACGCTGGCAATATTTGTCCTGGCCTCGCGGCCGCGAGCCGCGCCACTCGGCCCACCGCGCATCAACCAACACGGCCGAGTGGTGAGTGCCTAGCAAGGAGCCTAGTGCCGTGCGTGGGCAAGCAGTGCGTCGACCTGGGGTCGGCCTCTCGGAACGCACTTGCGTGCGGGGCTTGCCGCTGCTTGTCGACTTCGGCTTGCCAAGCCCGGGGCGTCTCGAGAGGGCACTCATTCCTCGCTTTCGACGCGTGAATACGGCGAAGACGAAGACGTGATGAAACGGAGATTGCAATCCTTTATCACTTGTGGGGATTTCTCCCGCGCGGACGCGGCGGACGCAACACCTCTCGTTCACAGAAACAGGGAAGCGGCCAAGTGGCACCGCGGTGCATCGGCCGGCGTGCCGATGCCCAGTAAAACGCGGAGAGCCGGCTGCCCGCGGCTGCCTCGCGGCCTCGTGTTGCACCGGCGGGCTACGGCGGGCATGCCGACGGTGCCGCGGCGGACTCGCGGACTCCGGGATCCGCTCGGCCCGTCGTGCGCCCGGCGGCGGCGCGGGTCCCCCAAAGAGCCCGTTGCGAAGGCGAGGCGCCCCGGCCCCGCGTAGCCCCCCGCGTAGCCCCGCGCTGTCTGGCAGGAGGTCGCCCCGCTGCCCGCGGTGTGCAGTGCGGTGTCCCCGTCCTGGTCCAGGCAATTTGGGACTCATTAACCACGGCGCCCCGCCACCCTGTACACCCTGCCGACAGTCGACAGTCCACGGCGGGTGAGACCCTCGCCGCAGTCACCGTGCGTGCCGGGCCATCGGTCGCCGCCGATCACTCGTTGTCTACAACGAGGGCGCTGGAAAAGTACGGAGCCATTCCGGCCATTCCGCGCACCGCGCACGCCTGGCGCACGCCATGCGAGGCATGGGCTCGGTGGGCGCGCTCGTTGCGTGACGAGGCGGGGCGGGGCGGGGCGGGGCGGGGTGGCGCGGCGGGCGTCCCGGTGCGGCCGGCCTCTCTGTCAGTGGTGACCTAATACCGCGCACTCGGTACTGCAGCCTGCAGGCGCCAGGCCAGGGCTGCCAGGGCGACGCCGACCCGAAGTGGCGCTAATGGCGGTGATCCACGCCGCGCCACGCCGCGCTGCACCGATAGGCCGATAGAGTCCCCGCTTTGTCCCAGGCCGTGTCGCGGCGGTCCTACCGGGTCCCCACGATCAAGACTATCGCCGTCTTTGAAATAGAAAGTCGGCGGCGGCTGGCCTGCGCGGACAGGGCGTCCTCGGCCTGCAGCGCCTGCAGGCGGAAGACGGCGGCGCGGCGCGCACCGAGCGGCCCTTCGGCCGGGGAAAGGGGGGGGGGGCAGAATTATATCATCATAGGGCCCTTACACCTGGCTGCATGAGCGCCGCCGAGGCATACCCTGCTCAACTGAGGAAGTCGACCTTGAGTCGAAAGTTGGTCGGGAGAAAACTCCGGGCGCCCGCTTCGATGTCTTGTAGTGAAGGCGAGGGGGAGGGGACGGTCCCGGACAAAAAGGACACACACACACTCACACACTGGCGCCGCGTGGGGTCAAACTGGGTCACTGTACCAAGCCGAAACTGCGAAAAAATTTTCCTGCGGAGAGAAGGATGTTGCTCCTTCATTTGCTGAGCCAAGCCACGGAACGTAAAATCCACACGTAAAGCTATTCTTAGATCTCGGAATGCAAATGAGTGACGTGACGGGGGGGCTCGCTAAAGTCGGCTAAAGTGATCCGATGCTGACGCGCAGATCTGAGTCGCTCGGGTAGGTGCGCACCCGGAGGTGGCCATCCCTCCTGAGCCTCAACCTCATTCGCAGCGCGGAATTTTTCGGGAATTTTCCTAGCCCGCACCACCTGGGCAGCGACCGTAAGGACCGTTCGATCCTAGTCTGGCCACGGTGTCGGCCCGTCGGCGCTGGACTTCCTAGTGTGTGAGTCTGTCCGACTGCAGGATGTTTGTCTGGACTCGGTGCAATTTTCCGACCGCGATGGCGCGCCGCGGCACGTCCTCATCGCCTCGCTCGAAATTATAAGGTGTTAGTGTGTGTGTGTGTGAGCAAGTGTGTGTGCATGTGTGCGTGAGGTATGGACGGTTCTTTTGTCTCTCCGACACATGCATGGGACCCGAAGCTTTAATAGGCTTCGGCGTTGTCAAGAAAAGGCAATTTTCAACGAGCCCGGACTCCCCGTTGCAGGCTCACCACCAAGATGGAGGACATCGGCGTCCACGGGCGCGGCGTCGGCGACGTGGCGGCCTTCTACGCCGGCCGCGGCGTCCTGGTGACGGGGGCGACGGGCCTGCTGGGCAAGGTGCTCGTCGAGAAGCTGCTGTGGGCCGTGCCCAACGTCGGCAACGTGTACATGTTGATGCGCCCCAAGCGCGGCAAGACGGCCTCGGAGAGACTCGCCGCCATCCAGGCGCTGCCGGTAGGACTGCGTTTTGATTTTGCTTCGAAACGGTTTTGTGGCGGTTTGTCTGTTACTTGTGGCGTCGTGTCATTGCAGGTGTTTGACCGCGTCCGGAGGGACTGCCCCGAGCAGCTGGACAAGATGAAGATGGTGGCCGGGGACGTGGGCCTGGACAAGCTGGGCATCGGCGCGGACGACATGGAGCGGATACAGGTGAGGGTCGCTGCCGCAACGCGGTGCCTGTGCGCCGCGCCGCGCAGTATCATTCTCTTCTTCCGCTGTTGCACGCCGCCGAGCAGCAGGAGGTGTCCGTGGTGGTGCACTGCGCCGCCACCCTCAAGCTGGACGGCTCCCTGAAGGACGCCCTGCACCTCAACACCAGGGGCACGCAGCGCGCCCTGGAGGTGGCCAAGACCCTCCCGCACCTCACCGTCTTCGTGCACACCTCCACGGCCTTCTGCAACTGCGACTTCGCGGAGCTGGCCGAACGCGTCTACCCGCCGCCCATCTCGCCGGAGCACATGATGGGCTGCGCGGACCTCGTGGACGACGTCGGCCTGGAGGACGTGACTAAGCAGTGAGTATGTCGCGGCCCTGTCGCAGCCGAATTGGGGAGAGAGGACGGGACACGGTTTCCACTCCTTTTCGTACTTTTCCGTTCCCACAGCCTGCTGGCGCCCCACCCCAACACGTACACGTACTCGAAGCGCCTGGCCGAGGACCTGGTGGCGCGCCAGTACCCGGACCTGCCCGTCTGCATCGTGCGCCCGTCCATCGGTACGCTTTCGGCCTCAGCAGCCCGCGGAGGGGAATGGTAACCAACTCCTGGTTCTGTCGTCTGACGTTTCCAAACACCTTCCAGTGTGCCCGTCGTGGGAGGAGCCCGTGCCTGGCTGGGTGGACAACCTGAACGGCCCGGTGGGGGTGATGGCGGCCGCGGGCAAGGGCGTCATCCGCTCCATGTACTGCCGCGCCGACTACAACGCCGAGGTCATCCCCTTGGACTTCGCCGTCAACTCCACGCTAGTGGCCGCCTTTCGGGTGGCCACCAGCCCCAGGTAGAGGGCAGCCTAGGCAGCGCGAGGAGGAGGCAAAGCGTACTCGAACCTGGGTCCAACGCGGTCTTGGCTCTGCGCAGGGAGCCGTCGGTGCCCGTGTTCAACCTGACGAGCGGCAAGTGGCGGCAGGCGACGTGGGGCGAGGTGCTGGACCACGGCCGCCGCGCCGGCTACATGTACCCCTTCGAGATGATCCTGTGGTACCCGGACGGCAACATCCGGCCCAGCCGCCTGTCGCACGACGTGCACGCCTTCTTCCAGCACTTCCTGCCCGCCTACTTCATCGACTTCATGATGTTCATCTTCAGGCAGCCGCGTTTGTGAGTATGGACCAAGGGTTGGCGACGCAAAATGCTTTCGAAACGTTTAACCGCGGACCCTTTTAAATAGAAAGCCGCGCTGGGAGGTCTGAGAGGTCTGGGAACGCCGGGGCTAGTTCCAACAATTCCCTTCGTGGCGTTGTCCGGCAGCGTGCGTGGAAAAGGGCTTCTCGTGCGTAGCCGTCGCCGTCAGGCCGGCGGCTTGTCTCCGCAGGACCTGCCAGGACCGCCCTCCCTGCCGTCCTGGCGGCGCGTGGCCGCCACACTGGCCACGCCAAGGGCCACGCCCCCGCTCTGCGACAACAATCTCCTGGAGCGGCCGGCTGGACAGCAATCTCTCATCATTTCCCATAGAGGACCTTCCCGCCGGGCCCCACCTGCCCCGCCCGCTTCTCATCCACGCCTTTTGCGTGTCCTTAGAGCGGCTCGCTGCTCCGTGACCCGCCAGACCCGTCAGACCCGCCGGCTCGCACACAGGCACCAAAACAATAAAAAGCAAAAAGCCCGCGCGGCTCGAGACTTGAGAAACGCGCTCCAGAGCCGCGACAATGCCTCCCGCGTGTGTTTAGTGTGGGGCTGTGACATGCCCCGACGATTGCAGATTGCGCCGGGCCGCCGGCTGCGTTGCGCAAGTTGGGGAAGACCTGCCTTATTGATGGTCTTGTTGTTGTGCCGCAGCATGGTGCGCATCTACAAGCGCATCGCCGTGGGCCTGGAGCTGCTGCAGTTCTTCACGACGCGCCAGTGGGTGTTCCACAACGACCGCTTCATGGCGCTGTGGCGCGACATGTCGCCCGCCGACCGCCGCCTCTTCAACTTCGACGTGACGGAGGTCAAGATCAGCGACTACATCGACCGGTGCCTGCTGGGCGCGCGGCAGTACTGCCTCAAGGAGGACCCCGCCACCATCCCGCGCCAGCGCCGGCTGCTCAAAGTGTGCGTGTCTTATTTTGCTGTTCCTTTCCTTCCGCCGGGATGCGGGGCTAATTGGGTCCCGGTGCTCGTTGCTGCTTGCAGGTATTACGCCGCCGACCGCCTCATCGCACTGCTGTTCTACGGCCTGTTGGCGTGGTACGTGTACGGCCTGTTCGCGTCCGCCGCGCCCGCCGCCAGCACGGGCCCCAGCCCGATGCTGGCCGACAGGCTCTAGGCCTGCTCCGTGCCGATACCCCGCGCGCAGGCCTCACACCGGGTGCCGCGCGGGGTAGCGTCGTGCATCGCCATTCGCCGCCACCGCGTACCGCCGCCCCGGTGCCCCTGGTGGCGAAACGCCGCGGTGTCCCAAGACTGCCCGCGACCGGTGCCGCGGCGGCGGCGTCCTTCCTCGTATTTGCAGCGCGAATATGGGCGCGGGCCGCCACCGCCACGGCGGCACGCGTGTCGCAACACGACGGATTTTCGCATGGGTGCGATCCGTCGCCGTGCTGGCGGAAGGTGCGATCGGTCACCAATAGGTGTGCCCCAGCCGCGCTCTGCTGTGTCTGCGCTTATTGTGGCGAGGAGAGGACAAGAGGTAAAGCCAAGCAAACAAGCGGGGAGTTGTTTTTTGTTACGTTATTTTCTGCATTTATGTAAGGTATTTTCAATAAATTTGTGTTATCAAATTCTCTTTATCCGTTGATGACGCCCGTTTACTTCTCCTTAATTCTTCTTACTTATCCTTAATTTTTTTTAACGTCTCCTCACTTTTTCTTACTTTTCCTTACTCCTCCTTACTTCTCCTTTACTCTCCTTACTTCTCCCGAAATCTCCTTCCTTCTCCTTAGGTGAACTGGAGCCGACTGGAGCGCCTAGCAGGTATGCACGTGCGGTGGTTCGGCACAGGGGCGTGCGGCGGGCTGGCCTACCCGCCATTACCATTACCATTAAGGGCTGCGTTCCGGTCCGCCGTGCGGCAGGCAGCCCGGCGTCCCGGGCCGCGCGTTGGGTTGCCTGCCTGCACGGCGGCGTCATCGCGGCGCCCGGCTCGTCCGCCTCGCCACGGCCCGGCCGACGCGCCGCGCTGATTGGCCCGAGTCGCCACGGCCCGGCCGACGCGCCGCGCTGATTGGCCCGAGTCGCCACGGCTCGGCGACCGCGCGTGTCTTGGCGCGAAACGCGGCGCGCCGCACCGCGCACCGCCCCAAAGACGAACCTCGCCGCCAGCCTCGCCAGTGTCAGCTGAGACGCGCCGAGCCGAGGACAGTTTGACCCCCGCCGCCTAGCCGCCTGCAAGCGAGCCGCGCGAGTAGACTAACGGACAGTTCGCCGAGGTTCGAGTGACACCCACCACCGCAGTCAAGGTGAGCACCTGGGAGGTTCTCAATCCAGGGAAAACAAGAGGACCTTGCGGCTGGGCTGCAAAAATAGCAGTTTAAGTTAATAGAAAGCGTTTTTAGGAGCAGACAGAAAACCCGTTTTGGGGACAACAATTAACCCCTAGTTATGATTTAACTGTCATTAGTAAGTCATCCATATTACAAATGACAAGCTTTTGATTCCGCCTGTAAATTTTTCGTTCTATTTCAAGTCGTTTTCTGTGGATTCTGTCCAGATTAAAGAAACTGTCATTTGAGGTGACGCACCAATTTCTTTATCAGCCCGGGCTCTAGACAACTAGACTAGCAGACACTCCTGCTCGAGGCGAGTAGCCAGCGCGGTGCCCGAAATGACTCTGCCGTTATCGACGCAGAACAGCCTGGACTCGAGGTTCGAGTTCGAGATATGAGTCTGTTTACAGGGGACGGCCGCGTGGGCCGCGTCGTGGACTCGTAGGCGAGGAACCAAATGGCACGCCTCATTTAGCTGATGGAGCGGACTGCTCGAGGCCAGGCCGTCGGCCAGGCCGTCGGCCGCCGTCGCCAAGGGACTGTGGCGCCGTAGTCCACGCGGGCCGTCATGTCCGTCAGGTGCTGGCAGGCAACACAGCGACACGCGGCGCCGGACATTCGGCAAGCGAATCCCGCTGTCCTGGTGGCTCGCTCGGCGTGCACTGTCAGCCAAAGCGTCGAACTGGACTTGAACCGAGCGTGTGACCACACCAATGAATTCCTCGTTCGGAGAGCAATCCATTGGTGGGGTCACACGTTCTTTTTGAGTCCTGTTTAGCGACTCCAGAGCTCAAAACGCGTCTGGGATTTCGACCGCCTCCACCGGTCTTCGAGGTCCGACGCGGCCCTTTCCAGTGGGACTATGCATTCAGCCTAATTAAGGGCCCGGCAGTTCATTTTTCCTTTCCCCGAGTCACCTCGTCTCATGCGCCTCGCCTCGCCTCGCCTTCCGCGGGGTTGGCCGGGCCGGGTCGCACGGCCAGCGCGCTGCGCGCGGCTCGACTAAGCCCGCGCGGCCCGGCGTCGCGTCGCCGCCGCGGCGGAATGGTGAAATCACGGCGCCTGGGAACGGCCTCACGCCGCGCTACGCCACGCCGCGCTGTTACTGCCGAGCCGAGCAAGTTGCGGGTGCAAAATGAGCACCGGCTACTCGAATTAATTTTAGCCCGGGCCAGTCCGGTCGGTGGGGCAACCAGCGAACGGGCCCCACAGCGGGCGGCAGGCCGGCCAGAGGGAAGGAAAGCACTCCGCGAGGACCGCGTCAACCACCAACCACGCCCGTTGGCGTTCGCGTTCACTACTGGAGTGGCGTCGCGTCGCGTCGCCGACGGGGCGATGCGCCTTGCCGCCTTGCCACGCGCTGAGCGCTGCACCGCGCCGGACGGGACGGGACGGAGAGTTGAACCCGGACCCGACCCGGCAAACCGCTTTTTCCTTTAGCTTCGCTGCGTCGCTGCTTCGCTATCAGGCGGTGCGGAGAATTCGGAAACGCTTTACGACCTGGAGCTTAGGCCCGCGGTCCTGAAGCCCGGAGCTTGGGCCCGGAGCCGGGCGTCGAGCCCGGACCTGGGCCGTCCAAACCCACCACGTAGAGAGACGTCATTAGTTCCAGGCATCAAACATTCGGACCCTGACATTTTAACTGTGCTCTTTCACTTTTGCGACACCGCGGTAGGGCTTTGAGGCGCCGAGGCGAGCGAACAAACCAAAGACACCGGGGCGCGGCAGCAAACTCGTTCCATCCGTCCACTTTCGACGTGCCATTTCTCCCAGAGCACAGTCGGTCCCCAGTCCCACTCGCGGGCCTGGAAGTGCGCGAAGCGGTAGGCTGATTTGGAACAGCGGGAGTCGTCGCTCTGTCTCTCCGTCGCGACAGGCACCACGAGTGCGAGAGAGAAAGAGAGAGCGCGAAGACGCCGCTGGACCAGAATGCGGTATGATACTGCACAATCGCCTCGCGCGCACGTCTCGACAACGCGTGCGTCCGCATCACGCGCACTGCAGCGCGCTGCAGCGCACCGCCGTGTCGTGCGACCCGAGGTACCCGCAGTACCCGCAGCAACACGGCGTCGGCTTCCTCCTCTTTTTTACTGTCGCACCTCTGGGACTAGGACTAGGTCGCCGCGTATAACACTTTTTATTGGTGCGCGTGTCGCGAGGGGGCCCCCTCGGCCCCCGCGGCCAACCCGCTCTGGCCGCTCTGGTCCCGCGGGGGTCGCCCAAAGGTCTGGCGTCTAGGCAGCGCCCATGGCTAGGGCGCCCAGAGCGGCGTGGGGCTACGCTGGGAGGGTGGAGGATTAGAGAGAGGGTTCAGTCATTTTGTCCTTCGAGAGAGTGCACTCTCCTCCTGGAGCGCTCCGTCGCAGCGGCGGGGCATGCCTGCAGAACGCAGGACATTCCGCTTCAATTGGTCCTTACTGCCAATTAGGACCCCCATCCCTGCAGCCTGCGGGGCCTGCACTGCAAGACTCTCGCCGGCCGGCCGGCCGGACTGCCAGCGCTGTCTTTTTAAATCCACTGTCAAAAATGGCAACGGGTCTGTCGCACTGTAAAAGTCTAGAGGCGGGTGTCCGAGTGTCCGAGTCGCTACTCGCTGGCTGCCCCTCGGGCGGCCCCGTGCCTGCTGCCCGCGCTGCTCGCTAGTGGCTGTGGCTCGAGTGTAAACAGGTTTGCATGGACCCAAGTGCCGCGGTGCCGCGGTGCCGCGGTGCCGCGTGAGGCCGCACGGACAAACAGCTCGCGCAAGTGCGTGTGTCAGTGTGTCAGTGCGCGAGTGTGAGTGCGTAAGTGGGGGAATGCGTCGCGGGCCGCACGCAAAAACAAAGACGCTCGCCATGTTGTGGCGCCCGATGACTGAACGGCTCGGCGCCGCTAGGGGGCCGCGTGCCCCATCGCGAGGCCTGGCGGGGCGCGGGGCCCCCATCCCCAAGGGTAACGGCCGCGGGCCCACGCGCCGACGCCAAGCCCCGCCCCCGCCGCCCCCGCCCACACGCACCCCGTCTTCATCTTCGTCTTCCCTCGACCGGCGTGACGTGGATTCTATTTTCCCCCGCGACCTGAAGATGCCCCTGCAGCACAAGGCCCTTGTCCTTGAGCCGGTCTGACGTCCGTCCGAGTCCTCGACGCCGTGCCCCGCCCTGTCGCCGGCCTGGACCCGTCCTGTCCCCGTCGGCGGTTATTTTCTGCGTGTCCCTCCGCCAAGCTCGCAGCACGCCCGCCAAGGCCCTGCAGGTCCTGCCGAAGGAGCCCTGACCTATCTCATCAAGAAGCACGCCACGGCCCCCAACTGCCCCGACGCGCTGCCAAGACCCTAACGCGCCAGCGGCCCTCTGCCCTACTGGCCCTGCCCGCCCCGCCCTGCGTGGCGTGGGGCATCGCAGGGGGCGCTTTCATCGGGCACCTCATAGGATAGAGGCTTTCGCGAGCGCGGTGGCTGCGCCATTTTCACAGTGTATGTTTTCATGCCGCGGCCACCCTCGCAACCCGGCTGGTGCACTGGTGGACTGGTGGACGCCGAGCGCTGCGGGGGCTCTTTGTGGCGGCGGGGAATGGCATGGCAATTAGCCGGACTCTGTCTCTCTCGCACTCACGGGGCGGGCCTGCGCGCCGTGGGGCTGCGAGAGAGACAGAGCGACCTAGCCGCCCGAGTGCACTCCGCCGAACAGTGGCGGGTGCTGTGCGCTTTGACCGCGCCGCGACGCCGCCACGCGCCACGCCGCCAGGCCGACATTCGCCGCACCGAATTTATGGCGGCCACACGGCGGCCACGCCGCGGCCACGACGCCCTGCACGCTGAGTCCGAGAGTCGCTCTGTCTCTCTCGCACCTATACGGCGCGCCCATGAGTGCGGGAGAGACAGAGCGACAAGAACGACTCTCGGAATGAGTCGGCTGGTGCACGCCGCACGCCAGGCCGCGCCAAGCAGGCCGTGACCGCGGTATTATCGCGGTGCGTTTCGCTGTCACCACCACAAGGCGGCCAAAGGCGGCATCCGCGGATCACGTGCGGCGCGGCCAAGGAAAGGAAATTGCCGGACTCGGCCGCGCTCTTTGACGGCGAGCTCTTCCTTGGGCGTGGTACCTTAGCGCTGCATACTGCCCTGCGCTGCGCGCCCCGCCCCGCCCTGACCCTGGGAACCCTAGGGCCCGCGGGCCGCCCCCGCCCCGCCCCCGCACGCCGGCACCTTGGCTCGAGGCCGACGCAGGGCGAAGTGAAGCGAGAGAGAGAGAGAGACGGGCGGGGCGCCCCACCGAAATAGCGCCGCGACGCGAATCTGGCTTCGTGATATGCCCCCGTTCTGTTATTGCGCTGCGTCTTTGTCCTGGCGACGGGCGCCTCCACTGGGGCATGCCGTGCACTCCGGCTTTTCAAGTGGACAATCCGCACCTCGGCGAGTCCCCGTCGTCGTCGTCGTCGTCGTCGTCCTTGGCCCCGTCGCGAAGAGGAAAATGCGCGTCGAACCTCAATCTGCCATCTGCAGTGTGCACAGAGGTGCGCTGTGTCGACACCGTCGCGTCGCCCTTATCATTCGCGCTGGGGATTTTCCGATGACCGCGCCGCGGAGGGCTCTTCTCTCTCGGTCTTGCTCTCTCTCTCTCTATCTCCCTCACCGAGGCGCAGGCGTCCATAACTTAAGACGAGCCACTGAAAAAAAAAAAAATATACGAAAGAAATCCGAACAAATCCCGACGTTTAGTCGGAGCGTTATCGAGACGGTATCTGTCTTCCTTCCTTCGGTCATGTCGAATCCGGCCCAATACCCACAAGGAGTCCTGATAACACTAAAAAAAAACTTTTCTCTTCAAACTCATTTAATTTTTTCAGTTTTTACGACTTTGGTAAGAAGACCAGGTGTTGCTGGGCCGCTGGGAGCGGTGGCTCCGAGGGGGTATGCACTCGCGTAATAGTCGGTTCACTCTATCTGTAATAGCACGCGTAATAATACGCGTAATAGTCGCGTAATAGCCAAAATTGTCAAAATTTTATCAATTTTGGTGTGTTTTAGGCCGTTTTTATCTAAATTCCGATTAATTTGTGGCGTAATAGAGCGTAATAGCGTAATAGTCGGTACACAGGTTCAGAGAGCGCATACCCCCTCGGGTGGCTCTTCGGGGGCGTGTCCGGGGTGTTATCTTCGGCCTTGGGCGCGCCGTGCTCCGTGCTGGCCGTGCTGGTCGTTAGGGCGATAGCTTCCACTCCGCACCCCCTGGGTCCCCCTGGGTCCCCCTGGGTCCCCCTGGGTCCCCGCTGGGTCCCCCTGGGTCCCCCTGGGTCCCCCTGGGTCCCCGCTGGGTCCCCCTGGGTCCCCCTGGGTCCCCCTGGGTCCCCGCTGGGTCCCCCTGGGTCCCCCTGGGTCCCCCTGGGTCCCCGCTGGGTCCCCCTGGGTCCCCCTGGGTCCCCTGGGTCCCCGCTGGGTCCCCCTGGGTCCCCCTGGGTCCCCTGGGTCCCCGCTGGGTCCCCCTGGGTCCCCCTGGGTCCCCCTGGGTCCCCCTGGGTCCCCGCTGGGTCCCCCTGGGTCCCCCTGGGTCCCCCTGGGTCCCCGCTGGGTCCCCCTGGGTCCCCCTGGGTCCCCCTGGGTCCCCCTGGGTCCCCCTGGGTCCCCTGGGTCCCCCTGGGTCCCCGCTGGGTCCCCCTGGGTCCCCCTGGGTCCCCCTGGGTCCCCGCTGGGTCCCCCTGGGTCCCCCTGGGTCCCCCTGGGTCCCCGCTGGGTCCCCCTGGGCCCCCCTGGGTCTCTTGGGGGCGAGCGCGAGCAGTCGCCCCGCAGTCTCTCGGCCCGCAAGGCTGACGCAAGGCTGACAGGATTCTGGCCACTGCTTTGCTTATTCGCCTTTCTGCACGCGTTACTCATTCGCGTGGCTCGCGCGGCGCCAGCCAGTGTGTGTGTGTGTGTGTTTGTGTATGTGTGTGTGTCTGTTCTCCGCCCCGTCTATCTCATCAGCACGACGAAGACTGACGCCGGCCAACACCCGAGCCGAATAGTAGTCGCGCCGCGAGTCAAGTCGAAGCAAGTCGAAGCACCCCAAGGTCAAGTTGAACGCACCCAACCTATTTGCATCGGGCGCCATTGAGATGCTGCGAGTGCCGGCGTGCGGGACGTGCGGGCAAGCGGACAAACGGGCAAACGGACGGGCAGGCAGACAGACAGGCGGATGGCGGGAGGGAAGTCCACGGTGGGACGGTCTAGTTGCTCTCGGTCCTGGTGGCCTGGCGTGGCGTCTGGCTAGCGTCTGGGCTCACGGCGGCGTGGCCTGACGCCTGGTCGTTTCGGGATTCCGTTCCCGCGAGGAAAATGGTGGAAATGGCATGGCCGGGCAAAGGCCCCGATCGGCGTCAACGCGCCGCACCGCGTTGCCATGGCAACCGTGGGGCTAATTGCGCGTCGCAGGCGTTGCAGGCGTTGCAGGCAGGGGCTCATTGTCGCGCTGCAGAGCTGCAGTGCTGCAGCATGAGGCGCAAGAGGCCGCGAGAGTCACGCGCTGGAGCGGGCTGGCTCCGAGCTGCGTCTCTCTCGCACCCCTGCGAGACGCGCCTTGAGTGCGAGGACGACAGAGCGACCGAGACACTGTTCGGAATCAGCGCGCGGTAAGGGGAGGGGGAGGGGCGGGGTGCTCTGGAAGGCTCGGCGTGCAGCTCGCTCGACATGCCATCGATTCTGATTCCTAATTATTCCACTGTCGAGAGATTACGCGAGGTTCGGCGTCGTCTGCTGGCGTCGGCGTCGTCGCCGTGCGGCCCGGGGGCTTGGGGCTTCGTCGGGAAGTCGGCCGCGGTGCCCTGGCGGTGCCCTGGCGGTGCCTGCATGCACGGTAGCAGCCGGCCGACCGCACAAAGCCCGCGGGCCGTCGTGCCTGGCGTGGCCAAGTTGACCGAGTCGAGCGTGGCGGGGCGGGGCGTGGCGGGGAGGAAGACGACGCTCTTGTGGGACTCCCCGCTAAACCGCAGACTGCCGTGCGGCTCGCCGTGCGGTGGCTGTGCGGCGGTGCGGCGGTACGGGACCCAAGGCACCAGGGCGACGCGGCGACGCTGCCGCGCGTCAACTAGAGCGCCGTCCCGCCCGGCCTGCGGCGCCAGCGGCCAGGCGTGCGCTTCCACGACGCATACATTGCTCCGCGACTGCTGGAGCGGGCGGGACGCCACTGGGAAACTGGAGTCAGGACTGCGTGCGGAAACCGCCGCCGCCTTTCTCCTCTCTGTCCCTCTCGTTCAGTCCTCGCCAGTCCTAGCCAATCCCAGCCGGGTGTCGGTTTCGAACGCGCGGCGCCCCCGAATACCAAACGAGCCAGTCCGCGCGGCCCGCGGGTCGGCCCGGAATGGGCGGGAATGGCTGTGTTAAGGCGCCCGCGGGCCGCGCGCCACGCGCCACACGCCGACGTCCTGGCGGTCCTGGCCGACCGGGTCGTCCTCGGAGGGAAAGTACCAAGTAGGGGATTCGGGCCGCAGGCTGTTCGGCGGGGCGCGGGGCACACGGCCGTCATCGCCACCGCCGGCAGCCGGAGTGGCCGGGAGAGTACGGCGCCAAACTCTCCCCAACACATTCCGAGTCGCGGACACGCAAAACGACACCGCGCTGGGTGGGCCGGTCCGGGCCTTGGTCCGGGCCGGTCAATGGGGCTGGGCCAGCGACTCGCTATCGGCGTTCACCGCGTGATTACCTATGGCCGACCGTCGCCGTGCCATAACGCTTCCTCATCGGCAGCTATTTGAGTCCCGACTCGAAGCCGAAGCCCGGCACGGCCCGCCCACGGCACGGCGTGGCGCGGCGCGGCGCCATGCGCCCACTTAAGCCTCAACGAACGCGCACTTTATGGAGGCACGGCCGGCGCCCGTGCGGGGAAGGCGAGGAGACGAGGAGACCACCCACGACACCCTTCCTCTCGCCCTGCGCCTGCCGGACGGGTGAAAGATGATGAGCCACGCGTTTTCGTTTTCGTCGCGGTGGTTCAGCAGAGTGCCGTCCGAGGACGCGACGGCCCGCCTGGCTCGCGGCCCGCCGGTCGAAGACAGTCCAGCACCCCGCGGGGCGCGCCCCGCCCTGCCCTGCCACCCCGCCGGCCCGGCGCGCTGCACATGTCCAAGCACGGCTTCATCCCGAAGCCCCTTCGCCCAGCCCTCCGCTCTGGCTCGGCCTGGCCGAGCCGACACTGCGAAATGACTACGTTGCCTCTGACTCAAACGCGCACTGTCTTGTTGCAGATGATGAAGTCCGCGACCGCCCCCGCCGCCCCGGCCACCTACTCGCTGGCCGCGTCCCTGGCCCTGTCCTGCCGCCTCAGCCCCGAGCAGGAGGCCGTCCTGGAGGCGTCCTTCCAGCGCGCCAAGAACGTGGACCCCGTGGAGATGGAGCTCCTCGCCGCCGAGATGGGCGTCCCCGAGGGCGACGTGCAGGTGAGGTGTTTGTTCCGAGTGTACCACCGCCGAAAACGAAAACGAAACCGCGCCGGCGGTCATTCATCGTCGGGCCGCTGTTTGGCGTTCCTTCTGGTGCGCTGTAAACAAACGCCGAACGCCGCGACGCATTCTGGGGCGGGTCGTGCTTGGTCGTGCGTTGTACGTTCGACGCGCCGATAGGCGCGCGGCACGCGGCCAGCGCGATAACGCGTCGCCGTGTCGTCGTCGCGGTGGTGCAACCGGGGAGGCCGGGGACGGCGCCAGCGCGCCAGCCAGCGACACCGCGGCGCACGCCAAGCAGGCCCCGCGCATCCTGCCCGGCCGGCCCGGTGCTCAGCCCGGTGGGCCGAAACGGCCGCCCTCCCTTTTGGCTCGACGGCCACGGCCAGACACGGCGCGTGCGCGCGTGCGTCAGCAGGATGGAGGATGCAGGATGCAGGTAGACGGGCCGAGATAAAACCGCGAGTAAACACTCTCGCCGACGACGAGGACGCGGACGTTCGCTCCCCTCCGTGCCCGCGCCCCCCGTGCCTCCCGCTCACCGGAAGTTGAAGGAGCGCCTGCGAACTGGGCGATAGGCAGTCCCGCCGAACTCACGTGCGGCCGGGCTGCCTACCCGCCATTACCATTACCACTAAGGGCTGCGGCGCCCTGCCCTGCCGGCGGTGCTGCCACTTTCCTAACGTGTCGTCTTTTCTGTTGCAGACGTGGTTCACGGCGCGGTTGTCGCAGTGGAGGAAAGAACAGGGCCTTGGGGCGAACCTCGGCGGCCTGGTTTGAAGACCGACTCCATAATCCTACTATTTTTATGTTATCCTTTTATGATTGCTATTCAACCCCCTAACTGCGAGTACGCAAAAAATGTTTGCTGTTTTCTTGATTTAGAAACAAACTATCTGAACGGCTCTTGTACGATGGACATTGTAATTCAGTAATCCCTAAAGCCAATTCCAAAGCATTTATAGTCACGGGGTTGATTTGCATGAAATGTGTACCTGCGAAGAAGAAGTGTGAGTCAAGTAACTTTGATGAGGCCATTAAGAGACCATGTTCGGTGTGTTCGTCCTGCGAGTTGCGCGCAATCAGAAAAGGCGTGTACCATTCTGATTGGCCGAGTACTGGACAGTGCAATAAACATGTTATACTGGAAGGACTATTTATGTTCTTGTATGCATCCCCACTTCTTTCCTACACATAACGAGAAGAACAAAGATCAATGAAAAAGTCTTTGAAATATAATTGAAAAAGAGAGAGAGGGGGGAGGGGGGGAGGTAATATGGAAGACATGACCTTAGGGAAGGGGAAGTTCCGAAACCGTTAACACAGAATACGGGAATATCACAGCTTGCAATGAAAACCACTGCCAGCGTCGACAAACAAAACGCGCAGTCCACCTCCTTGACTTTCCGACTCGCTTTCCGTCCGAGCGCCTGCCAGATAGGCATCCCTTCGTGACCCAGCAACTGCCAATAGCCATTTTGAGTAGTTATTCGCAGTCAGCGTGAGCTGCCAGCAGTATTTCTCATACGCAGCACGTGAGCTGCCAGCAGTATTTCTCATACGCAGCACGAACATGGTTATTCGCAGCAACGCACGCCACTGTTCGCACAAAGACGAGTGTCTGTCTGCTTGTGGAGTTCCAACCTAACTTATCTCACGTCCAAACTAGTTTCTTTTTCAATTAGCTGGCGTTGGTTGTCCTCTGTGTGGCAGTGTTTGCTTCAAACACTTTATAAAGTTTTAGTTTTGCATTTTGTAATTTATTTTGATCATGGCGTTGTCCCTTTTACGTAAGAGCCCCCTTTTATTATTGCGCTACGCCCCACAGACTCGACTGGTTGCACCGGTAAGAATTCATTGAAACAATCGCTTTGTTTCAAATTGCACCACTTTTCGACTTAGCACAACCCTCAGTATCAGCGCTTGTTTGCATTTAACTTAATTTTTACTTTCATGTTTTCAGACACCAAGGTGTTTAACTCTGTCCAGGCTACTAAGTACTGAGCCTCCCAAAATAAGCGAACCCAATAAAACAGGAGAAAAACCCCTAGATTTACCCAAGAAGAAGCCTAGCATGGGACAGAATAAAACACCAATGACGTGGAAGACTCTTGGTGCTACTGTCATTGTGTTCAGTGTATTGTTGCAAGCCCTGTGGTACCTGAAAAAAGTCAGGAAAGAAGGTCTGCCATAGGTTTTAAATGTCCTTTTATCTATCAATCTCTGGTACTTTTAAATTTTCACTGTCTGTATAAAACTTTCTGTTTCAGAAACTGACAAGAAGAAAGTGATGAGTATAGGGAAAGCTGCCATTGGAGGTGGTTTCGAGTTAATAGATTCTGCAAGAAAGACTGTTAGTGATAAAGATTTTCTTGGGAAATGGATGCTCATCTATTTTGGTTTTACCCACTGCCCTGACATTTGCCCTGAGGAGCTTGAGAAGATGGCAGTTGTGATAGAAAATATTGGTAAAGCATTTTACATAATTTGATTTATAAAACTGGTTCCTAATAGATTTTCTTTTGAAGCCAAACAAATTGTCTTTTAATGTTGCAGACAAGGCTGAAAATGCTGACCCTATGCAACCCTTATTCATCAGTGTAGATCCAGAACGAGATACTCCAGAAATAATTGCCAAGTATACTGCTGACTTCTCTCCTAAACTTAAAGGACTGACTGGGACAGTTGACCAGGTTAAAGATATCTGCAAGAAATACCGTATTTACTACAGTGCTGGACCAAAGGAAGATGGCGATTACATTGTAAGTCGGGCTTTTTACCAACAATCTATATGTGTATGAAGCATAAAATTTGGACTTTACAAATATTATTTGATCTCTTTAAGGTTGATCATACTATCATCATGTACCTCATAAATCCAAGTGGCGAATTTACCCAGTATTATGGCCGCAACAAAACTGCTGCGGACATTACAAGGGACATTGTCGTTCAAATGGGACTCTACAATGGTAAACATAAGTAGCACTAGTATTATACAGTTCTAATTCCTAATTCAAAATAAGATATTTTTGTTGTTAGTTTGTAAAATGTGCTTAAATATTCTTGTTAAACAACTCTGGCATTTAGTACCTAAGAACTGTAGTTAGTGCAGTCTTAGTTTTAGGAAAACGTTAGTATAAGGTATGGTAGGTAATGAAAGACGTCATTTTCTCAATTGTCTTTATTCAATGGCATCATGGAAAATCCTTGCTTCATCTAGCACCTTTGTAGCTGTCGTGACTCTAGAAAAACAAATTTAAAAGGGAAAAAAACGGGAATAAATTAAAATTTGACGTTTTTTGTAAGACTTTTAGGTGTTGGTCTAGTTACATGTTTACCCACCTATTCATGCTGAAAATGTGTGCTCCTGGGCAACTTGAAAGTTTCATCAAATCCACAACTAAATTTAGGAAAAGGCACTTTCCATATTCTCTTTCTTTGTTTTCATCTTTTATCTGTTTCATTGCATCCAGAATTTCTTTTGAAACTAAAATGTTGCAGGTCCTGATTAATTTCTCAAACATCTTGTATGACTATATAGAAGTAACAATTATGTATAAACAAAACCAAATTGTGATAAGTTAATATATAAGCTTGTCTACATTTTTTTTACCTCTATTAAAAACAGTCCTGGAATGATAGGAATTCTTATCTCTCGATTGTCACACTCTTGTTTGAACAAATTAAATTCCTCCGCAGAACTCACCATTTGAGTCAGAATGAAATCTGCTCCAGCATCCACCTTGAGATAATCCAAAATTCTGCCATAAATTTTCTTAATTGATAGCACAAATATAGAAAGACTCACCTTTTCTTTCAAGTGGACAAAATTCATCTCTCGCGACTTTGAGTCAGGATGCCCAGAGGGATAGCCTGCGACACCAATTTTGAATTTGTCGCCAAAGTTCTTCCTTATGAAATGCACCAGATCCGACGCATGGGGAAAGTCTGCATCCGCATTCACTTTGTAATCTGCAAGGTGATCGCACCCACACGCTCAAAATTAAAATGGAAACGAACAAAGCGGTTACAAGGGGGGTCTGGGTCTCGCTCCGCACCTCCTCTGAGTGCCAGTATGTTGGTGACGCCCGCCACCAGGCAGGCCTGCAGCACGGCGTGGACGTGCTGCTTCGCCATGCGGCCCGCCGCGAGGTGCATCAGGGCGGGAATGCCGTGCTCGTCCTGCAGCCGCGCGCTCAGCGCCATGGCGGGGTGCTCGACCTGCTCGGGGCCGTCGGGGCCGCGCACCGCCAGGTGGTCCACGTGCCAGGTGACGGACGCGAAGGCGGGCCGATGCCGCGCCAAGTGCTGCAAGCTGCAACAAGGGCGACTCTGTAGCCACCGCCACCAACCCCGACAAGACCGACGCCGAGGGCGACGTGGGCGAACCGAACCTTTCGTCGAGAAGGGACCGCAGAAGCGGGGTCGTCCCCGGGATGAGCTCCACCGACCAGAAGAACGTCTCGGACTTGATGTTGTCGGCGATGAGGTCCGGGATGCCGCGGCGAGCGGCCTCCAGCGCGGCTGCAGTCGGCGTGGTAGGTCGCGGACCGCCGCGAGGGGCCTCGGCGGCGTCCTGGACCTCGGCGGCGTCCTGGGCCTCGACGGCGTCCTGGTCCAGGCACAGCTCGCGCATGGTCCGACTGCGCTGACCTAGTCGTGGCTGCTGCGGCCGCGGGGCGGCTCGGTGGGGTCCGGACTCGGATTAGCACGAGGGCCACTACCTGCACAGGTGTCCGCTACGCCGCTACCTGACGCGCAGGTGAGAGCACGGCCACCCCGACGGCCGATCAGCGGACGCGTTCTGGGGTTTCCCAGGACGGCAGACGCTGGGCGCAGCCGCCGTAGGACGCAGCCGCGGATGCAGACAACCCAACCTACACCAGCGTCCGAGCGCGAGAGGCGCCAGAGGCCGGCGTTGAACCCGTTCGGCGCCCCGCAGCCCGCAGCCTCCGCGGCAAGACTCGAGGCGCAGTGGCGGATGGACATGGCGTGGGTCTTCCTGGTCCTTATCACGACGCGGCGCAGCGACTCGATCGGACTCGATGCTCAAAGAGGCGAAACGCGATACCGGACTTTCATCGGTCATCGCGGCGCCCCGCGGGGAGGAGGTCTAGGGTGCACTTCGGCGGAGAGGCAGGCGAGCATTGGCCTGCATCCGACCCGACCTCGTCGACGTGTTCGCACCCCCGTCGGCCGTCACGCCCCGCCACGCTCGTGCTTGCATCGGCACACCTGCCGACCTGGTAGCTAGCTGAGAGTGAGACGACCACGCTTTGGTGACGCTTGGCGCTGTGATCTCGGCTCGCCGTGCCGAGCGAGCACCGAGCAAATGTTTTGCCGACGGCCTCCAGACCCTGAGACGGGCGCTGATGCAGACGCCCTCCCTGCGCCCCGCGCGTGCTCGTGTGACACACGCACTCATACACGCACACACGCACCCACACGATCGCCGGCCAACGTGACCGCCGGCGTTATCAGCCGCTTGTCACGTGGCCGATGGCGGCAAGGGCGGCAAGTTCCGGACTCGCGGCGTGGCGGCGTCCCCCAGTCAGTCTCGCTATTTCGAGCGGTGCCGGCGCCGCCCTGAGGGTCCGCCAGGCTGCAGCACGCCGCACGCAGCCTCCAGCGCGACGCACTCGGGCGCCATCCGCGTCGACGCCAACACGGGCTACGGGCTCCACCGCGGCAGCCGCGGGCCGCTGGACCACCCCGCGGCGAGGCTCGGCGGGGTGCGCCACGCTGCGCGTGCGCTTGGCGGCCGGAGACAGCGCGGAGCCGAATCGAGCGGCGGGGGGTGGAGGGGCTCGCTGCCTTCGCTGCCTTCGGCCTGGGCTCGGCCTGGGCCTGGCCTGGCTTGGCCGCGCGGAGCACGGAGGCGGTGCGGAGCGCGGCAAGGCGCGGCTAGGCGGGGAGAGAGCCCGCGAGCGTAGAGCGCAGGCGGCACTGGCACGGCACCACTCAGTCGGTGGTTGTTCGCGGTCCGGAGCGCTGAGCGCGGTGCCCAGGACGAGACGAGACTAGACGACGACCAGCCGGGCCGGCTCGCCGAGCCGACATCCACGACCGCGTGGTCCACCAGGGCAAACAAGGACCAGGGCGGCGCCCTCTAGGACCCAGCTCCCGCCTGGAGTAGCCTTCCAGGAGCCACCAGGGTGAGTACTTCCTGCCGCCCGGCGGGACGAGGGGCGCGGGGCAGGGGTTGACGAACTCGGTCCCCTCGGCGTGGCGTGGGACCTGCACTGGTGGCAGTGGCAGGAAGGGCGCTAAAATTTCGTTGCAGTGGCGTGGCCACGTGGTGCACTGCGGCATGGGCCGCAGGGTGTGCTTGCCTCGGCTCGCCGTCAGTAGAGTACACCCCTCCGAGCCCCGCGGGCGTGGCCACGCGCCCAGCGCGGTTCAACGAGGGGCTCGCTGAGGCCGGCAGGCTGGACCGCCATAAAGACTGTACCAGGGCCGCCGAAGTGTCATGGCCCAAAGGGTAAAGTTATCCGTCCGGCAACGACTACAAGGCGCGGGTGGGCGTTGACCCCACCGTGCGTTCCAGTGGTGTAGCGGCCTCCCCCGGCCTCCCCCGCCTCCCCGCCAATCTCCGATGGTCGCCCCGCCCCGCCCCACCACGCCACCCGCGCGGTTTCGGACGCTCAGCTGCACCACCCTCCAGCTGCTTCACCCTACCCCAGCCCTCCGTGCGCATCAGCCCTTCGACGCGCCGCGACAGCCAGGCCCGCAGCACAGCGACAGCTTAACCAAACTGCCGAAAAGGCCCCCCAAATTAAAATAAAATGTCACGTCAGCGAATTTTGAGGCTCGCGTTGGAGCCCATTCGTCGGCGTGGTTGCTTCCAAGGCCTGCCAGGCAGGGACGAGGCCGCGCGGCGGGGTGGCGCAATGCTCCGGTTCCGCTGTGCTCCGGGGGTGTGGGGACGACTTCACGTAATGGAATGGCAGCGAGGACCCCTTCACGGCCTGCTCGCCGCTCGCTCTCTGAATGCCGCCGTGCCGCCTTGGAGCCGCGCACCCCCACCTCCTCTCGCCATCCTGCGGCCGCCTTGAGGGTCCCCTTTGGCTTTGGCGGGCGTGGTGGAGCGGAGAGGGTGACCCGGTCCCGCGCGTCCGGTTCTTGCTCTTGGCGCGCTCGCCGCTGCGAGTTGGCGAGTTAGCGCGCCTGGCAGGTAGGCAGCAGCGCGGCAGCGGTGCGCCGCAGAGCGGCGATTGCCTACCTGCCGGGTGCTCCACTCCGGCCAGCACGGATTTCCCCTGGAAGCACCGCGCCTGTCTGCATCGCGTTGCCACACAAGCAAGGCGACCCGTTGGCCCAATGCAGTGCTCGGGGCACCGAGCGCCCCCCCCCCTCCCCCGCTGCAATGCTCATCAGGAAGATAAGCGACCACAAAAAGAAACTATCGCGACGGGGGAACGAAAATTGCATTGTTTGCAACGGAACGTCCGTCCGCCTGTCTGCCCTCCGCCTCGCGCGGCCGTAATTCATACATGAGTGGCGAATGCCTTATCACTTCCCTCTGCTCCACAGAAAGTAAAATCCGAGTCTGCGTGGTGGTGAGTCCGAGGGGAAATGGGCTGCAAGTGTTTAGGACCACACCCACGCCGTACACACACATCCTTGCCTGCCATTATTGCTGATTTGTCTTGATTTACTCGGTTTTGCAGGGCACAGCCGCCGCCGCCGCCATGTCGCTCAAGTCGCGGGGCTCGGCGGGCTCGGGGGGCATGGACGTGGTGCCGCTGCGGGACGAGGGCAAGGACGGCAAGGGCGACGACGACGCCAAGCCCGCCGACGACGCCATCTGCCTCAAGGCCAAGATGTCCCTGCTGAACGGCATCACCGTCATCGTGGGCTCCATCATCGGCTCGGGCATCTTCGTGTCGCCCACGGGGGTGCTGCGCGAGACGGGCTCCGTCAACCTGGCCCTCATCGTGTGGACCGTGTCCGGCATCTTCTCCATGGTCAGTGGCGCCCCGGTCCGCCCTGGTTGGGGGGAGGGGTGGCGGCGGCCAGGCAATAACAGTGACCCTTGGTGCCGCAGGTGGGCGCCTACTGCTACGCCGAGCTGGGCTGCATGATCTCCAAGTCGGGCGCGGACTACGCCTACATCATGGAGACGTTCGGGCCCTTCCTGGCCTTCATCAGGCTGTGGATCGAGTGCATGATCGTGCGCCCGTGCTCGCAGGCCATCGTGGCGCTCACCTTCTCCGTGTACGTGCTCAAGCCCTTCTACCCCGACTGCCAGCCCCCGGACGAGTCGGTGCGCCTGCTGGCCGTCTGCTGCATCAGTGAGTAGTGTTGTGAACCATCCAACTCCCCCGGCCGCGGCCGCCGTCCACGCCCCACGTCCCTGGACAGAACGTGTTGCACCGCCTGCGGTGGCTGCCCTGGCTGTGGACTTCTTGTACAGCACCCGCAGCACCCTGCCTCAAAGAACAGGGGCAGGATGAGGAGGATGAGGGGGTGCAGGAAGTGGCGAAGAGCGGAGCGCCTCCAGCCAACCAGGAAGGGCCCCGGCCGCCATGGCCAGCCCCGGCAGCCGCGAGGGAGGGGGAGGGGAAGCGCCGCTCTAGGCTCTAGGGTTGCCATGGCGTTGGCGGAGTTCAACGTCGCCCGCAGAAAAATGGAACCAGGGCAGAGATGGGAAAGCCCGCGCCTGACCCCCGAAAGGTTCTCCTTCATTTTCCCATTTTCCTTCCGATTCGGTTCGCTGGCCGGGCGGGGCGTCCCACAGTGTACGGACGGGGAAAGGATGAGTCCGACGGGACCGGCTGCGTGTTGACGCGTTGACGCGCGTCTCCCCTTGTTTATCAGTGCCGCCACCGCCGCCACCGCCGCCACCGCGACGTCACCCGTCCGTCCCACAAAACGAAAACATTGGAATAATCTCAGCCGGCTCTTTCTTTTTTCGTTTTTAAATAAAAAATTATCTGGCGGCAAGTGCAGTGAAAGCGCCTCGCCTGCCCAGCGCCGCGGCCTCTGCGTTCCGTTTGTCGTTCGGCCTTTTGGGGCTCGTGTGTTCTCCTGCACATCCGGCTGGTCCAGCAGACTCATTCCGAGAGTCGTTTTCGTCGCTCTGTCTCTCTCGCACCCATACGGGACGCCCCATGAGTGCGAGAGGGACAAGTGATCGACGGCCGGGTGATAAGTGGGCGTCTGTTTCGCGCGGGAGAGGAGAGGAGACTCTTGACGGGCAGGCCGGGGAATGCCCCCTGGCGCCCCCTGGCTACGTGACCTCTCCCACGAAATCACCAACATGCGGTATCGCAGTTATTCTTCCGCGTTTGATGGAGGAGAAGCAGGAAGAGAAGCACGGCGAAAGGGAAGGAAAAGAAAGCAAAAACCTAATCAGTCTGATGCGTGTGAAAAATCCCCAAAATTCGGGGAAGGCGAGTGTACGCTGCGAACGTCCGTCCGCAAGTGCTGTTCTGTGCGACAGATTGCCACCGGTTTACCCGCCCTGTCATCACCAGCCCGCCCCGCCCCGCCCCGCCCAGTCAGCGCATTGAGCCGTCGCCCCTTCCCCTCGCCGCGTGGGGGCGTACATACATTACGGCAAGGTAATTCAGGCGCTCTTTGCAGCCCATGAAAAAACAACAACAAGGCAGTTAGAAACCGCCCCACCGCGACGAGCGTTTCAGCGATCCCGCTACGGATTTCACCCCCCAAGTTCACCGCCCTTCCCCGATGGCCCGGCGGCAGGCTGATTCCGAAGAGAAGTCCCGTCGCTGTGTGTCTGTCGCACTGATGGGGCGGGTGCGAGGAAGACAGAGCGACGAACCAATGCTCGGAATCGCTCGGCAGATCCACCCGGTGCCGCCGCCCCCGCCGCCCCCGCGATCCTCCACAATCCCCCTGCGCCGGTCACGTGCTCCTTGAAAATCAATGAGTGGGGGAGGCGAGGGGTGGGGATCGCGGGAGGGGTGGGGGTGCGCTCGGAAGCTGGGGGTAGGGGCGGCAGGTCCATGCGGCGTGGCCGGGATGGAAGAGGGCAGAGGGAAGAGGGATGGTTCTCTCCGTAATCCATCTCTCTTTGCCCTTCCCCTTGCCCGCGGTGCTTGTTCTTCTAGAGCAGTCGGCACGCGCGTTGCGTAAAGCCACAACGAAACCGCTCTGCGCTCCTGAAAGATGGAACAGCCGCAGTCGATGGCGATGAGGGTTCCAATCCGTTCCACGCGCGGGGCACGCCGTCGAAGTTCGATTCGCCGTTTGGCCGCAGCCTGTCTTTCCGAGTGAATAATGAAATGAGCGCTGGTCCGCTCCCACGACTCTCGACCTCGGCGGCGTCGATGACGCGCCTCTGCTACACAGTAATTAATTTACCGCCCCGTCGTCACGGGGCTCTGGGGCTGCTCCCGGCGCCCCCTGTGCGCCGCCCTCCTCGCGCTGGCGAGGCGCTAGCAAGGCGATGACCGCACTGCCTCGACTGCGCCGGGTGGCTTGCCGGGTGGCTTGCCGGGTGGCTTGCCGGGTGGCGCCCGCTGGTCGCTGGACCGGCCGCAGATGATAAGACCGAGACCCCTGCCGGGCCGCCGGCCAGCAAGTGGGTGGTGGAAGGTGGCCGTCTTAGGCCCAGAGACATATCTAGGTCGGATCGGGGACTCAAGGAAGGCCAAAGGGTGCAGTCGATCCCCCGAGGGCCCTCGCCTTGGCCCTCGCCGTCAGACTGTCCCACGCACACGCACGACGCCCGAGCCGTGGAGAACGCCACGCTACGCCGCCACCGCGCCGCGCTCCGAGTCTGAATGGTCGCGGTAGCTTTACTTTTGCGGCTCAGCCGGACCCAGGCCGAGAACGGCACGTACGTGCTCGCAAGGACACGAGTAATGACACTGCATGTTGCTCAATGCTCGCAGCGCGTCGCGGAGCTCGCACTTCCACGTCCAGGCTGCTGCGGACCCCGACGCCAGGCGACGCCCAGGCCGACGCTGCCGGGCGCCTGGCGCGGCGGTGGGGGCGGGGCGCGGGGGCGGCCCGGACTCATGATGAGGCGGAGTGACATAGCGATCTCCGGAGAAATGCGGGGAAGTGCCCGACTGACGCCGGCCTCCCGTCGGCCTCGAGACTGCCTTGACCCGCTTGCCGTCCTTCGCCTGGAATGGCGTCGGACGCGTCTGATTTCACGACGCCGTTCGCCGTCGCCTCGTCGCCAGGCGTCGTCCTGGAGGCACCGGGCTCGGCGCGGTGGATCACTTTGCCCCGGGCACGCTGGCGCGCCGATTGAACGTTACGAGCTGCCTCCAAATCCTCTACCCCGCCGTCGTCCCGTCCCGTTCCCCTGCCGCTGCTGCAGGCCGTAGCTTCCAGAGCCCGGCGCAAAGCGAATTCGCAAGGACAACTAAATGGACGAATGGCTGCACCAACGCGCCGAGCGTCCCAGCGTCCCACAGCGTCCACTTCCGGCCTGCCGGCTGTGGCGCACCTGCCATGCTTTGGCCATGCCGACGGTCGCCTGGTTCGGCCTCCACACGCGCGGTGGCCGGGGCTTAATGCAGGACCCTTGTCGCCGCCCACGTACCCTCTCACCCTCTCCCTCTCGCCCACCCCACCCAGCGCTGCCCTCGGACCGCTCGCCCTGCCCGCGCGGCGAGGCCTTGCCTCACTTGAACGCCCAAGACTTTTCAGAATCCGCACCGATAAATTGTCACGTGTTCGATGTATGGCGCTGGTTGGTGCCTGGTGCTGCACACAGAAGGCCATCGTGACCCCATCTCGGGAGTGTTCTGCGCTCCGCCAAGTCCCTCTTGCACTAGCTCATTGTGCTCACCGTGGCTGGGCCACCGCGCCGCGCCGGGCACATCGCTCAGCGGCCTGCGGGTGACAGGCTCGACGCCGCCGTCTTCGCCGTGTCTCCAAATTCAATTAAAATGGGACGCCGCCCGCCGGTCGCTCGCCTTCGTCCCTCTGTCTCTCTCGCACCCATGAGGCGTTGCACGCGTTGCACGCGTTGCAGAGAGGTGCGTGGGAGAAGGAGCGCTTTGCGGAAACCGGCGGCTCAGGTCGGCGGATTGGTTCCCGGAGGTCCACGGAGTGCGGATACTAGTGTAAGCGGCGCGTGCTGCCGCCGATGCAGCCCGCTGCAGATAGAGGCGGCAGATACGTGCGGTGTCGCGGAGTGGCGCCGTGCAGCGCCGTGCCCACGAGGACATCGTGATGCCCGTCCGACGCGTCCGACGCCCTCCTGTGTCGCTAGTTGCTAGTCGCCGCGGCATTGGCGACATGCTTGCGTGGCGACGGCGGCGAGCTGCTCCACGCCGCGCTGCGTACACGGCGGACACGGCGGACAACGGCACAGGCCGCCCGGTCACTCACTCTCCATCCCATTTTCCACACGCGCGGCGGCCTTAGGGCATCGATCCTGGTCCAGTGGCCCAGGATCGCGTCAGCCAGCGGAGAGGCCCTCGTCAACGCCCCGCCCTGGGTGCCCCCCGCGACCACGCCCCCTCTCGCCCCTTTCCAGCGCCACTACGCGCCGCCACCGCGCACGCGCTGGAGCTGGAGCAAGCTGGGCTGGAGCAAGCTGGAGCGCACGCAGCGGCGGTCGCTACGTACTCGGTGCCGCCGTGTCCAAGGACACCGTGACCGAGCAGTGCTTCCATTGCTTGGCGTGGCGCGGCGTGGCGAGAGCAGGCAGGAGTTCCGCCGACGGAAAGGACCACTTACCGTAACCAGGAGCGTATTCCACGAAGTCGGCGGCCTCAGCGGCCCCCGCCTCTCCCCGCGGGAAGAAGACCCCCGCCCCCGCTCCAGTTCGAATACGCGTTCGTTCTGCCCGCGACGCCGACGCCGGTGCCTTTGTCACATTTCCCCGGGGAGATCCCTGAGGGACGGGTTCTTATAACGAGATTTTTATTTTGTCTCTGTACCGGCTCCCAGCGGCAACAGGTGTGACCGTAACGGACAGAGCTATTGCCAGGCTGATTCCGAACATTGCTTTCGTCGCTCTGTCTCTCTCGCACTCATGCGGCGGCCGGTGAGGGCGCGAGAGAGACACAGCGTACTAGCGGCGCGTCGATCGCCTCCAAGAAGGCCAACAATTATCCAGTTCTGGTGAATGGGCTGGTGCCGCGCTGCCGCCGTCCACAGTGATGTGCGTCATGTGCGTGGCCGCGCCGCGCCTCGCGTCGCCACGACATGACGACACACCGCGCGCCGATTGCAGCCTTGCAGCTCGACAAGACGCCCCTCGCGGACCAGCGGCATCGACAGCGTCGGCAGCATGGGCCAGCACTAAGTCCGGGCTGATTGGCGGCGCCCTCCCCGGAGCCTGCCGCCCCGCCCCGCCCCGCCCTCCGTCGAGAGGTTTCCCGCCCCGAGCAAATTAGGCCCCGGAGTCCTGGGGGTCAGGCCCCGGAGACAAAGGCCGTCTTCTTAAAGTCGACTTCGGCCGGGCAAATTGATGACGGGAGCGTCGTCGTCGCCGGGCACCACTGACTGAGCCCCCGTCTTCTTTTCGTTTCCTCTCGGGGAAAACCAACTTTTGGGGGCGGCGTGCGCGCGGCCCGCTGTCCCACTTCCATCGGCGTCGCGCTTCTATTTTCGGCATGCCCTCTTGCGGGTGATAAGCGCGGTGGTTTTGTTTTGCAGTGGTGCTGACCTTCATCAACTGCTGGGACGTGGGCTGGGCCACCAAGGTGCAGGACACCTTCACCTACGCCAAGCTGGTGGCGCTCTTCATCATCATCATCACCGGGGTGTACCAGCTCACGCAGGGTACGTGTGAAAGACTGAAAGAAGGCCGACCGCGGCAAAACAAAGCGCAGTGTGTTTAAATTGATGGTTTCCATTTCAGGACACACGGAGCACTTCAACTTCGAGGGCAGCAAGCATGAGGTGACCAACATCGCGCTCTCGTTCTACTCGGGGCTGTTCGCGTACAACGGCTGGTACGTCTCTGCCCCCGCCAACCCGTCGTCATGCTGCCCGTCGTGACGCAGCCCCGATCCCTCAACACCGTGCGCTTTTATACCCCCAGGAACTACCTCAACTTCATCATCGAGGAGCTCAAGGACCCCGTCAAGAACCTGCCGCGCGCCATCGGCATCTCCTGCCTGCTGGTGACCGTCGTGTACGTCCTGGCCAACGCCGCCTTCTACACCACCCTGTCGCCGAGCGAGGTGCTCGGGTCGGAGGCCGTGGCCGTGGTGAGTGCGCCCCCGCCCCCGCCTCTGCCGCTACGCGTGCCGTGCCCGTCCATCTAACCCACTGTGCCGTTTCGCTTCCCCCTCGCCTCTCCGCAGACGTTCGCCAACCGGCTGTACGGCAGCATGGCCTGGATCATCCCCGTGTTCGTGGCCATGTCCACGTTCGGCGCCGTCAACGGCATCCTCCTCACGTCGTCCAGGCTGTTCTACGCGGGGGCGTGCGAGGGCCAGATGCCTGAAATCCTCACCATGATCCAGATCCAGCGGCTGACGCCCACGCCCGCCGTGCTGACCATCGTGAGTGTGGAGGAGGGACGACGACGTGGGGGCAACGCGTGACCTCGGCCGTCAGTCACGCCTGCACATCAATTTGCAAATAACGCCACTCGAAAAAAAGTCATCGTAACATTTTCAACAATGTTGCAGGCGCTGCTCTCCCTGCTCTACCTCACCGTGTCGGACATCTTTGCCCTGATCAACTACGTCGGCTTCGCTACATGGGTAAGCTCTCGCTCGCCACCACGCCGGTTCGGAGCGTCCCTCCCCCTCGCGTGGCCTTCTCTCGGTTCGTAACGAGTCGCTTCTCAAATCGGCAGCTGAGCATCGGGGTGGCCGTCCTCTGCCTGCCCTGGCTGCGCTGGAAGCAGCCCGACCTGGCGCGCCCCATCAAGGTCAACCTCTTCTTCCCCATCGCCTACATCCTCTGCTCCATCTTCGTCACGGTGGTCCCCATGTTCGCCAGCCCCTACGAGACGCGTAAGTTTGTGTTCCACGCCGGTTTTGAAGTAGTCACGACCTGGTGGACTCACATTTGTAACTCGTTTCCTCGTCCGTGGCAGTGTACGGGACCCTGATGATCCTCTCCAGCGTACCCGTGTACTTCGTCTTCATCAGCTGGAAGAACAAGCCAAAGGCGTTCCAGCGCGCCGTGGGTGAGTCGCATGGTCGAGGATTCGGTAGAAATTAGCACACTTAGTTAGTCTGATATTTAGTTTAGCGCTTCCTCATCCTGCAGAGGCGGCGTTTAGTGTAGAGTAGACTTTGATAGTTTGTTGGCCTTATCCTTAGATGCTTTTTGCTTATTTGTTTTCCCTGTAGCGCGCGCGACGAGAGTTCTTCAGAAACTCATCATGGTCGTGCGGCCCGCAAATAAAGTAAGCATTTTGTAGCATTTATTTTATTCTTTTATTTTAAAATATTTTTAAAATAGATTTGCTGGTGCAAATGTCGGAAACTTTCGTTGGCTTTTGTTGCACGTAAGGTAATTAGTGTAAGTCGTTGAGTCCGTGAGAGCGATCGTCGCTAGGTGGCGCCTTGGCGCGACCCGACCCAGCAAGAGGAGGGGAAGTCCCAAGCAGGCAGGCCAGGCCTAGCAGGTCCAATCTCTAACAACTTCCCTTTTGTCTGCTTTGCAGTAGAGGCAACGAGGTGCCTGCAGAAGCTGATGCTGGTCGTCGGAAAACAGAACCCGTCGAAAGTGTAAGTGAGATGATATCATCGTGTTTGATAAAACTGCGCTGATTTCTGACAAAAGTGCAGATTTGCGACATGCCCCTCTTTTGAGAGCGATCATCGAGAGACGATAAGTTGTTACACACATAATCATATTTACTGTATATATTTGCCTCATAATCAGTGAGCATTCCATTTCATTTTTTTTTTTGTGTGTGTGAAGAGATTTTAGAACTCAATTCGCTTTTCTAATCTCGGCGTCAAAAATCCTACGTCTTCCATGCTAGCCATGTCCACGGAGGGTATCTCTCCGTCACTGCTGCAGACGTATCGGTTGCATGTTCTGTGATTTTATTTTATCTTTCGTACAATAAGTTTTGAGCCACCTGAAAAGTGATTGTGTTTATTTTCGTTGCATTTATTGATGTATGCATTTAATGTTTTATATGTGTCATCTGTGTTATATTGTTGAACATTTTTTAGTTTTGAAAACTATACTAGCAATTTCATCAATTGTTTGATCTCGTTCTTGTCTGCTAGGCTGTTAGTGTTTAAGAGAATCAGTCCGTCATATAAACAAGCCTAAAAGTATATTTGGGGCATCATAGTAAGTTTGAACAATTCTTGGCAAATCATATGTTGGCCAGAAAGACTTAAGTAATAATTGTATTGAATATGAATTAATTGTTGTTCAGTTGATGCACATCACCCAACTTTTGTTGAGTGGGTATTTGTTTTAGAGCGAGACTTTGCAAAACTGGCTAAGTTTTCAGATACAATATTATAATTATACTTAAAACACCTTTGGTTTCTCAGCCAATTTTTTGAGGCAGTAAGTATGCCGAAGTCTCTGTTGTAAATGACTCTCAGCCCCTCCGCTATTCGGAGAGGGACTGACTGCTTGTGCCAATTGTTATTTTGCTGTTAACAATGTAAGTTTTTTTTGAACAATCATGCTAAAGTAAGGAAGTCTGACAAAAATGCGATCAATCTAGCATCATACGAAAGCAAGAATGTACTTCCTTTCAGGGAGACTGAATTCAGTCAACATACACTAATTCCGATGAGTGGTGGTTCTGTTTTAGCATAAACCCTCTAATATATCCTGCTACGTATGGACTGTACATAAAACAATAATATCTATACTATATAACGCTATGTGAGAAAATAATGACAATATCTGTAACTTAAGGAACAAAAATGTAGAAGAACATATAAATTTTAAAAAATAATATTTTATTGAATGCATTGATGCAATATACTTTGAACCTGTATTTCAGAGAGGAAATATTGTAGACTTGGCAAGAAAGCCTATGTACATGAAGGTTGACTGTCATTGTTTGAACTGCTTCATTGGCCTTGGGCTTTTATTTTTTGTCGTCTTTTCAAGTTTTTGTTTTACTGTCCTGTACATAGTTTCAGAACATTGATCAACTGGCATGAGTATTATTCATTTCATTTTTGGTTTAGCTCATCTCCTACATTTTTCTGAGCTCTATTGAATTCAGTTGTTTGTTTTGTTGAGGATAATAAAACAAAAGTTCTTATTATAGATTTTTTTTATTTTTCCTTTACATAGTAGTTTCCTTACTTTACACACTTTAAAACAACCATTACAACATTAAATATGACAAATGATACAAGAACAACAAGATACTGGGATTTAATTATCTTTTTTACCTGTATCTGCCAAAGGCAAAAGAAAATGGCTACAAAAGTTAGGTTTTACAAAACTGACCATATCATAGTTCATCTTATTCCAAGATTCTCAAATCCACTTTGCAACAACATAGCACCAATTACAGATTTTAGTTGTCTCAAAACATTATCAAAGTAAAAGAACCATAAAAAACAACAGTGTAATATTGTTTTAGAAAGCAGTCAAAACCAAACAGACAAAAACATGTCTTCTTTTTTTAAGTTGCAAGTAGAGGATTGAAAGTTTTAGGTGCTTATAAAATAATCAGGGCAGAAACAAACCTTGACTGAGATAAACTCATGGCTCAGAAACCTCATTAAAATGGGAACAAAGCCTCAGTTATCAACACTGATATGCATGAACCTGATGAAAGATGATTTGATTAGTGAAGAAGTTTGGCTAATTCACACATTTCATAGAAACTGAGGTGGTATGCACACTTGCTAACAAGAAAGTCATCAGACACAACTATGGACATCTAAACACACTTCTATTTAGAGTGAGCACAAGAGAGAAAGTGAAACTCCACCTATCTACACTGAAGAAATACATAGACAGACATTGAATAATTTGCAAGGTACTGTGCATACTCAACCTGCTTATCTCACAAAAGCACAAATACCTAATGATATCAATTTGGCCATAAAATTTGAACCACAGCAATTATACTTTACATTGGTAAATGAAGAAATCAGTCTCCTTGATTTACTTTCTGAGGACAGAGAATAGTTTGATACAAGTTGACTAGAAGGATCAAATCCAGAGGTATATAAATGAAACACACTATCTGCACACATAGGAGGCTGTGCCAAGCAACCAGCAAGCAGAGGTAAGGCAGAAATATTTCTCTATTTTGCTTCACCTTGCAAACCAATGTACTAGTCTTTAGTTCTCAACATTTCCATCTACTTTGTTGTCATGAATGTAAAATTGGCCAAAATATCAGTCTTGATGAGTAATGTCTCAAAATTTCAGGAGAAGAAATTATCTTTCTTCACTTTGGATTTGCCATAGAGTATGAATATTTTTTTGACAATCAACAGATTTTTTCACACACTATGAGCAATGCTTACATAAAATTATGCCCAGTCATCTGATTGAAGGTTACTCAGTTAGGAAAGGCCATCTTGGAAAGGCCGAAAATTTTATGAATCACCAGATTTAGGAACAAAGAATATTTTAGCCAGACCCATCAACTAGCTACACGAGAACTCCCGTAATGAGTAGCAAATCTCACCCTCAGTATTTCTAACACCTTAACTGACAATTAAGAAATTGTTTCACAAAAAAAACGGCCTACCATCGCCACAAACCATTTAAAATGTTAAAATGAAGTAGCTATGTCACAATCTAGATGGGAACCTCAGACAAACTATGCAAGATACAGTTACACTCCAATGTCACAGAAGCAGGAAAATCAGATTTCCATGGTACACACTTACATAATTGAAACACATTAGAAAATGGAATCCCCTCGCCACCTTTTTGGTATCCAGTCATGCAAACATAGAATTGAAAGAGACGAAACGTGTATAGTTAAACAAAAACAACATTTGGTCCAAAACCTTATGAAGGACAAGATGAACATACAAGCTATTAAGTGTTACGACATAATTGCAATATCATGTTGTGAACATAAAAACTGAAAAAGGTTTACTATGTACAGATTTCTGAATTAATCGGGATGACAGCTCTCTTAGAAAACACTTCAATCGAACCCAATCCAATCTAACTGTAACAACATACATAAGGTTTCAGAAGAGGATACATCACCTCACTTTAGAGAACAATCACAGGGTGTTTTTAAAAGCAAAGAGAAATAAAACAAAATAATAACCCTAGGTAAAATTTACTAACACAGTAAAAGGCAGAAACTGACCTTTTCTCATGAAGTTAATGGATTGGATAGCTCACAGAAGCCAGAGAAATTCAACAGCACACCAGACAAGCCTCATGGTAACTCACTAATTATTAGCTAGAGATTCACTCGTTTATGTTGATCTGCACTTGAAGAAAAACTCTTCAAACTCAAATTTTTTTTCGCTATTTTTCTTTCTGTTTATGGGAACATGAAGGTGATAAAGGAGGCTTTCACTGGAAAATGGACTAATTATCTATTGTAAATTGGCAAACCAGGACATGTAAACAACAAATTTCTACATTAATTTAATTTCTTTATTGGAAATATCCACAAAGAGTACTGGTGGATTGGCCTAGCATAAAAAAACATATGCTACATATAAATCCAGAACTTTTGACCACAAATTAAAACAACAATATGTGTCTTCACTAAATAATCAGATCTTTTGCATCAATTATGATTATTTGGTGAAGTATGATAAAACTTTTGATTCAAGATACAAAACAAAGACAAAGAGTCTTTCATCATATAAATAAGGGGAAAAATTATAAACATGTATAAGCCTGCAGATATCAAAGCTGGCATTTAATACATAACTCAATAAGTAAATCTATCTGGAGACTCATTTGGTTTCAGCAGCAAATGTAAACCTCTCAAAAGAAAATTAGTTTGTTCATGAAATTGGAACAAGAATCATTAAAATAAAATATGAATAGATCACAGTAATCGACTTGCCAAAACAGTCAAATTACACTGACCAAACACTTTGTATCTAATCTAACTCAATAAAATTAAAGGATTGGCTTTAATGGAGAGAATGATTAAGCCCTCTCCTTTGTAAGATAAAATGCATTAAAAACAGTGAATAAATAAATAGAAAATAAATAGCAACACAAGGGAAGAGTGTTCCCTCTGAAAGCATTCAAACAATAAAATAAATAACACTGATACATCGCGTAATAGAATGATAATGTGAACATCCACATTGATAGGTTCTGGCTAAAAACTGAGGACAATGAAACAATGTGGAAAACAGAGAAATTTTGAACTAAGTTTGTAAGCAAAGTAATATGTCACATGCTGACAAACGGAACAAATGCCAGCTTTGGAATCTGATTCTCAAAGATAACCATGAGCTTTGAGAAAGAAAATAAGTTATGCTCACACAAAGAATGTGATTGTTTAAGAGAAATACTATCTCAGAATAAAATGGACAGGCCCAGCTAGAACACACAACAATAACAAAAACTAAAATGATTTTCTCTTATAAACTCATCCAGTGTGCGTAACTTCTTGCACCAGAAATCATAATGCAAACCAAGTTTAAAAGTAAACATCTTTGCTGATTGTTACACATAAAAACTAGTGCAAGAGAAACAAATGAAATCAGGCAGACTCCAATATCTAAAGAAATCTGTAACTGAAAGAAGACTGTTTTGACTAAACTTTAACGTTAGCATAAACCCGTTTAAACCACTCACAACGAGTATCAGCATCTCTATAGCACACAAAACTGGTAAAATAAAATAAAAATACCACCACTAGCTACATCTTGCTTGAGACTAAACAACTCACTTAAATAAGCATATAATCCATGGCCTGGTTCTGAAGTAACAAGGTTCACTTTCATCGGAACAGAAGCATGACTCAAGACAATAAACCATCAAAACCAAAGCAAAAGTATCACAAAAGAGCTAAGCTTTTCAGTCTGATTGTCAACCTGGTGCAGAACAGCCTGACAGTTGGCTCAGGGAAATGGATTCTCCACTGAGGTATTTTACCACCTTCCAAGCCCTGCTACATGGCCATACTGTTTTGCAAATTATGAGAAAACTTTGGAAAAAAAATATGATGACATGCACAAAACATGAAGGAAATTTCGCTTGAGACTTGTTCCAGAAAACCTTTAAGCAAATACAACTTAAAAATTCATTAATCAGACCATGAGGAAAACTGGAGTTGCATTGATAAACATTATCATTAAATAATATGCTCTATACAACATCATGAAGATTTAGGGCAGGAATAGAGATAGCGAATATGAAAACAAAAGAAGAAAGCTAGCTATTTTAGAGCATGTTCATTCAAACAAGACCTTATACTGAAACTAAACACTCCTTAATCCCTTTACCACTAGCCCATGAGACTGAACTGATGCTACCATCAAAGTCATCTAGACACACACTGATGATTTCTACTACATTCAATCAACTACAGATAAAATTAATCATGTACAGTTATTTGGTTTTGTAACAAATAATTGACAAGATGAAGTAACAAATGAATATCCATGAGTAGATGAAACACTTCAGGTATAATATTAAGAAAATAAAGCAATTAAAAGCAGGCAAGAAACAATGTGCAGATAACAGCAGCTTTGTTTATTTTAAAGAAAGGATAACATCTGTGTCAAAACAAAGAAGGATGAATTTAAAAAGTGCAGCTTCCCAATTCTATTCTGGGTCTTTAACACAAATCACAATTAACATATTAGGCTTTGGCACTATCCTCAGAGAGCCCACTGGCAAGATCTTAGTTCCATGCAGTTTGCACAGATGTTTAAAATTTATAGAGGAATCCCTACATGGGCTCCGGTTTGTGTACATCATTGTTAAGCATATTTAAAGTAACAGGTACGCTTGATTCATGCCTTACAATCAAACAAATCTTAAATAGGATTGTTTTTTTCTCATTTTTGGTGCCTATCTTGGCTTGTGCACTAGACTGAGGTTTCAGGTTGTATGGAAGACTGAAAGTAAATAGTAGTCCGACAATAATAATTAAAACATGGCAAGTACCATCATTTGTAAAACACTACATGAAATAGCATAAAAGAAAGAGCCACAGCTAAATGAAGGGAAAAACAGGCTTACCGGCAAGTTGTGAAACAATTCTTACTATTCCTGAATCCTGGCATGTTGGCTTCATCTACACTCCTCAATATTCATTACAACAATTTAAACAATATAATACTGCAGTGCTTTTAAGAGTCATAAAAAAAGAAGAAAAAACTTAATGGATACTTGTACTCTCAGTGTTCATGACCATCAGCACATTCACACACTTCACCTGAATGAAAGAAATGCAAAAGAACAGTCATACCAGCAATGCACTTGTATATTGTTACATCACAATGAAGGGGATGGGAAAAGAAAGAAACAATCCATTACAAGTAAAAGCAACCATAATCAGGTCAAAAATTACAGAACACAGGAGCAACATGGCTTATCATTTTCATAGGGGTCTAAATAAATACTGGGTCCAGTCCACATTTGAGTTGAGGTTGTATTATACTTGGTAACAACCACGACTTAAATGTGGTCCAGAATAAATGACTGAGGAAACATAACTTTCTTAATCAGGGAAACAGAAGAAACGAGATAAGGTGTAAGAAAGAACACTTGATACACCATTGCATACAGGTATTCAAATTAAATAATGAAACATTCTATGAGCTAAATTTGATCTGAAGGAGAGAGCATCGGGGATTAGAGGAGAGGCTTCAGCAATTCTGATATTGTAATCTGATTTTGCATGGATGAGCGCAACCCACACAGGTACATCAGAATATCACAAATTATAACATGCATTTTAGGCCACTTTCAAACAAGCAGAAACCATCTGCTTATAATAAATATTACAAAAAATTGTATATCTTGTACTTTGAGCATGTGTTTGATTGGCATCTGTCAAAAATTACTCTAATGGCAAGGATGAATTTCATATTCGGCTATAAAACTTCTCCTAAGCACTCACACACACTTCAATAGCAAGAAAAATGGTCAAGTGGAAAAAAAACTTACTTGAATGAAGCTTCATAAGCTCCAGTCATGTTAAAAAGAGAGTTAGAAAAATAAAATTAAGAACAGAACAGAACATACTCCACCCATGCAACTTTGAAACTCATCTCCTAAGATAAATAATGTAATCAACCTGGTGCTCTCTCCTTAGCAGTCTGCCCAAACAGCTGAACCATACACAGTAACCATACCATTTGGCAAAATAGCCAGGGTCTCCAGAGCAATCATTCAGTCATTTTCCCCAATGAGATATACAACAAACTTATCATACATCACACAGCTATAGGCCTCCATCAGCTCACAGAATTTACAGCTATCCCTCCGCTGCCTGCAGATGAGACTGTCACAGAAGTTCCAGATGGATTGGATGTTGCGGTAGTTGAGGTCACAGGAACAGACATTGAGGTATTGGTAGTGGTAACTGTCGAATCAGGTGACACTTGCACAGCATTGGCATTTCTTGGCGTTGTCGCTGCTGTGTTGGGTATTGACGTATCCAAAATGGTCGGGGGAGGAGGAGGAGGAGTGCTGTCCACATGGATAGGAACAGGGCGCATACGAGCGGTCAACTTCTTCTGAAAGAGAAGAATAAAGTATAGAACCAGATCCACATCAAGTTCGCAAATGCCGCCTGAAAACTTACCTTCCGACGGAATGGAAAGCAGCCTGTAGACTCAGGCTCTGGAGGAGCATCAAGAACAAGATCTGGTGTCCTAGCACTATTCTGGCCAAAGTGATTCAGTTCTTTGAAACATTCAGTCTCAATCATCTGAAAAATTGGTTGGTAATAGTACATTTTAGGTACTGGGGAAAAAAAAATGGTTACAGTCTTCTAAGAAAGAGACTTGAAAGTGACTCACCTCAGTTTGCCATGGTATTGATACAGATCCTGTATTAAATTTAGTATAAAATGTATCATCAGTGGCATCCAGATTAACTCCCTTGACGGTGGAGAACTGTTCAATGTCCAGCACATCTTTAGCATACACAGCATGAGGCTGAAACAAATTATAACAAAGTAAACATTATAAATTGTATTCATAGAAATGAAACAAAGCTACAAGGGTACAGTGACTACGTTTTTCTTGGGTTATAAATTAAAAACAAAACAAAAAAACAACCACAAATGTGAATGCTTACATCTGGTACAAATGGTGGATCACACATGCCCGCCTCGAGTCGTTTCCAGTTCAAACAGCTGAAAAAGTCATGTTGCTTAACTTCTCGTGCACCTTGCCTTCCACACTGACAACCTAATCTAGTCTTGGGTGACTTCTTCAGAAGCTGCAAAGAAAAAAATACAAACAAATTAGAGGCCGCTAAAGGGTTTTTATGTTTACAAAAATTCAATAAAATGAAAAGAACAGTTCAAAGTTTAAAATGACTTACCTGTTGGCACAAAGACATAGCTTCATCACTGAATTTATGTGAATAGTTTTCTGTGTCTTCCTTAACTCGTCTATCTACCTCCTCTCGTTTCACCTGGAATAAAAAGCACAAAGCTCAGCAACTGTAGGCAATGGCATAGTAAAGTTGAGATTATGTGCATTTCATGTAGCATTTGGAAGAGCATTACCTTTTCTTTGCGAGCCCGAAATGGTGCCTGACCTTCAATCATTTCATAAATAAGGCAACCAAAGCTGAACCAATCAGGACTGAAGGTATACTTGTCATTGTCAATGACCTCAGGAGCTAAAGCAAGAATAATTTTCTAAAATGATAGATTACCAACATCACAAGAAACTAAAACACTGCTGCATCAAATTACTTACCCATGTATCCCACAGTTCCAACTCTACCCCGAACCATATCACCCTCAGGAATTTCAACAGCAAGGCCCAAATCTGATATTCTCACATGGCCTGTATCATCAAGTAAAATATTCTCTGGCTTACAATCTCTGTACACTATCCCTTGAGCATGGAGATGTTGAAGGCCACACAGAACCTACCAGAAGGTAGACATAATTATTAGATGTATCATGACAGAATATTATTATTAATCTACTTTGAACTAGTTTAAGTAAATCAGTCAAAACTTACCTCAGCGGAATAAAAACGAGCACGATTTAACTCAAAGCCAGGGTCCCCACCCATGTTATAAATGTGAAATTTGAGATCTCCTCCATTCATGATTGTCAACACTAGGCAAAGGGCATCTTTAGTTTCATATGCATATGCTAAGCTCACCTGCAAAGGCCACAAACACACATTAAAGATGTGACATAGTTTGACAAACATATAAGAATCTTAACACTTAACCATGACCACATACCACAAATTTAGAATTAATTCTTTGCAAAATCTGCTTTTCTATTAAGACCATAGCCTCTCCTTTCCTTTTCTTAATTCGTTTCTTCTCAAGTTTCTTGCACGCATACATCTTCCCTGTGGCTCGAACTTGGCACGCGCATACCTCACCAAAACCTCCTTTTCCCAAAACACGATACATACGGAATGTCTTGTGTGTAACTGGTTGGCTGGAAAACAAAAATAATTCATTAAACAAAAATGATGGATGAAACTACCAATAAAAAAATGAAGTAGGGAAATATAAAGTATTTACCTCTCCAGCCATTTCCACTGCAAGTAACGATGGAAATACATTGATTCTAGAAATAGATGAAAGGGTTCTCCCTCCAGAAATGCCTTAACAGCACTAGAACAGTCATCAAATACATCTTTGCTAGCAGCAGTAAGTTTCTCTTTACATCTTTCAACAACTTCTGCATTGAGAACATCCACAGCTTCAATAGCCTGATTAACACAAGTGAAAAAGTTACAAAGATTTAATAGAATGCTTTGGCATCAAATCAAACACAAAACAACAAAATAGTTAATGCATACATCTCTCTGCAGGTAACGTTTATAGACTGTCTGTGCCAAGTCAGATCGGTTTTCATCACATTCCAGTTCATACTGCTCCTAAAAAATGATCACACAAGTTTAATAAAAATGTCAGCAACAAAGACACCAATTGATGTTACTGATAAATGAGGCTGCAAGGATTTTAAGGTGGAGCACAAATACTTATAAGTAAGGAAAGAAAAAGGATATGGTGAAAGGACTTACAATTGAATCAAGGAAGATATTGTATGTGTGATACTCAGGGTGGAGATGTTCGCAAAATTGCCGGAACAACAACCGCCCGATGGGCTGCTGATCTACTACATAACTGTATCTTACATCTGTTAAAAACAAGGAAGGGAGCGATGTAGCAGATATATGGACAGTTCACAAAGCAACATTCGACGAGAAAATGTAAAATTGACAAGCATGAAAATTCAGCACTAGTTAAATTTCTTGCACTAATAGGGCAAGAACTATATGTACATAAACTCTAAGACATTAAAAAAGGATAATCAGCATTGGAATAAAATCTACATAATGCATACAAAACCATACCTATTTTTTTCTGGATGTCCAGGCACTGAGATATGTGTGGAAATTGAAGGATTTTCTTCCATTTTTTGCTTTTGCCCTTGTTACTATCTCCTCCTCCTAAAAAAAATAAATTGCATTGCTTAAAGAAGTAAAACACAATTCTTCTAAAATTCTATTAGAAAACAAATTTTGAAGATGAGCTTTAGGCGGGAAAGCCTTGAAGGTAAACATTGTATGATATTCAAAGACGATACAAAGCAAAGAAAATGCCACATAAACAAAAACGACGACGAAAAAAGGCACAAGTGGAATGATAGGAAATAGGTTAGGTACCTCCTTACACGGACCAAATTGTGGTCGCACATAGAGAGAGGAAGTTAGGAACTATAGAAGAAGGTACGGTCCAAACGCGAATGCAAGACGTTGCAGTAAATGCAACAAAAAGTGTAAACATTCTGTGCGAGCAGGTGATGAAGTGAGAACTGCAGACGAGATAGTTTTAGGCCTAACCTCACAACGAATAAAAATCCCTCTCACCTTCTCGTGCTTTGAGGTAGACAGTGTTGGCGACGATATTCTCTAATTCCATGAGTTCCAGCTTGCCCGATTTCCCGTTTTCCGGGCCGAAGTCGACCCGTTTCCATCAAAAAATATTTACAACAGTCGGGGTGTGGTACACAGCTGAATATGGCGGCGGACTCCACAGGAAACGTCAATTATCATTTCTATTAGCATATAGTACACTTTCGGTCACTTTTTACTGGGCTTTAACGCCCGGGCGTGGCAGGGGTCGAAAAATAGGACAAATCCGCACAAATATTTACTGTATCAGAGGGGAAACAAGAATTCAATTAATCATAACTTGAAAATTGATCAACACGGAGGCTGAGATCAACGCACACGCATGACTCTCAATTGTTTCTTGCTCCTTGCTCTTGCCACTGGACCATCACCCACTTGATCTTTGGGTGGATGCGAAAAGAGAGAGGAAAAAGCCTCTCAAGTTTTCTCAACGCTGTCTGGAAAACAGGAATGGGTCGGCAAAGTAAGATGGCAAAGGGAGTGACATCTAGCAGACGGCAAACTCGATGCGGAGATACGGGGCCGGGCGCCGGCTGTGCCAGCTCTGCCTTGCTCGCCTTGGCAGCAGTGCACACTGTTCCTGCCGGCAGATTCAAACGGTTCAAAACGCCTCGCGGTTGTGCTCCTCGCCCTCTTAAGGCCCTCCACGCTCGTGAACCGCCATTCCACGCAGAAAGGCGACATGGATTTCGGTGAAAATTTGGGGCGTGTGGGTATATTCACTTCAGTCGCGAATTTTTTTTAACACGCTCGGTTGTGGCCATGTGGAAACAAAACGTAAATGGCAAGGTGACATTCTATTCCTAGGCCTCAGCACCAGATGAGCCGCTCAGACAGAAGCCGGGAGGACATCCTCATGAACACCGTGGCCATCCACTACACCACTAGCGCCCCGGGAGTATGATGGAGTAAGAGCAGGCTTGGCCACATTGGGCAACACGATGTCCTCCCGGATCCCAGTCCAATATCATGACGAGTTTATCGCGGCGGTGGGAGGGAAAAGAAAAATAGGGAGCGCCGGGCCTATTCGTCGCCAAGGGGTGACTCACGCTGCAGACTGACCCTGTCTCTCTCGCACCCACACGGCACGCCGGAACACCCCGAGTGCGACAGGGACAAGGCGACGCAAGTACTGTGGAGGACGTTTTTGCATCGCTTATAGGTAGATTTGGTCTGCGGCCGCGTCCTTGGACGGCGGCCGAGCGCCAGGGCCCCGGCCAGGGCCGTGAGGGCCTTGAGGGACTGGGGCGGGGCGGCGGGGGCGTGTCCGGAGAGACACAAGACGGGGACGTGACTGTCATAAACAACGGGGCCACGGCGGCACCGCGGCACCCGGCGCGGCGGCGGTGCGGCGGTCCAGCGCGGGTGGAGGAGAAGGGGGGATGCAGATGAGGAGGTGTTGCGTGTGTGTGAGTGCGTGCGTGTGTGTGTGCGTGGCGGTCAGCACGTGGCCTGGACACGTCGGCGCGGTGCCGCGGTGCCGCCCTGCCCACCAAGTTGGGTCTGCAGTCGTGTCTGGCGCCACTACCGTGCACGGCACTACTCCGAGCCGCGAACCGCGAGTGCCGCCGCCATGAAGATCGTCGTGCTCGTCGTGCTGCTGCTGGCGGTGCTGGCGGTGCAGGCCGTGCTGCCGGAGTCGCAGCGCCACCGCCACCTGCGGCGCGACAAGAAGGCCGCGCTCGTCAAGAAGCTGCTGAAGAAGAGCAGGATCAGCGAGGCGACGGTGCGCCTGGTGGGCGGCCGGGCGGCGAACGAAGGTAACACCAGCCGGACGGCCTGGACGGCCTAGACAGCGACGCGCGGCGTCTGGCCACGGTCTGCGTGCTTTGCGCGCTTTGCGTCACCTGGCCTGCATGCATGCTGCATGGCGCGGTGGCGCGGCGAGCCCGCAGCGCCTAGCGCCCCTCAGGCCGCGCCAGCCGTGCCTTGGCCGGCCCGTGATTTATCGGCACGCTGTTGCATTGAATTTGAAACGAGCTGCCCGCCCTGCACACTGCCTTTTCGTGCTCGGGAAAAAGTAAAATTAAAATTTGGTTCTTTGCTTGGTGCTCGGTACTTTATACATCAATCTATAACGTAGCCTTAAAGTGTCGCCACTTTTCCTGTAGTCAGCCAGTTGTGTCTTCAAGGATCGACCCTCGACCCGGCAGAGGGACTTCCCTGATTTCGGCAAAGCTGTCCTCCAAGTCTTTTGCCTGGTGGCCTGCCCGGCCTGCCTGGGCTGCCGAGATGCGAGGCACTGGACCTTAATGGTGGTTCTCAGGTGTCCGGTGTCCCGGGCTGCCTTGGGCTGCCTTGGGTGTCAGGTCAACGTCAGCCCGGGCGCCGCGAAGGCCCACTCCAGCCACCCGAGCGCGACCGCGAATCCTTGGTCCCTGTTGCAGGCAACGTGGAGATCCACCACCTGGGCAAGTGGGGTGCCGTCTGCGACGACGAGTGGGACGCCCAGGACGCCGTCGTGGTGTGCCGCCAGCTGGGCTTCGACGGCGTGCGCCGAGTGACGCACAGCTCGGCCTACGGTCCTGCCCGGAGTGAGTGCAAAAGCAAAACGCGGAACGCGAAAAAACAGAGGCAGGCTTTGATGACTCCGTAGGTTTCTGCAGATGGGATGCGGAATCCCAGCGCGTGGCGTGGCGCGGCGCGGCGTGGGCGTGCTGCATTGCTGAGCCCGGCATGGCGATGGAAATGCCAATCGGACCAAATTCGCCGAGCGTTTTGGGATGACACGGCGACGCGGCGACGCGGCACGCCTCCGCACCGGCCGGCCGCCCGGCGCCACGCCTCGCGCCTAGGTGTACGATGGGCTGCCTACCCGCAGGGCGCTTCTGGATGGACAACGTGCTGTGCGAGGGCCACGAGGACGAGCTGGCCCACTGCAGGACCGCCGAGGGCTGGGGCAGCTCGGACTGCGACCACACCGAGTCGGCCGGCGTCGTCTGCCTCGACCCTGACCTGGACGGCCACGGGGACGGCCTCGGGGACGGCCGGCGGGGAGGAGGAGGCGGACAAGCAGCTCAAGAGGGAGCGGCGGCACCTCGACGGAAGCCCAAGACGCGCATCAAGGTGAGTAGCGGAGTGGGGGCTTGAGGCGTGGAAACGAGGCCAGGGCATCAGGGCATCAGGGCCAAGGGGTTACCCACTCAAATTTTTAGCGTACACAGGATTCGTGATTACCAAAATTACCTTGATTACCAGGATTACTAAGATTACCGGGATTACCAGGATTACCTAATGATTACTATGATCACCAAAAGATTACCACGATTACCAAGCGATTACCATGATTACCCAATGATTACCATGATTGCTCAGCGATAACAATGTCTATCAGCATTCTTGGATAATAACCACTTTCACTGGAATGGCTCGTCTCTGAAAACAGAGCTACTGCGAAAAATGCATAGTGTATTTGCCGGCCATAGCTCACCATAGGAGCCAAGGTGATGAGAAGTGACGGTGTTGCGCGATTTCGTCTAGGCCTGGGCGATTAATCGAATAATCGAAAATAATCGCGATTATTTTGTTAATCGTCCGATTATTTCAAACCCCCGATTAGTGGTTCGGTAATCGAAGGATTGACCGATTATTTAACGATGATCGATATCGATTAATCGTCTCATCATCGGATATTCTATCCATCACCTGTTTAAATTCTGAGCGGAAAAGTCTTGAAAAGTTTTCAGTGAAGGCACGAAAAAGCTGTCTCAGACACTCGAGGTTGCGCCAATGGTTTTCCTATCCTCTTATTACATGCTATTTTCACAATAGTATGAGTATTAAGCTTTGTTTGTCAATTTCCAAATAATCGGTTTCCCCCGATTAATCGTTGATTTTCGATTAATCGTGTACGTTTTCGATTACCGATTACCGAACTGCTAATCGACACCAATCGCGATTATTTTATTCATCGGCCGATTACGATTACAACCAATAATCGCCCAGGCCTTATTTCGTCTGCTTGGTTTTCTTGGAGTATGGTACAAGATTCTGGCGTGGTCGGGCGTAACAGAAGTTTATTTTGCCGCCATTCCACCCCTGACTTCTAAAGAGACTAAGTTAAAACAAGTTCCATTTTTTAGTTAAATTTGAAAAACTGCAAACAAAAAATAATTCTTAATAATAAAATATAGTGGAGAGGCAACTTCTTTGAGAGTCCTCTAAAGTAGTATCTTTATCAGCAATTGTTTTGGATAGGAAAATAATAGTCAATTTAGTTCACAAAAAATTTAAAATGTGGCACGAGGACGCACATACCAGACACGCCTTGGGTGGCTTCGGGTCACTTCAGGTGTCCGGGGAAGACACCTCCCCGAGCAGGGACTATGTCGGCCTCCACTCCCACACTGGTGCCTTGCGAGTCTAATCGGTGGCCTACCTTGCCATTGCCATTACTATTAACGGCTAGACCACACATGATCGTATGCCATTTCGGGCCCGACACATGCCCGCCTGCACTGCGGGCGTTAGACTCCCGCCCACACAGTTGCGATTACTAAGATTCTCACACGATTACTACGATTACTACAAGATTTACTCACGATTACTATGATTACTACAAGATTACCACGATTACCAAGATTACCACGATTACCCATGATTACCGAGTGAGTGTACACAGGATTACCTCAGTGGGTAACCCCTTGATCAGGGCATGTAGGAAGGAAAATTAAAGGGAATAATAGAATATGGGGCGCCGCCGCCAGCCTCGCCGCCAGCCCGAGGCCCACGTCGCCGTCGCGGCCTGTCGCGCCGCTGCTGGCGGTGACGCTGGTGACGCTGGTGGCGCTGGTGAAGCAGGGCGGAAAGAAGGCGAGATGAAGGGCGAGGAGGGCGCAAAGGAGATTGGCGGTTCTTTTCTCTGGCGAGGTGGGAAGGGGCGAGAAGCCGCACGGTTACCTCCTTGGCGACATGAGCGGGGAGGGGGGAGGGGGAGAGGGAGGATGCATAATTTAACGGACAAAAGTCACGATGAAATAGACGGAGGAAAACACGGCGGCGGAAGGAAGCTGTCGCGCTCGGCCCGCCTCCGCCAAGGCAGGGCGGCGGGTAGACTGATTCCGTTTTTGTCGCTGTCTCTCTCGCACCTGTACGGGACGCCCCATGAGTGCGAGAGACAGCGTCGCAATCAGTCCGCTGGTGGCGAGGCTCATAACGACGTTGGCGGGGTGACCGAAGAAAGAAGAGGAGAACGAAAGCGGAATCGCCAATCACCGAACCGTGGCCGTGCCGCCGTGCCGCCGCCGCCGTGCCCAATAGGCTTGGCGCTGCTGGGCGCCGCGTCGCGCGAGGCAAGACGTTTTCGCCCCTCCGTGCTGAAACTGCACAATAAATCCTCGTTGATTCACGACAACCGTTGAAAAGCCAATATTGCGCTGAGAGGCAAAACCGTCCGGACTGACACACCCCGCCGCCCCGGGCCCCGGGTGCAGTGCAGTGGACGACTCGCGAGAAGGGGTACTGCTAGAACGGGGAGGGGTTGGGTTGAAAAAACGCCGAGCACGGCGTAGAGCAACGTGACCTGGAAGTTAGTGCGCAATGAAGAGTTTATCGGCAACTCCTTTTTTTTTCAAACTTTTGCTTCCTCTTCTTCTTCCGGCAGAGGTCCGGGAATAAGGGAGCAGCCGAGAGATAGGAGGGGCAATAGATACTTTTTCCTTTGTGGCCGCGACCGCTCGCCCTGGTGCGTGCTGCTGCTGCTGCTGCTGTGTGTGTGTGTGTGTGTGTGTGTGTGTGAGTGTGAGTGCGCGTTGGTGTGTGTATTGACGCTGGCGCCGTTGCAGGACGCCGCGGGGGGCCGACTCCACGTCCGCCTGGCGGGGGGCCGCACCGAGGAGGAGGGCCGCGTCGAGGTCCGCGCCAAGGGCGGCGGTGAGTACGAGCTTCGTCCGGATGACGTCACGCCGCGCGTCACGCCGTCAGGCCCTCGGTCAGGCCCTCGGTCAGGCCGTCAGGCCGTCACCGAAGCCATGTCGCTTGTCCCGCCTGACCGCCCGCCCGCCCCGCGCGCCCTCTGGAGCGGCAGGGCGGCCCTGGCGGACTTCCCCGCGCCGAGAGGCAGAGGGCGGAGAGGCGGCACCCGAACTTCTCACCAGCAAACGAGACAATGGAGCTGTTTGGCGAGTGAATTCAAAACTGGGGCGAGGGGCGCAATTCGCCATTAGCAATCTCAAGCGCCGCCAGCCAGTTTAGCGCGCGGCAGCCCGGCGGCCCAGCGTCGCGGATAAACAAACTACGGCCCCACTATTCGACTGTCCACAAAATACCCCGGCAACTTTGAAGCGGGGCGGGGCGGCACCTCGCGATAAATAAAACACGACGATCCGGGCTCAAGCAGCTAAGCGGCAGAGGCCGGCCAAGTCGTCGCAGATAAGTACCAGCGCCCTGTGATGCTGCTCCATCTGCCTGGCGGTCGTTGCTGGGGTATCACGGCATCGGCAGCCGCGAACGGTTTTTATAGTGCACGCCGGGGGCAAGAAATGGCGGGGTCTAATCTGGCCGGAGTTTGTCGGAGCGAGGGAAAGGGGGGGGGGGGTGCGACCGCAGGTCAAGCTTCCGCTTGGCGGCCCCTGGGGCAGCCAAGTCCTTGTTCGAGGAACCTGAGGTACCTGCCTGCCCCACCCCCGCGCTACACTGTCTTTCCCCGACTTCTTCCTTTCTTGCTTTTGTGTCCACCGCGACAACGAGTTCCCCGAAGAGTCCCCGCACGGACACGGCCTCGGCCACCTCCACTCTGGCTCCGCGTTTCGCTCGGCCATATCGCCATTTCTCTTTGTTGAGACCGGAACGGCGTTCCTCCACCAGAATGGTCCGCGGTGTGCGGCGACGGCTGGAGCCTGCTGGAGGCGGGCGTGGTGTGCCGCGACCTGGGCCTGGGCTACGCCAGCGCCGCCGTGCAGACGGACTTCTTCGGCGGCAACGCGTCCAGGATCGGCCTGAGCGGCGTGTCCTGCCTGGGCAACGAGACGTCGCTGTCGCTGTGCCAGCACGACGCGCTGGCCGAGGGCAGCAAGGGCCTCGGCCACGAGGACTGCCCCGGCAAGCGGGACAACGTCGCCGGCGTCGTGTGCACGCGCAGTGAGTGTCCCGGGTTCGCTTACCACTTTCTCTCCTTTTCGGCGCCCTGCATGTTTTCCGCTTCCGCCAGAAATCGCCGACCTGATGTTCGACTTCGAGGAGCTGACGCGCTCCGCGCACCTGGAGGACCGGCAGCTGTTCTTCCTGCAGTGCGCCATGGAGGAGAACTGCCTGGCGTCCTCGGCGTACAGGCTGAAGCAGGAGGACCCGGCCAACTGGCACCTGGAGACGCGGCGCCTGCTGCGCTTCACCGCCAGGATCATCAACGTCGGCAACGAGGACTTCCGGCCCTTCATCCCCAAGCACCTCTGGGAGTGGCACGCCTGCCACATGTGAGTGAGCGGAGCAGTCGCGCAAAGCAGAGCGTCGAGGAATCGAAACAGTGTCACTGACGCCTTGCTGTCTTCCAGGCACTACCACAGCATGGAGGTGTTCGCCACGTTCGACGTGATGGACAGCCGCGGGGTGCGCGTGGCCGAGGGCCACAAGGCGTCCTTCTGCCTGGAGGACAACCAGTGCCTCGGCGGCGTGGAGCCCGTGTACGCGTGCGCCAACTTCGGCGACCAGGGCATCACGGTCAACTGCTCGGACATCTACCGCCACAACATCGACTGCCAGTGGGTGGACATCTCGGACCTGGAGCCCGGCATGTACACGCTCAAGGTGCGCGCCGGCCGAATTAAACACTTTGCCGGGCGGCCGCGCCGGGGAAACGGAGCGAGGCGCGCAAAAGCAGCGGCTTACCCGGATACGACAACGACGCTGTGTCTCGAGTCCAAGTTGGGCGCGCAGCGGACCCGCGCAAGTCTTGGCGCTGCGGCGGCAGTTACGCCCCGAGGGCGGGCTGCAGTGCGGGCTGGAGAGCGCGCCCAGAGCCCGCGCCCAGAGGATAGGCAAATGGCGCAACTTTCACCGTATTGCAGCAAAGTCGATAAACGGCCCGGAGAGCACGCCCGTGCCCGTCCTGGAGACTGACTCCGAGAGTCCTTTCCGTCGCTCTGTCTCTCTCGCACCTTCACGTGAGACCCCATGAGTGCGAGAGAGACAGCGCGACGAAAATGACTCTCGGATTCAGTCTGCTGATCCGGGCCGCGCCAAAGCGAGTCGAGTCCGGCGCAGCACCGCGCCTCGGCTCGGCAAAACGCGGCGGACACGCCGTAAAGCCCGTCCCGTGTCGACGAGATTAAACCCAGCGAAAGGCCGCGGGCTGATGAAATTATTTCAGGCCAAGAGCGAAAGCGACAATGGCGGGAATGAACGGGGGCAGCAATAACGGGAAGGCCGCGCGGATGATGACTTTGACGAACGCGCTGCGCGCTGCGCGATGATTGCAGGTGTCGGTGAACCCCGAGTTCAAGGTGGGCGAGATGACGTTCGACAACAACGCGGCCCGCTGCAGCCTGCTGTACACCGAGTCCTTCGCCACGGTCTACAACTGCCGCCACGAGCGCCCCTAGACGGAGTCTCACCGAAACAACTTAAAGTCATGTTTAATGTTTGAAAAAAAAAAAACAATCAAATTTTTAAATTGACCAATAAAACGTGTGATAACGGATGGAGTGATTTTTTTCTCTACCGGAGCGCAGAAGCTTTAGCGTGGCGGGTGGGATGGCTCTGTGTCGGGGTGCGGCAGGCGCATCGCCGCCGGCGGGGCGGGGCGGGGCGTGGCCGAGGGGTGGCCGAGGGCCGCGTTGAAGGCGGCGAGGGTCGCGTTGCCGGACTAATTGCCCCGCTCGACGGGCAGGGCAGGGCCGGGCAGGGCTGTCGTAGGCTGGCCGGGCTGGCCCCGCCGGCAGACCCTGGCCAGGGCCACCAGGGCCGCGAGTGACAGGGAGAGTGCAGCCCCGCAGCCCCGCGCCGCCTCCCCTCGCCGGCGGGGACTCTGGGCGGCCAGAGTAGCGAAGCGCGGGGCGGGGGTCGCCGCATATTGGATTAGCGCAGGGCTTCTTGTTGGCTGAGCGCTGCCGGCCTGGGTCCTGGCCTAGCCCTGCCGCGGCCACCTCAACCAGGCAGGCCTCAGGACGGCGGAACGGACGGCCGAGGCGCGGTGTGGCGGTCTCTCCGTCCGGCCCTCGGACACTAGACTCTCTCGGCCCCCCGGCGGCGTAGTGCGGCGCCGAGCACGCCGTGCACGCCGAGGTGCTGACCACGCCGCGGGCCGGGCAGTGCTGGCAGTGCTGACGCCGATCGGGCCGGTGTTCTAATCAGCGCACCCTCGGGGCGGAGCAAGGAGGGACGGAAGCAGTCGCTGGCTTCCCCCGGGCCCAACTCACTCCGGGTCCAGCCCGGGCCGCTGTGGACCGAACGCCACCGGAAACCAAGAGTGTCCACCTCGTGAAGGCAGCCCGCCCTGACTCCCAGCAGCATGTGCGCCACCTCGTGCACCGCCTCGCGCGCCACGTGGACGCGGCCCGCGGAGTGGCGGCGCGAACGCGGAGGCAGCCCGCCGCACGCCGCCGAGTGCGCGCGTGACGAGTGACTCCGCCGTTTGTGACTGCCATCAAACGTGACCGGACTGTGCGACAGAGTGCGGTGACATGTGTGGCGGCGTGACGGGGAGCGCCGCGATGGCGCTGCAGAGTGACGGCGCGGCGTGACGGCGAGGCGTGACGGCGAGGCGTGACGGCGAGGCGTGACGATGTGGATGCTGCTGCTGGCCCTGCTCGTGCTGCGCGCGGGGCAGTGCGTCGTGCGGGGGCAGTGCCTGGAGGCGGAGGACGGCCTCCAGAAAGACGGCCTCCTGCTGCACGGCGATGCCGTCGTCACAGGTGAGAGAGAAAAAGCCGCCAACAAATTTGATCAATAAGGAGACCATTGCCTTCCCTTTCCTCCAGAGCCTCGACGCACGGCGGCTATCAGTGGCGAGGAAGCCAGTTAGTGTGGAGGGGCGGGGGTGGGGCCCTCCCCACGGGGCACCTGATGTGATGGCTGATGGCGCTGGACGTCCTGATGGGGCGGCGTGGCGCGGCGCGGATCGGAGACCGTTTTCCTCTCGATGGCACTTAGGCCCGGCCCAGTGCCCATACGGTGTAAGCTGGAGGGGGCGGCGGTGGCCCCGCCTGCCCCGCCTGCCCCCGCCTGCCCCCGGCCCCGTAATGAAGTGGTCGACGGCGTGATGGGTTGGCACACCTGTCAGCCGCGCCCCGCCCCGCCCAAAGCCCGCAAGACCCCCAAGACCCCGGCCAGCCTCACGTGTCTGACTGGATCCCCTGCGGAGTGCCCCGCCACGAGGATTATTCTTAGGACTGGAGAACGAGACAGACTTGTGCACTCTGCGAGGGCACCCAGGGTGGGGGGTGGAAGCCCTTGGTTGCGCGCCACGCAGCGCCACGCGCCGCCACGCGCCGCCACGCACACAGGCGTGGCGCGACCCCTTTTAGGCGACGTCACGCCAGAGCCCTCGATCCGTCCGTCGGGTTTACGCGGAAAGGGAAAGGCTGGCGCGGCAGGCCTGGGCAGGGCTGCCAATGCTGTTACCGCTGAGCTTTGAGCCTTATCCGGCGGGACGCGGCGCGGAGCGGAACGCCGCCGACTGCAGAAGCCTTAAACCGACGCGGGCAAACAAGCGATTCCGCTCCCAAACTGCGGTTTCGGTTGCGGCGCGGGCTTCTCGCTGACCGAGGCAGGGCGCTGCGCAGCTGCCGAACGGCCCCGGATGAAAAGGGGGAGGGGGGGGGCACAGCGCAGCACAGCGCCGCCTTTACGGTCGCCAGCGTTATGTAATGCAGCTTTACGGGCCGTTAAACGCAGGGAAGGCGGGCAGGGATGAGATAGAAAGAGCGATGGTGGGGCCGCGGAATCAACCCCCTCCCCCTCCCCTCCCCTCCCCGGCCGGTGCCATCGCGCCATCGAGCTTGCTGTTGCTATCACCCACGCCCAGCCAGGCCAGCCGGCCCAGCCTCCGCCAGGCTCTTCCAGCAGACTCCGGCCCACTCCAGCCCGCTGTTCATTGTGCCCTCCAGCCGCCTCCAGCCGCCTCCAGCCCCTCTCCGGGCCACTCCAGCGAGCTGGAGGCCCCTTTGCGCGGAGCACGCGGAGCGACCTGCCTCTCGGCTGACCTAACCATATTCCCACTCAAGAAATATTGGTAGAAAAATTATGTAAATATTCTACTGAAAAATCCAATTTTGGCCCGTTTTGCTTGATCTTAAAAATGTTCCGTAGGGTTAGAAATATTGAAGCAGACGGTTGCCCTGGCCCTGGCGGTATTTGCCAAGCGTCTTCCCTGCCGTGGCGAAGCAGGTGTGACCGGCGAGCTTGGTTTCCCTGTTGGCAGCCCTGCTGCCCCTGGAGGCGGGGCCCGACTGCGCCGCCGTCGTCCCGCGGGGGCAGCGACTGTCCCTGGCCGCCGTGCACGTCCTGCAGGCACTGCGTCGGCTGCAGCACGTCCCCGACGTGGAAGTGGGTAAGCCGAGCCAACAACACGTTGGTTGACCACAGTGACATCATTGTTGTGTTAGTTCCGAGTGTCTAAGATGTTAATTACAAACTGAGTCCGAGGAGTCGTCTTGCTCTGTCGCTGTCGCAATCATCGCGTCGCGTCGGTGGAGAGAGACGGAGCGACGAGACGATGCGACGCGGTGGTGTGCTGGCCCAGGCCGGCGAGTAAAGCTGAGACTGTACTGCCCCACAGGGCTGCGGATAGTCAACTCGTGTTCCAGCGCGGCCGTCGCTCGCAAGGCCCTGCTCGGCGCCTTCGTGAACCTGGACTGCAAGCGCCGCTACCCCCTGGGTGAGACGCGAGCCCCGCGGGACTGAGGTGGCTGACTTGTTGGCCCCGACCCATGACATGACCCCCCTCACGCTGCCCCTGCCCAGGTGTGCTGACGGGGGAGGCCCTGTCGTCCGCCGAGTCCGTGTCCGAGCTGTGCTCCGGGCTGACGCAGGCCCTGTGGGTGCTGCCCGAGTCCCCGGAGCCGGAGCCGCAGCTCGCCAACGCGCTGGGCACGCTGCTCGCGGCGGGGTCCTGGCCGGCCGCGGACCTGCTCACGTCCAGCGTGCACCAGGATGGCGACGAGGAGGACGGCGAGCACCACCTGGACGCGGCGGAGCTGCTGGCCGACCAGGCCCTGGAGAACGCCCGCCTGCGCGGGGTGTGCGCGCGCCGCGGCCACGCGCCGGACGGCTTCGCGTGGTCGGGGCCCACGTCGCGGGCGCGCGTGCTGGTGGGCGTGGAGGCCGCGCTGCGCCGGATGCTGCGCGACCACGTGCTGGTCCCCGTGGAGGCGCCCACGCCGCAGCTCATCCTGGCGCCGCCGGACGGCGTCTGGTCCGGGGCCACGCCGCTGCCGCGCGACGCCCTGCTGCTGGTGCCCGACGTGACGCCGCTGCGCGCCATGCTGTCGCGCCTCAGCGAGCACAAGGCCGCCAACGCGACGGACGCCGTGCTGCTGCCCGAGCCGGAGGAGGTGGCGGCCGCCGTCGGGATGAGCGACTTCCTGGGCGTGGGCCGCGCGCTGCTGCGGGCCGCCGACCTCCTCAAGGAGGGCCTCAGCGCGTTCTGCGGCGCCAAGGCCAAGGCCGACGTCGCGGAGCGCCGGCGACGAGCTGAGCCCGTGGACGCCGTGGACTCGACCGAACAGTGTACGTCACGACCCGGATGACCCGGGAGAGGTGCTAGAGGTGCTCGATGGCGGCTGCGGGGCGCGGCGGTCCCTATCGCGGAGACGTACGGTGACAATGGATTAGGGGTGGGAGGGGAGGCGAGGGGGAGTCTGAAAGGCCACAGGAAATAAGGTACGGAAAATACGACGTCCGATCCAGGCCAGGAGCATGGAAGCAGGAGCGTGTGAGAGAGGAGAGGGAAGCACCTAAGTCACCGAGCTGCACTCACTGCAGAGGGGTAAGAAAAGAGAGAGAAAGAGCTGTAGTCAATAAGGCGGATCCCCTTTGAAGGTAAATTTGAATAAAGCATAGATTCTATGCTGAGGAGCAAGGAGCACGGTAGAAGGTATGCCCTAACTTTGGTCTTGTTTTCTCCTGTGTTCTGCAGCCCCCGAAGAACACTCCACCAGTGCATCCGATGAGTCAGAGACCGAGGACGCGGAGCCCGCAGAGCCGATGGAGGTGCTGGAGGCCGTCGAGACCGTCGAGGCCGTGGAGGTCGTGGAGGACATGGGCGACGTCTGCGGCCGCATGCCCAAGTCGGCCGCCCTGCTGGAGGAGTTCGGCGAGGCCGTGCCCGCGCTGGCGGAGGACGCGGTGCAGCGCCTGCTGGAGGTGCGGCAGGACGAGGTGGCCTCCAGGGCGGCGGCCTCGGCCACCTTCCTGCTGCTGCGTTCTCCGGGCCCCGGGCGCCCGCTCCTGCCGCTGGCGCACTACCGCGGCGGCATCTGGACCATCGCTGACGACGCCCTCACCAAGGTGCCTGGACCTGGTGTATTTCGGCGCGTCCCTTAGACCAGCGGTTCCCAACCTTTTTCGGTTCGCAACCCCAAATTTGATACAAAAAATCTCATTCAACGAACGTTAATGAAAGCAGATGATCCATCGCGTTTCATAACTGCTGTGATAGCCGAGAGGTTGGAGACGTGGGATCGAGTTGCCGCAGGCCGGCGTTCGAATACCAGCGTCACAAAAGTTTTTTCGACTTGCTATCCTAAGGGTAGTGGTTCGAGGCCATGAGAGCGGAGCCGTGTGCAACAGGCCCACATGCCGGAGGTTCGACTCCTAACAAATATTTCCATTTAATTTTACTGCCTCACCCAGTGCGGTTGAAACCCGTGAACGTGAGCCCACTCCGTGAATGGGACGTGGTGGTACAGGGAGTAGAGGCGTCGGTTCGCAATGTTAGGGTCGGCGGTTCGACTCCCCCAACTTCTTGCGAAATTTTGACCTGGTCGGTCGAGTCCTGTTGCGTCAAGAACCCACCTCACGCCAGCACCCTCATCATGGGCCGTGGTGGCCGAGAGCGTAAAGTCGTGTGATCCCGATGGCGGGGTCCGGGGATCGAATCCCATCATCTCATTACATTTTTCGACCGCCTTCCTCCCACTGCAACTCAAACCCGTCGTCCAACACGCTGCCAGACGTACAAGCGTGATAGCGTAGTGGTCAGAGTCACATTCACCTGGCCACTCCGCTGTGGGTGTCTAAAAAGCAATCCGCTTCGGCGGGTTGGCCTCGGCACTGGAGCGATGGAGTATTTGATCCATCAATCCAGACCATCCGGTGTGTGGTTGCGGGTGGTGCCTCCTTGACTCGTCGGGGAGGCGATGATAAGTCCTTTGAAGCTGGCCTAAAACGCTGTATGTTCGGTACGGGAGCGCCGGACAGTGGGGGTACCATGGGGTACACAACCAACCCTACGAAAACAAGAAGCTCCCACCAAACCTCTTCTCTGTCTGAGTCTCTCTCTGTCTCTCTGTCGTCTCACTCTACGTCCCGCCCCTCAAAGAGCTTCGTACTGGGTGCTCTCACCCAGCTGCCTGAGCTTTGGGGTCCTACTGGGTCCCCCGGCGAACGCTTAGAGTCGCTGACGGGATTAACCCCAGGTACCTGATAGCACCGGTTCCCATCCCGAACACCGAAGTAAAGCAGGAGGCCTCCCCATTAAGACTGGGGAGGGGGTGTAGAGTTCAAATTTTTTCTTTTCCCTTTCAAATTTCTTGGTTAACCTTGGGGTCGTGACCCCAAGGTTGGGAACCGCTGCCTTAGACAGACCGTCGTTGCACCACTTTGGGCTTTTGGTACTAATCTCCTTTCATCCCTTAGGCCGATGTGGAGGTCGTGGACTGCCCGCTGCTGCTGGCCAGCGGGCAGGTCGAGTGGGTGCGGGAGGCGTGGGTGGCCACCGTGCTGACCGTCGCCGTCCTGGGCACCATGGCGGCCACGGCGGTCGCCTTCTTCATCGCGTCCAGGATCCTCGCCGGGGATATCCTGGAAGGCTCGGCCGTAAGTTTAATCCTTGAACTGAATTCCGTATAAGAAGTGGGGAAGTTGAACCTGACCGCGGGTGTTGCACAGACGCTGTCGCTGCTGCTGCTGCTGTCGCTGCTGGTGGCGTACGGGAGCGCGCTGCCGTACTGCGTGCGGGGCGGCGGCGTGGACGGCGAGGGCGGGCTGGCGCTGTGCGGGCTGCGGCTGCTGGCCGCGCCGCTGGCACACTCACTGCTGCTGGCCGTGATGCTCGGGCGCGCCCTCATGCTGGCCGCGTGCGACCACGACGGCGGCCTGCTGTCGCACGTGTCGGGGCCGCTGCAGGCCGCGCTCTGCTTCTTCACGGTGGCCGTGCAGGTGGCGCTGAGTGTGCAGCTGGCTGTGCTGCTCACGCCCGCCGAGTGCGCCTGGCTGTCCGGGCCGCGCTTCCTGCTGCTGCTCGCCTACGACATGCTGCTGCTGGTGCTGCTGGCCGCCACCGCGCCCTTCATCTGCACCTCCAGGAGGAACTACCGCGAGGGTGAGTGCCGCCAGTTTGGCGCTCCGGCGCTCCGGCGCTCAGCGCCTGCGAAGGAGCGGGTAGGCAGTGCCGCAACGCACGGGTGCTCGGCGGGCCGGCCTGCCTCCATTTGCCATTACCACTACGGACTGGATGCGCTGACCCTCCCCTCTCCGTTGCAGGGATGTTCTTCGCGGCGACCACGGCGGTGCTGGTGGCGGTGTGGCTGGCCTGGCTGTGCCTGTACGCCGTGGGCGGGCACGCGTGGCGCGACGCGGCGGTGGGCGGCGGCGTGACGGCGTGCGCCACCGCCGTACTGTTGGGCGTGTTCATACCCAGGACCTACCTCATGGCGGGCGCCATGGTCCGCGACAAGCTGGCCGCCCAGCTGCCCGCCCTGGCCAGGGACGCGTCCATCACGGACCTGGCCTTCCGGGAGGCGGCGCGCGGCGCCACGCTGGGCAGCGTGGGGGCGGGCGTGGGCGTGGGGCCGGGCACGGCGCTCTACGACAGCGTGTCCCTGTCCGGCGGTGGTGGCGGCTCCGTCGGCTCCAGACGGCCGGGCCTGCCGCGCGCCGCGAGCCCCAACGTCTACTCCGACAGGCACGCCAGCCGCACAAGGCCCACCACGCCGCTCACCCCCGAGAACACCTACGCGCGCTACGAGGTGCCGTCGCCGCACAAGGTGACCCGGTTCTGAAGCGCGCCGCCCTAGTTAATAAAGTATGGAAATTCTTCGACCTGGTGCCTGTCCACCCCTTTCCACACCCCCTGTGTGGTCGCGCGGCCCGGCCGATAGGGGAGGTACACGATGCAGCGGGGCAGCAGGGCAGCGGGGGCAGTCGACCACGAAATGAATAATGAATCGAATCGCAGCCCTTATTGGATCGGGGCGCCCAGATGCGGCTTTTGTCTGTGGGCTGGTCGGGCTGGTCGGGCTGGTCGGGCTGGTCGGGCTGGTCGGGTTGGTTCCGGCCGGAGCTCATCGGCAGACCTAGCCTCGCGCCGGGCCGCAGGCCGCAGCTGAGCTGAGGCGTTCCGCTCTTATCACCCCCGCGGCTCTGAAGGCCGCGCCAAGGCCGCCAAGGCCACCAAGACCTCCGCCACGCGCCGCCAGAGGTACATTACCGAGCCAATCCGCCTCTGTTTCCCTTCCAGAATGGCCTTCTCGAGTTGCAGCCGGAGCGGCCTCATCCCTCGCCGGCAATCCTTCCGGCGAGCCTCCGCGCCAGGGTAAATAAACCTGGTGAAAATAACCTTTCATTCCGCCGGGCTGCCGCTGCTACGCTGGAAGCGCGCCGAAGCCAAGTACTTCGCCGCCACTCCAAACCGCATACTTCCTCAGGGAGGCCCGGGAAACGGATGGGACGCAGATCGCACGCTGACGGCCCGACGGGGGAAAGACTCAAGAGGAGAGATACGCGCTCACGCGGAGACTTAAGAAGTGGGATCAGTGGCAGCCGAGGCTCTCACGTGGGAGGAAGCGGGGAGCGAAATCAAGTCCGTTCTGGATCGGGAGGGGCGGGGGTGGAGTGTTTGCCTGGTTTGCCGCGCTTCATCGTGTCGCCTCGAGGAAAACACAGAATAAGTCTCCGCGTCGTCGTCTCGTCGTCGTCCCCCGGGAGTCCGCGCTCCGCTCCGCGGGGATTAAGGGAAGGCAGACTGTTTATTCCGCACTCCCGCACCGGGACGGCGGGGCTGCCATGGCAAGCCAGGGCCTCGATAAACACGTTCGCAGTGCAGCTGCACCGAGAGGCCACGCTTCGAGCCTCGCTTGCGGCAGGTCAAGGCGAAGCACGCCGTCTCCTCCAAGCGGGCGTGCTATCACACCTTCACAGAGCCGCGACAATCACAGTGCCTTGACTGGTGCGTCCGGGATGTCTGTTGACGCCAACAACCGCCACCGCCTGGGCGAGTCGCACAAGGAAAGGCAAATAAAGGAGAGGCGGAGAAAAATAAAGAACATTCCAAAGTGCCACACCAAGTGAAACTGCATGTCGATAAAAGTTGGTGTAGTTACGTTATAGGCGGCGCGCGTGCATGCGTGTCTGTGTGTGTGTGCGCGCCAAAGTTGCCGACTACACGGTGATGGCTTTCCTCGCGGCGCGGCTGGCGCGGCTGGTGCGGCTGCGTCCGAGCACACAGTGCAGCACACAGCGCTGCACACTCCAATACACACGCGGCGGCGCGGCGGAGTAAACGCCTCGCGCGACCAAGGCGGCGGCAGGGCGGGGGAGGGGGCGAGTTTGTTTTAGTTGGACCGAAGCAACCCAGGCGGGCGAGCATGCCCCGGCGGAGCAGCCCGGGCAGGAGCAGGCAGAAGTTGTTCTTGCGGGAGAAGGCGGTGCACGACGGGCCGGGCGGGATGGCAAACAAGGCAGTCATACGCCACGGCCACCGCATCCTGCGGTACGTCTCACGCAGAAAAGAAGAAGAAGAAGAAGACGATGAAGAAGAAGAAGCTAGGAGGAGGAAGAGGTGGCTGGAGGACTTCCGACTCGCGAGTCCGCGGCGGTACAGATCGCAGTGACTCGCGAGATTGATATTATTCCGCTCTTCACGGGGAGCCAGCATGCTGACTGCGAACAGGGCTTTCGTCGCTCCGCCTCCCTCGCACTCACGGGGCGCCGCGTAGGGGTGCGAGAGAGGCGGAGCGACGAGGCTGCAGGCCGCGCTCTGTTTATTGCCGATGATGGGCATGCCCATGCCGCCCATGCTGGCAGACGGCGGATATTGCTTCCCGTCCGGGACGCGGCGACGCGGCGCCGATAGGCAGCAAGGCGGCCAACTTGAGGCAGGAAAGGAATGGGAAATGGCGGGGCGTCGCCGGGGCGTTGCGAGGGGAGGGCGTCGGGGCCGCAGGTGGCCATCAGGCGGGCGCGGCGGGGCGTGGCGGGCTGCGGTCTGGGCCGTGCGCGCTAGAGCGTGCCGCCGAGAGTGTGTGGTGGAGATAACACGCTGCGTCCTGCGTGGCGGGGCGTGGCGGGGCGGGGTGGGGCGGGGCGCGCAATGACACCCTCCCTCTCCCCCCAGCCGCACGTCACCATTGCCAACCTCTCGGTACGCAATGCATGTCCACTGCGTGACCGACCACCACTGCAATACCATGCCTTGGATGTCGTCGCCGGGGAGCTCGACGCGCTGGCCTGACGGCCGCTAGCGGTGTGCGTCCGCGGGCGCGGCCACGGCGGGCTGCACGTCGCTGGCTCGGACAGGTGCGTTGAGTCACTCGCGTGACGAGTGGAGGCACCGCACACGACACTGTTGGGGGGGCGCCGTCACTGCCGTCGCTCCGGCGTGCTGCCCTTGCCCCGGGCGCGCGGCACCATGCGGCACGTTGGTCACCCTGCCGCGGGGTCGCGGCTGCTCGGGGCGCTGGGCTCCGGGCGCAGGCTTCGTCCCCAGGGGCGCCTGGCAGTCAGTCCTCCGGGGGCCGCAGCGTCGTCGCGAGGCTCCAACGACCGCTCCGAGACGGGACGCGGACGTGGCGGCCGAGCAGAGATTTGAGTTTGTCGATTTGGCCACTTAGTGTGGTGGTCGATTTGAGGGATTTGAGGCCGGCGTTGCCCGGGCATGCCGTTGGCGCCGCAAACCCGTGGGCCTGTTTGCCTGGTTGCCTCCTCGCCTGGAGCGTGCAACAGCTGCGGCCGTTTCGGTGAGTACCGCCATGCCGTGCGCGGCTGCCCCGGCTGCGCGGCCCGGGGCCTGCCTCGGCCAGGGCCAGGCCTTTGATGTCGGCGGCCTGCTCCATAAAGATGGCGGCCCGAAAAATGGGAAAACGCAGCATGAACGACAAAGCATTTCCATTTAAAAAGGTTGAAGGGTTCGGGGCCCTGTGAGACGCAGACGCCGCAGGCCCCGGTGGCGCCCGGGTCAACATGATGGGGTTCCTGCGCGCGCTGCAGGAGGACAAGCCCCGCGGCGTGCTTCTGGCCTTGGTGTACGTGTCGCTGCTGCTGGACAACATGCTCCTCACCGTCGTCGGTAAGCTGTTTGTTTTAAGAGCGCTCGACGCGCCTTTGCCTCATTCTGTTTCTGCTGCGACCGGTTTTTCAATCAACGGCCACCGCCGAACATGTGCTGTCGATGCTCCGCGCCTCCCTGCCGGAGGCCACTTGGATTCGTTTTAGAGGCCGCGCCCCGCGGCCCCAATTCTCCGACAAGTTCACTGAGTCGCGAAATTAACACCACAGTGTCGTCGATACACCGTGCCGCGCAGGCGACAGAGCCCTGCCGCGCGCGGCACGGGGTATCGGCGTGTCCAACCGGCGCGTCTGACGGCTTGCTGCTTGCAGTGCCCGTCATCCCCGACTACCTGGTGACGTCGGAGGGACTGGTGCTGGCGCCCGTGCCGCAGCACCCCTTCCCCCTGACCGCGGGGCTGCTGGGCGGCAAGGCCGGCGGCAACGCCCGCGGCAACGCCACGGACCGGACGTAAGACGAGCAAAGCCTCGTGGTTTGGATTCCGTTCCTGAGGTGGAATTTTCTCTCTGTATCTCTCAGCACACTCCGTTCTTGCCCTAGGTTGCCGAACGACGCCGAGGCCGCAGCAGCCACCAGCACGACGTTGTCTACTTTCGCCGCCACCCCCGGTAAACAAGGACGCCGCGCGCGGCCTTGGCGCGGCCGCCCTACAGCGAGGGGTAGCGGCGCGCGGGGAGTATTGACAGTGTCCTTGCTTCCAGAGCGGCCCGGCGACGACGGCTCGGGGGAGGGCGGCCGCGTGGGGCTGCTGCTGTCGTCCAAGGCGTGGGTGCAGCTCGCCGCCAACCCCGTGGTGGGGGCGCTGACGGCCACCCTCGGCACGCGCCTGCCCCTGCTGGCGGGCAGCGTCAACCTGGTGCTGGCGTCCATGCGTGCGTATGCCAAGCCGCCTTCCCCTTCATGTCGTCCCTCAGGAAGGACAACGATTCCCGCTTTGGGAAAAAGCCGCCCGGGGTGCGTCGGCCCGGGGCCAGGTGGCGGACACGGCGGCACACTGGCCGTGTTTTCCCTTCTTTGCCGCTCCAGTCCGAGCAGCAGACGCATTCCGAGAGTCGTTTTCGTCGCTCTGTCTCGCTCGCACTCACGGGGCGTCCCGTACAGGTGCGAGAGAGCCAGAGCGACGACTCTCGGAATCAGTCTGCAGTGGAGCGGCCCGCCGTCGCTTCCCTTTCAGCACGGCCCTGCCGCGGGCCCCTCCCTTTGGGCCCACACTCTCATTCCAGGAACGTGACATCACGTTGAAACGAACGGGACAAAATGTCACGTTCGTTTGAGCATTGTGTCACATTCGTTTGGGTGTGAATTGGCCAAAAATCAGCTTGTTCACATTCAAACGAACGTGACACAATGCTCAAACGAACGTGACATTTTGTCACGTTCGTTTCAACGTGATGTCACGTTCCTGGAATGAGAGTGCACCCAACAGAAATACTCTACGATTGATCATTGAAATTTTCGTGTTGTCGAGTATAAATCAGCCCAGACTCAAAGCTGCGAGGGCGAGCATTACGTTCACCTTCCCGGTGTCGTGCTTCCGTTTCAGTGTTCGCTCTGGGCGAGTCTTACGCGGGGCTCTTCATCGCCAGGAGCCTGCAGGGCGTGGCGTCCGCCTGCATCGGCGTGGCAGGTAAACACGTTTCCCTCTTCAAATTAGAATAGAACAATCTGGTGACATCAGCCCTGTGTGACACCGTCTGACACCGCCTGCGTCGTCCGCAGGGATGTGCCTGGTGGCCGAGCAGTTCCCGGAGGAGTCGGAGCGGTCGCGCGCGCTGGGCCTGGTGCTGGGCGCCATCGCGCTGGGCGTGCTGCTGGGCTACCCGCTGGGCAGCGTGGCCTACGAGTTCCTCGGCAAGCCGGCGCCCTTCCTCGTCGTGTGCTCGCTGGCCTTCGTCCTGGCGCGTGAGTTATCGGCGCGACTCTCGCACTCGAGCGGCGCCACGCCCGGGTGCGAGAGAGCGGCGCAACACGGCTCCGCAGCCGCCACGTCCGTCCGCGGCACGGCCAGGCACACTGTAGCAGGCCTCCAACTCCGGCAGTGCTGCGGCACTTCCAGCACGGCCTTGGTCACTTCGGCCCTTCGGTCACTTGGACTCGGAACAGCCCCCTCCCCCGATAAAGTCGGCAGCTTGCCGCCCTTTCGTTGCCGGCCTAGAACAGCGCGGGGCCGCCTGCGCCATGTGGCTTGCAGTGCGCGGGGCGCGGCGGCGGTACGCCACGCCACGGCCGCGCGGGGTGCGGTGCGCGCGGTGCGTTGTGCGCCGCAAATCATGAGTAATGGGACATGTTCTGCTCGGCGAGCTCGCCTCCCCCTTCCCCCTCCCCCCGGCCTCCGCGGCCGCAGCCCTTCATTAATGTGCACGCCGCACCGCGCTAACTCCGTGCCTGTTCGGCCTGTTCGCAGTGATGCAGTTGCTGCTCCTGGACGTGCGGAACTCAGCCTCCTCCCAGGTAACTACGAGTAACTAAGAATAACCAAGGGTAACTACGAGTAACTACGAATGGCGGCTCTGCTCCGCGCCGCCGCGACGGCTGCGCGCTGCGCGTTGCGCGTCCGGGACGGCCAGGTGCCCCTCGCCACAAACAGCGGGGGAAGCCGCGCACGAAACGGAGCTTCGCCGGATTCAAGTTGGGCCTGGGCCGCCGAGATGCACGCCCCGCCCCGCCCCGCCCCGCCCCGCCCCGCCCGCCCGCCCCGCCACTCCGCCCTGCAGCTCGTTGCTGCTCTGCTCCTTATTGCCGCCAACAAACTTCGGGCCGTGCGGCGGGGCGGGGCGGGGCGGGGCGGGGCGGGGCGGGGCGGGGCGGGCGGTAGGGGTGCGCGGCGCTCCGTCTGAGAGCCGACCGAGTCGTCTTGTAAATCGGGGCTTACCGCTTCCCTGAAGGCGCCGCTAAGCCGCAGGAGTGCCCCGCCCACCTCGCCCCGCCCCTCACTGCTTTACCTTCAAGTTTAAGGGGCATTTAGAAAGGACGCGGCGGCCCGGCCCGGCCCGGCCCGCGTCGGCCAAGTCAGTGGAGTCAGTGCGGCCGCCTCGAGGCTGTTTGCGCGGTGTTCGGCGACTTGGCAACTACGCCGCGCTGTGCCGGCTGTGCCCGTCCGCCTCGGGGAGGGTCGAGTATCGGTATCAGGGTATCACGGCGCCGCCGTCGCAGATTCCTATCGGGTGGCATGCCAATACACCGTACCGGGAATCTGCGCGCGCGCCGCGTACCGAATGAGTTGAGCTCCGCGCGCACAGTGGGCAAGACCGATGAAGGAGGTCGAAACCCCGGACGCGTTTCGAGCTCCAGAGTCGCTAGATGGGACTCGAACCGAACGTGTGACCACACCTATGGATTGCTATCCGAACGAGGAATCCATTGGTGGGGTCACACGCTCGGTTTGTGTCCTGTTTAGCGACTCTGGAGGTCAAAACGCGTCTTGAGTTTTGGCCGCCCGCACCGGACTTCTGGCCGACTGTGCCGCGGCGCGCCTCTCCAACCTCTCCGATGTGCGCAGCCCGGCGCCACCCCCGCGGCCCCCGCGCTGCCCACGCGGTGGCGCGCGCTCGCCTCGGACTGGGCGGTCTTGCTGTCGGCCGGCACCATCCTGCTGTCGTCCTCGTGCCTCGCCATCCTGGAGCCCTGTCTGCCCATCTGGCTCAAGGCCTCCATCCGGCCCGAGGTACGTACGTGCGACACAATGTTTTCCCATCAAGATAATTCGCTTTTTTTGCAGCGCCGCCGACGGAGGACGCATGTGTGTGTGTGTGTGTGTGTGTGTGTGTCACTCGCGCTGTTTCTGTGCCCGACGGCCCGACGCCTTCATCTCTGCTCCCCGCCGTGACACGCCGACACGCGGTCCCATTCGGCCCGCCGTGTGTACCGAGGAGCCGAGGGGCCGAGGGAGGACGCCCCCGGCTTGCGTGCCGCCCCGCCCCCGCCGCCGCTCGCAAGGAGATACTCTCTCTCAACTTTTGACACATCGATCTGTAAGCCGGCAAAGTTATTCCTCGCGCTGGTTGGCATGCGGGGCGTGACGGCCGTGACGTGCGCGTCACGCGCAGACACACACGCACACATTCGCAACGCACACAGTGTCTCGTTCCCAGCTACAAGTTGGCCGTCACCCGGGCGTGGTTCTCTCACACTTCCCCCGAGACGTCACGAGACTTTATCACAGACTACGTCACAGACTTCGTCACGGGATTGGTCACAGAGTTGGGTTCATCCGAGCAAGGTACACACAGAACGGGCGGCTCTCGACTCGCTCCCGGTACGCCGACATGCACGGCAGAGAGGATTTGCGGCCAAGTTTTCTGGCCGGAGCCCCGGGGGCCGCCTGCACGGCCTGCACGTATAGACGTAGGACGAGAGCGAGTTGTTCTTGCTGCAAGACCGCCACATTACTTGATAACCGCTCCTCCAATATTGCTCTTGTATACTCTGCGCGGCGCAGTTTCGGGGAGTTCTTCGGGGAAGTGGGTTCGAATCGCGCCAGCCTTCAGAGCCTGCTTCAGCCAGCCCGTGTTCCAACTTGCGTCAGGATCCAGGCGACCGCCTCTTGCCGAGATCTGCATACTGCGCGCCTCCAGGGAAAGGGAAAGAGGCGAGGTACCCGGGTTCGAGCCCGACCATCGGCTGGCACTCCGACCATCGCACCCTGAGCACCGTGCGACAGCTCGGTTATCTGTGCCTAAGCTGAAAGCCAAGCGGTCCTGCTGGAACAAGTCGTCCTCTGCTGTCGCCCGCGGCCATCTTAGACACACGTCTGGCCTCTTGTCGCCCTGAGCGGGCCCCTCCAGGTGCCTTCAGGTGCCTCCAGGTCCCCGCAGGCCCCTCGGGTTCCTCCGCCTGGCGTCCTAGCGCGCAGACCCATCACAGGGCCATCACGGCACTCGGCCGGGCCCTCGGCAGGGCCCTTCAGAGGTCCCTCATGCAGCCGGCGGGGCCCTTGATTCCGCCAGGGACGCCCGAAGGTGGAAGGGGCGCAGGAACGGGCTGTCCAAACATCCGAGCCTAGCGGTGTGCAACGCAGTGTAGCTTCGGGCCGTGGCCCTGCCCGCCCTGCCCGCCCTGCCCCCGGGGGGTAGGCCGGGTGCTCCGGGTGCGGTGGAGCCGCTGGAGCCCGGCCTGGAGGATGCCTGGTCCTGAAAGGAATATGACAGGGGCTGGCGGCCCGGGGCGGGGCGGGGCGGGGTTAGCCACAAGGGCACATCACCACCCTTCACCCCGCAGTACTAAAACTTTCATGCACTACCCGCCTCACGGGTCGGCGGGCCGGCGGGCCCCACCCCCTCATGATGTAACGCCTTGGCGCCTCTCGCTGCTGTTGCTGTACTTGGCCTGCTCCGCGGCTCCGCGTGTGTTGCCAGAAGTGGCAGATGGGCACCGTCTTCCTGCCGGACTCGGTGGGCTACCTGCTCGGCACGCACCTGCTGGGCGAGCCGGCGCTGTGGCTGGGCCGCTGGAGGGTGGCCGCCGCCGCCCTCATGCTGCTCGGCGTGTCCGCTGCCCTGGTGAGCATCCTCCGTCACTCCGTCTCTGTCTCACCCGTGGCACGTCCCGTAGGGGTGCGACAGAGACGGAGCGGAGCGCCGTGGAGGTGGGCAGCCCCGCGACCCCGGCCTGCGCGGCGGGCGTGCCTGCCTCCACGGCGTCCCCGGCTGCCGGGCGTCCGGGGCGGGACCGACGGGACGCAGGTGCGTGAATGTGATTGGCCCTTTGGCGTGCTTCGCCTCGCTGCAGGTGTGCTCGGCGCGAAACCTCTGGCAGTTGGTGCTGCCGCACTTCGGCCTGGGGCTGGGCGTCGGCGCCGTGGACGCGGCCCTGGTGCCCCTGCTGGCCTACCTGGTGGACACGCGCCACGGCGCTGGCTACGGCGCGGTGTACGCCTTGCAGCAGACCGCCGTCAGCCTGGCCTACGCCTTGGGTGAGAACCAAGTTGAAGATTAAAAATTAAAAAATATCAGTGTCTGAACCCATGACTCCTGTTTTGACAGGACCGATGCTGGGCGGCGCGCTGATGCGGGTCGTGGGCTTCCCCTGGCTGATGCGCGTGCTGGGCGCGCTGTGTCTCCTCTGCAGCCCCCTGCTCGCCCTGCTGGCCCGCCTCGACCTGCCGGACAAGCTGCCGCAGGTCAGGAAAAAAAGAAAAAGAAATATTCTCCTCGTCCAGAGAGAGAGAGAGAGAGAGAGAGAGAGAGAGAGAGAGAGAGAGAGAGAGAGAGAGAGAGAGAGAGAGAGAGAGAGAGAGAGAGAGAGAGAGAGAGAGAGAGAGAGAGAGAGAGAGAGAGAGAGAGAGAGAGAGAGAGAGAGAGAGAGAGAGAGAGAGTTATGCGCCCTGACACAATCTGCGACCCGTCCAAGGGCTTCTCTCGCCGACCGTGGGCACGATAAATTTGGAAGCCGCCGGCCCTTGGAGCCCTTGGCAGCTCCACGAGACGTTAATGTGCTTGCTGCAGCCACGCCACGCCACGCCACGCCACGCCACGCCGCCTGGAGGTCAAGCTGTTCCGCTATCTCGCCCCGCTCCGCCAAGCCTCGCCCCGCCCCGCCAAGACTAGCCAAGACTAGCCAAGCTCTGCCCTGGCCGCCCTGCTCGACGATGATGGAAAGGGAGCGGATGAAAAAGTCCTTGAGCGGAAGCGGCCGAAATAACAGGAGAAAAACGGGGGGCTCACGTTAGGCCGACTACCTCACACAGTGCCGCAGATCCATCTTGGCAAACGAGTGAAAACGCGAGAACAAGGAGCCGAGCGGGGATTTGAACCCGACACCTCAGTCTCGGCGATCGAGTGACCTGCCCGCGGACATGTCGGTCTCGTGGCCGCGCCGCATGGAACTCGCGGGGAGGCGAGCGGAACTCATGCTCTGTTCGTCTGCTAATTGTGCAACCCGAGCGCGGCGCGCAGAGCGTTGGCCTCTCGTGTGCCGCCCCGCCCCGCCACCCGAACGGAACGGAAAGTCATTAAGTCCAGCGGGGCCATCTCCGCACTGCTCCGCGCCCCCTTGTCGCAGTCCGACCCCCAAGGTGACGTCGCAAGAACAAAAACGAAAAGCAAAATCTGCCACTGTCAGGTTGGCGATGCGTCGGATGGTCGGATCCCTCTTCGCGTTCGCGCGCGCCGCGCCTTTTCGGGATTGTCTCCCGCGTGTCAGCCCACTGCGAGGCGAGGCGAGCCATTGTTTTGTCGCACGGTCCTGCATCGCTCCGGGCTGGGGGTCGGCTGGTCGGCCAGAGGGGGAAGAGGAGGAGGAGGAGGAGGAGAGAATCCCCAGGGTGAACAACGCTGCGGTGCGGTTAGTGCGGTCAGCGCAGCGCGGTTGAAACTTTTTATAAGGACCTGAGTGGTCAGTTAGGAAGAGGCTACGGCTGCTTTGGGCTTCTCTATACAACAGTGGACTAACCAACTCGGGTACACAGTGGGCAAGAAAACCGGTGGAGTTGGGCAAAACTCAAGACGCGTTTTGAGCTAAACAAGACTCGAACCGAACGTGTGGCCCCACCAATGGATTTCTCTACGAACGAGAAATCCATTGGTGGGGTCACACGTCCTGTTCGAGTCCCGAGAGAGAGACAGAGAGAGAGAGGAACTCGGAAGAACAGCGTTGTTCGTAATGATCCCTGGCAGACCGCCTTGCACTGCCTGCCTGCCAGCGTGAGTGATTGTGCCACGCACAGTGTGGTAGTCGCGCCAAGCGTGCGCCTGCGCCCGCCCGCGCCCCGAGACAGGCGTGACGACGGCCAGGGCGGCAGGGCGGCAGGGCGGCGTGATTTGCACCCCGTCACCGCGCGCGCGAACAGCGCGTGAAGCTTCCGCGAAACAAAGCAAAACGAGGCAGGGCGCCAAAACAAGTAGAAAACGGTGCGCCAGGCCCCCTAGGGCGTCATCATCAACGTGCCGCTTCGCGAGTGTGTGAATAATGTGTGTGTGTGTGCGTGCGTGTGGATATTGCAACGGCTCTGTCTGCAGGGGAGCGCCAAAAAATAAAGCCGAAACAGCAAGGAAAGCAGTGTGGCGAGCACCGGGGTCCGCTGCACGGGTGCTCTGCTCGCCGCGGCCAAACACAAAGCTCGAATCGAATATCGATATTTGACGGTGTTTTTGTTTCCCTGCTCCGCAGCGCCGCCGCTCGCTGGCCAGCCAGGCCGTGGTCAACTACCAGAGCGGGGACGCGCCTCCCCGGGCGCACCGCACCGCGTACGCTCGCTTCGGCGACTCGGACGACTCGGACTGACGGCAACGTCAACTCCACGCCGAGGCCAACGACGCCGAGGGCGAGGCTGCTGCAGCGACGGGGTGCAGTGCACTGCTGGAGGCCTACCTGGGCGCGGTGCTGGGCGCGCGGCGGCAGGTGTGGCACGGCCGGCCGCTGGGATTACTGTAGAGCGTTGTGTGTGCACACCGTGCACGCCGTCCGCTTGCATTGCGCTAAGCGCTCCAGTGTGCGTGTGTGTGCGTGTGTGTGAGTGCTGCGTGTTTGCAGTGTTCGGCATTGCACGCCTCCGGCCTTCCATGTTTTCGGTTTTGCTCTCGACGTTGTTCGCTCTTGGCTGCGCGTTTGCTGTGCGTAATTTGTTGTCTTTGTTGTTGTTTTTGTCCTTTCTGACCTGAATGTGGCCCTCGGCGCTGCGCTGGCTGTGCTGCGCGGCGGCGGCCCTCCACGGCGGTGTGGTGCACGGCGTCCGCCCCGTGACGCCAGCGGCCTGAGAGTCGTATTCGTCGCTCTGTCTCTCTCGCACTCATGGGGCTTTCCCGACAGGTGCGAGAGAGACAGAGCGACGAAAGCGACTCTCGGAATCGGTCTGCAGTTCACTGATGCTCGCCGTTCCGGCTCCAACGTCGCCCTGTGGTTCTTAAATTGAGAGTAACGGTGCGCGCAACGAGCTCAGATCCCTCGACGCCTGTGAAGATGAAGCTCCTAATGTATCATAAAGCGCCTCGATTGAGTAGCTCTACCTTCTTGCTACCGTTCCAGTCCACCGTCTCTGGCCGTGTGTTCCTTTCTCACCAGTGCGTTCGTGGGCGACTTCCTTTGTCTTTTCTTCTTATCCGATTTAGTACTGTGCACCAAGATGAGCGCACCGCCATTGTAATTACAAACGATATTCGTCATGTTACTTATCGACGTGATAGCGAATAAATGCGATATCTCTCCGACTCAGTGTTTTTGTTCTCTTACTCTCCCGCGTTTCCACCTATCGAATTCTGAATCTCATCCGCTGATTACTAGAGTTGTTCTGTTCTTAGTATTCATAATATTCGTAGATAAACCCTATCATATTGTGAGTGATTATCCCTTTCGGGACCTCCAAAATTATATTTTACGACAGTTCCACATAAATCGCGGAATAAGTCTCTTGGTCTTTCTGTTTCTTTCTCTCTTTCACACACGAAGGATCCCGCGAGAGGAGCGAGAGAGACAGAGCGACGGAACAGTGGTGCATCGCAACGGCGGCGTGCTTAGCGCTAATCCTGGCGGTGCAGCCATGCAGGGGATGGCATGAGCATGACGACACGTCGCGTACAAGCAGATTAATCCGTGTCATGTGAGCCGGGGCGCGGCGTGGCGGGGCGGGGTGGGGCGGGGCGGGGCAGGGCCGCCACCCCCCTCCCCCAGGACGCGCCGGGCATGCCGTGGCGCGTCTCCTCGGTCGCCTCGCCTCAAGCTCACGCGGAACTGCGGCACTTAGCCGGGATGGGGACTCCTCCTGGAAATTAGGCCCCGCCCCGCCCCGCCCCGCCCCGCATCTCGAGCCGCCCCTTCCCTTGGCCTGGATCCGGCCCTAGTCTGCCCTAGGCTGCCCTAGACCCCCAGCGGAAGGCGATGCCCCCCCCCTTTCCCCCCGCCGCGGGACCGTGCTGGACCGGGCGGGTCCATGCTTCCTGGGTCCCTTTGCCACCTTGGCCCGGCCCCCGGCCCCCGGCCCCGCCCCGGGAGTGAGGACCCCAGTGCGAACGGGCAGGGCCGGGCAGGGCTGATTCCGAGCGTCGCTCTCTCTCCCTCGCACCCCGACGGGACTGACGGGACGACCCGCGAGTGCGAGAGAGACAGCGCGAAGAGAGCAGCCCGGAATGAGCCCCCTTTCCCTGCAGATAAGGCCAGCGCCACGGTAGATTGGGCGCCGGAAAGCTGCATTCGTTGCCAGGCGACGCCATCGGCAGCCCTTCGCAGTGCTGCGCCACTGTGACGCGCGACGCGGCGTGACGCTGCAGGAGCAGAAGACGGGGAGGAAACGGAGTTGGCAGAGCGGCTTTACGACGGCAAGGCGCGCGCTGCACATACAGTGCACCGTTCAGCGCGCCTCTCGTAAGGCCCATGTTTAAGAACCCATCCCTTGCAGATCCCTAGGATTTTAATGGATCCACTGAGACTTACGGGGATCCTGTAAGACTTGACTGCATCCGCTTCGTCTTTGCCGGGTTCGCTGCTTCACGAAGCCAAAAGGCATCGGCGAGCCTTGCGTGAAGTGGAGATGCGTGAAGCGGGGAGCGGCAGACCGCCGAGTCGCTAGTCGCTCGCTTTGACATCGCCGAGGTGCCTTTGGGCCCCGCTTTGGCTTCGCTGCTCCGATGTCAGCATGCTGCGTCCGAAACGGTGCTTCATCGCTCTGTCTCTCCTCCTCGCACCCTTCGGGTCGCTCCCCGAGTGCGACGGAGGCAGCGCGACGGAGGCGCTGCTCGGAGACAGTCCACTGGGAGAGGCTGCAGCGCTAAGCCCGGGCCCTCTCCAGGAAGACGCCCGGAACGTCTTCCGAGCGGTGCAGGCGTGCGCGGACTGCTTTGTGGCGGGGCGGTGCGACGCGGTGCGACGCCGGCGGCGAGGCAGGGTCGTCGGAGCGCCGCGCTACAATGTCGTGGGCCGGGCCGGGGCGGGGCGGGGCGGCCGGGCCCCAGTGCGCAGCTAGCTCCTTCGCTCCTGAGCGCTGGGATTCCAGATTCCAGGTCGGACGCCGCTGGGACGCCGCTGGGACGCCGCTGGGACGCCGACCACGCACTCGACAACCTCATCACAGCGCCGGCCTAGCGGCGCGGCGCACTCTTCCAAAGTTCGGCCTGGACCCTGCGCTCCGGAGAGAGCGAGAGGGATAGAGAAATCAAGACAGAGAAAGAGGAAAAAATTATCGTGAAGTTGGCCGCCGCGAAAAGAAGAAGAATGAAAGAGTCGTCAAGTTCTGCGAGAAACTCAAATCTATTTTATTTGTTATGCACTCAGACGGAAAACAAGGGAGGGCGGTGGAGGCCGCGCCGGTCCGGCGGCGGTGGAGGCCTCGGCCTCGGCCGAGCCAGTCTTGTAGCGAGGGTGAGTCACGGCCAATTTCAAAAACATAAACTAATTTGTTTCCGGGCGGCCCGGCGGAGAGAGAAAGAGAGGGTGGTGCGGGGTGCTTGGCTGGCTTGGCCTACAGGAAGATTTGGCGGCGGAGGGGGAGGGGGCATCCGAAGGTGCTGCAATGCAGCGGTGAGCATTGCCGGCTATAAAACATGGCGAGATAACACCCTGACGCCCGGGACGGAGGAGGAAGGGGGAGGCCACCTCAGAGACGCGCCGACGCAAGCGGCCGCCGCGATGCTGGCGGTGCCGGCCGCGCTGGCTGCGCTCCCCGGGGTGCTCGGCGTGGGGCTGAATTAAGGGTGCGCGAGGGCTGGGCTGGGGCTAGGCGGGGCTGACCGCTGCGGCCGCTGCGGCCGGGATGGCTGGCGTGGTGCTTGGTGGCGCAGAGCAGAAAGAAAGCGCTCACACTTTGGCGACCAGGGCGGCCAGGGCGGCCAGTGCAGGGTGGGGTCTCCGTGGTCTCCACCGTGGGGCTGCAGGGCGCAGGGCTGCAGGGGTGGGGGTTATACACACGGACCTGGCGGGTGGGGTGGCGGAGCGCGGAGCGGTCTCGGTGGGGATGGGGTCGCGGGGGGCTCTGGCGCTGGTGGTGGGGAGCTGGCCCGGCTTCTGGCGCGGGCCGGGCCTGGGCGACACGGCGCTGGGGGCGCGCGCGGGGTGGGTGCGAGGCGGACCCAGTACCCCGGCGGACACAGCTTGGGCAGCACGTGCGGACGAGCGCCCCGTGCCGCGCCAAGCCGCGACCCGACCAACGCACCGCGCCGTCCCGCGCACCACCGCGCCGTGCCGCGCTCCCCGACGCCACCAAGTCGACCCCCGCGGAGCCGTGCCGGGTGGCGGTCGCGTCGAGGGTGTCGCGCGGTTGGCAGCGTGCGTCAGTGCGTGTCTGTGTGTGAGAGTGCGTGTGTCTGTGTGAGTGACGCCGGGTTGGCTGGCATTGCCGCGCCGGTGGACTACCGCAAGCCAGCAGGCCACGGAGGCCGTCCTCACGCCCGCAGCAGTGCAGCAGCGCAGCAGCACGGTGAGTGGCGGACCGGCCTTCCGCCCCCTGGCCCCTCCGACGACGTGCTCGGCCTGCACAGCCTGCTCGCCGGTTCAACGCCCCCAGCCGGGCGGCCGGTCCGGGGTGCTGCGTGCTGCCGTCCTGGTGGACCACGCGGGCACACCGTGTACAGTGCGCCGCAGTGTACGCCCCCGCGACGACGCGCCACAGAAAAACAAAAAACACGCCGCGGACGCCACTCCGCGGACGTGGCGGTGTGGGGTAGGTCGGCGTGCGGCGCCAAGCAGCGGCGTTTCCCCTGCCTCCCCAGCCAGAGCGGCGGAGCACCGCAAGCCCTGGATCACGCACGTCATCACACACGTTGCGCGGAGCCCCGCCACCGCCGCCGAGTGGCATCGAAGTAGGGTCCTTAAGCACCGCGTCGTCGCCGTCGTCGCGACGCGAGGTAACAGTGCCTCGTCGTGATGGCTCGGGCGCCGGCTCGACTGGCGCTGCGGGCCTCGTCCATTACGCCGCCGTCAGCGAGGCGGCAGCGCGGCGTCCGCGGCCCCCACGTGCCGGCCGGTCAGCGTGTCGCATTCGAACCGATCGTGTGACGCCACCACCAATGGACTCCTCGTACGGAGAGCAATCCGCTGGTGGGGTCACACGTTCGGTTCGAGTCCCATTTAGCGACTCCGGAGCCCCTGTGGGGCCTGCGGCTTCGGAGGAGCGGTAGCGAGGTGTCGCCGCTGTGGTGTGCCCCCGCCGCCCCGCCGCCCCGCCGCCTCGCTGTCGGAATGCGGCCCGCCCATCAACCCTGCAATACCGCGCCGCGCCGCGCCACGCCGGCCGGGACTGCGGGCCGCATCAGGTTTTGTTGGGGTGCCAGAGCACTGCCGGGGCGGCCGGGACGGGGTCGCCCCCACACCGGAAATTATATGCAGTCCCCAAGTTTGGCAATATCCCCGGCCCGTTGAGCCCCGCCACGCCCCGCCACGCCCTGTCACTCACGCGCCGCACAATATCAGCGGGGAATTCAAGCGCCCCTGCAGTACAGTCGCGCGCGACGATTTCACGGCCCCCTCTTTTAGGACTATTAACTGTTCCATCTAATTCCCCGCCGCCCCCCTCATGAACTCGCCCGGCTGGCAGCGCGCCAAACGCTGGCGGCGTCCTTGCAGTGCCTTGCAGTCGCCCACGCCGCCCGGCGACAACGGCGACACGCGGCGCGGCGAGCGAGGGTATTGCGAAGGGGAGGGACAAATCGGCCGCTTTTTTGCCTTCGCCCCGAATGGAGCCGAGTCGCTGCAGTGGCTGCCCCCTCTCGGGCACACGCGGCGCCGCGCGCTCGGCACGACAACAAAAAACAACATCGACAAAAAAATGGGGACACGGGACAATTATCCGCCTCGCACGCCTTTTCCGTCTTGTTGCCGCGTCCCCTTTGCCGTCATCCAGTGTCGCACCGTGTCCGGGGATGACGGGACATGTCGGCTCGCACTCACACACACACACACACACACACACACACAACGACACACACCTGGACACGTGCACGGAGACCTGACCGTAATGAGGCCTGTGGGGTAACTCTTCGTGCGCCAGCAGTACGGTCGGAGAACGCCAAGAAAGCCGCCAGAAAGCACCAAACACGCAGCCGAGGGCCGCTTGGTCGCGTGGGGGCACCTCGCCCCGCACCCCGCCCCACCGCGCGGCGGGTGGCCACAGTGTAGCAGCCACAAGGCCAGGAAGGCCTCGCAAAATTTCCTCCTCGATCGGCCAATTATTGCTTCGGGGAACTGTGGCGAAAAACGGGGCCGTAAGTTGGTGTTGGCGTTGGTGACGTCAGCCGGCGTCTGCGTGGCCCGGCGGGGCCTGCGGAGCGCCGCGGAGCCTGTGAGCGTGTAAAGTTGGACGGGCCGGGGGGCGACTCGGTGGAAGAGCGCCAAGCCATGGGCCAAGCGGAGCGAGCGAGAGGGAAGGAAAGAGAAATTAGAAGCGAGAGGGAAGCGAGCAAGACACGGCCTGTAAGAAGTTTGTCGCTTTGAAGTCGCCTATCAGGCCTCATTGCCGCCACGGCCACGGCCTCGGCCACCACGGCCCGCACCCCTTCCGCGCCCCGGCCCTTCTTTAACTGGCGACCCGCATCAGAGGGCCGGCAGGGCAGCAGCGCCCTAACGACGACTTCCAAAACCATTTTCGTGTTCGCTTCGGCTCGCTTCGGCTGCCATTGGCAGCACGACGCGCGACGCGGCCGCCGAACTGCGATCACCCCTCTCTCCCCCAACTGCAATGTGACGCTTGCATCGCTGAACCCCGGTTCCCGTCTGCTGCAGGTCTGATTGCGGGACGCGCCCTGCACTGTCCCCGGCCCGCCTCCCGAATCAAAGGCCGAGCTAGGATCGCATGCATCAAAGGGGAAATGCCCGAGTTCGCGACCCAATTTTTATGCAGTTATTCAAATTGGATTACCTCGGGCCCGAAGAGCGCACTGCCTGGGAACTGCGAAAGGGGCGCACTAACGGAGACGAGGCGGGCGGCGGGGGCGGCGGGGGCGGCGGGGGCGGCGGGGGCGGGGCGGGGGCGGCGGGGGGGGGGCGGGGGACAAAGGAAGGGGAATCAGGCAGAGACTTCCCTCACCTGCGCGCCTGCCTCACTCAGAGGCATACGTCTGCGAATAACGAAATCACGGCGCGCTGCACAAAAAGGCGGGCCGGCGAGCGGACGGACGGACAGACAGGCCGCGGCGGAACAATAATAGTGCTGTGCATTGTATTGGGGCATTGGGACAGGACCCGCGGCGTTATTTGTCCAGTGCCGCGACAAAAGCCGAACAGCACGGCGGGGCATGGCGGTAGCGGTCGCCAATATCTCTGCTCATGTTCCGCTTCGGTTGGTTTGACTCGACGCAGCCAGTCCGGCGGAGCGGCAGTCCGGCGGACGGCGACTCGCATTTCACTCGCACTCCGCATGCATTTGACCAAAGCGCGCCCAATGCAAATATTATTTGAAAAAACAGTCGTCGCGCGGAAGGGTTAAGTTCGCTTCGTTTTGTTTGCGCGGGAGAGGGAGAGGTTGATCAGAACCATGATTAATGACAACCGCGACCTGCGAAGGACGAAGGGGGTGAGTGGAAGGGCAGGAATGAAACAAAAGCGAGCGAAGCCGCCCTGCCGCCCTGCGCGGACTGAAACCGTCCAATAGCTGATTTCGGATATCGGCACATCGGACTCCTCCACCTCATCTCACCGAGACCGCTCGCATCGCAACGGAATAATAGAATTACGTCAGACACACGCATGCTCGGCAGACAGGCAGGCAGACAGACAGACAGGTCGGGCAGAGATTCAAACAGTAGTCGCACGGACGGATACGGTGCCGGCCAGTCAGACGGCCAGTCAACAGACACTCGAGCAGACAGGCGGGCACAAACAGACGGGCCGTCCGAGTCGGAGTCGGAGCGTGGGCGCGGCAGTGCGGCAGCGCGGCAGCCTGGAAGGCGGACCCACTCGGCCCCCTGGCCCCGCCGGCCTGCCTGGCCTGGACAAGGGAGGAGAAAGAAGACCGTGTGTGTACTACTTACCTTGCTAGCTCGGCCGGGCTCGCAGAGCCAAGGTATTGACCGGAGCAGACCGGGCGGCGGTCCTGGACGATCCTAGGCGGTCCCGGACGGTCCTGCGAGGTCCTGGGCGGTCCTGAGCGTCCCCGCGCGCCCGTCCCCGTCGCCCTCCACCTTCCGATGCGCACTCAATATGGAAATTGGTGGCTCAAGAAGGGCTGGGCGAGGGGAGGGGGGAGAGGGGGGGAGAGGGGGGGGGGCAGCAATGCTGGCAACGAACATGACGTCGAGGTGGTCGGCGGGGAGCGGGGCCGTATGGCGAGCCTTGATGGCCTCGCCCCGCACCGCCCCGCACCGCACCGCCCTGCGCTTGCCTGCCGGCCGCGTATGCGGCGTACTACACCGCGAAATGAAAACATTATCCGGAGAATAAACGCGGAAAGGGACTTATCGCCGCGAAAAAAAAAACACAATAATTTTCCACACGTGGTCAGCACTGGCTGGGCGAGGCCGCGCGGCCGCGAGGCGGGGTGCCGTAATCCGGTCTGCTTATTTTTATTTCAGTACGTAAGCCACCCCCACCACCCCACCACACCGGACGGGTACGCCGCTGTGGCCACGCAGTTTTGGGCGTGCCACGGCCGGGCTTCGCACACTCTGCACCCCGAGACGGGTTGCCGCTTGACGCACACACATACACACACACGCTTATAATAATGTACACACGCACGCACGTCTTAGTGCGTCCGTGTGCGTGCGTGGAGCGTGGATGCTCGAGCCACTGCCCAGCAGCGCCACGGCAGCGCACCGGTCCAAACTACTCGCCCTGTGCAAACTGCGTGCAGCACGCAGAGGGCGCGCACATTCACTCACACACCCACAAACACCTCCCCTCCCCCTTCACACACACACACACTAACGAACACGCACACACACCTACACACAGGGCAACCAGCAACACCAAACAGTGTTGACCCTTTGTTTCTCTCTCGGCAGCCCCCGCATGGGCACGCACGCTCACACCTACGCGCAAATACAGCTCTGCAAATACACACACTCACACACACACATGCACACGCACACACACTGGGCGGGTGGCCGTAATGAAAAGCGGTGGCCCTGCTGCGCGTTGCTGGCGCTGCTGCCGGCGGTGCCGCCGCACTGCCGCACGCCGAGTGGTCGCTGGCCACATGCAAACCAGCAGACTGAGTCGTTTTCGTCCCTCTGCCTCTATCGCGCTCATAGATGCGAGAGAGACAGAGCGACGACTCTCGGATTCAGTCTGCAGGAGGTCAACGGATGGTGGTGACCTCAATGGAGACACTTGAGATTTTCCACGTCATTTTCATGGCCGTCCGAAATGCTGTGAATGAAACAACTGATGAAAATGCGTTTGCCCGCGTTGAGTAGGTGCGGCGGAGAGCGAAATTTCGTCCCCCAGTCTCCCGGTCGGGACGGTCGTAAGCCCGCCCCGGACGGGGCTTGCCAGGCTTGCCGGGCTAGCCTAGCCAGCTTGCGGGCCGCAACTCTGACCAAATCCACCCTGGCCGACTTTTCTCCGCAAGTGCCACTGATGGATTTGGTGGAACCGCCGTGGACGCGGGACGGAGCCCAGCCCGGCCCAGCCCAGGCACGGCCTCGGAATCGGATTTCGCTCAGGCAGGAGGACGTTTGCATGCCCCCGCCTGGCCCGGCTGGCCCGCCTCGCCTGCCTACTGCAGCGGCAGCTGCTGGCTCCTAGCGCCGCGCGCCGAGACGAAAATGAAGGGAAAAAGACAAAACGAAAGAAAACGGAGGAAGAAAACGAAAGGAGAAAAAACATCCGGGGTGAAGGAGTAAGCGCTTCACAGTTTGGGAGCGACGCCGTCCCGGGGCGGGGATTGGAGGCGAATAAGGCGGGCAGGGCCGTGGGCAGGGCGCGCCGCGTTCAGCGTGACGGCCGGGCGGGCGGGGCGGGGCGGGGTGGGGCGGGGTGGGGCGGGCACGCGGCCCTAAATGTTGATGCTCATTTGCGCATTCTGTCGGCACGCCCGCGATATGCGCGCGGCGCGGCGCGCCAAGGGCCGTGTTTTCGGCATGTCACGCGCGTGCCGCCACGTCCCCGTCGTCCCCGTCGTTCACGTCGTGCACGTCCCCGGGGCCATCGCCGCGCGGCTGATAAAAATTCAATGAAAATTAGTGTCCGCCATGGCAGCCTGGCTGCCTGGCAGCCCAGAGGCCTGGCGGGGCGCCTCTGGGTCCGCCCGAGGCCCGGTGCGCGGCCAATGTTAACGGCCCCGGCGCGGTGGAGAGACCGCTCCCTGTTCGGTAGTTGAGCACGGCCTACAACGCGCCGGCCGACACCCTCGCCCGGCGCCGCCCTGGGTGGCTTCAAGCGCGCTTCAAGCGTGCTTCAAGCGTCGGGGCAAGGGGGCTACGGCCAGTTCGCAGCGAGCCGGTGCTTATGTGGTTGCGGTGGTCACAGCCAGCATGGCGCGCGCACACACACACACACACGCACACACACACACGCTCGTAGCCTTATTTCTCCTCGTCGCCCCTCGGGGAACATTTATCGCTTTCAATTACAGAGGTACCGCTAGTTCCAGCCAGCGCGGGGCCCCGGGGACGCTCCGGCTCTGCCGAGACGATGCCGGAGGAACTACCCGGAGCCGGAACGGCCGGAACCCGGAGGGATAGATGGTCGCGCGGGGACCGAACGAGAGAGAGCTCTCGCTAGCGCCCCCACCCCTTTTTAGCCCGGCCGGCCCGTGCGGCTCGGGGCGAAGACGGACACGGCGCCGTCTTTTCGGAAAACAGCGTTTCCACGCAGTTATTTATCGCCCCACGGGGGAGCAAGGAAAACAAAAACAACAACAGGAACATTGCTCGAAAAGTTGTGCCGGCCGCTGCGGTCGCCCGTTCCCCATTCACCGCGAAACAAAAACATGTTGCTTTGGGCCAAGTCTATTTCCAGTGGAGGCAACGCGGCAACGCGGCAACGCCGCCGGTCCTCCTTTTGCCCGCTTTTGCCCCTTCTCTTTTCCTTTCCGTATATTATTTTTGCCAGGCCGCGCCGTATTTCATGACATTTAATATATGTGGGCAGGGCGCTGGGCGGGCGGGGCTGGCGCCGCGGCGTCCAGTGTGTTGTGAGCCCCCTTCTCTCCACTACTCCTCGCCAGGCTGGACGAGGCTGCGTCGCACAGTGGGCCAGAAGACCGGCGCAGGCGGCCAAAACTCTAGACGCGGTTTGAGCTCTAGTGTCGCAGAACGTGTGACCCTACAAATGGATTCCTTGTTTGCAGAGCGAACCATTGGTGGGGTCACACGTCCTGTTCCAGTCCCTTAGCGTCACTGGAGCTCAAAACGCGTCCGGGATTTTGGCCGCCTCCACCGGCCTTGCTTCTGGCCCACTGTGCGGCGTCGCGCGACGGGGTGGGCGCCGGCGCGAGGAGGGCGACCACTCCACGCCAACTCCATGCATGGCATGCTGCTCTGCGGCTGTTGGGAATACTAATTTTTCGCACATTGCGCGGGCATGCATGTTATGGATGGACGTTGGATTTCACTGGGACTGTCTTGTTATTGCCGTCGGCGTCGTGTCTGTCTGTCTGCTTACAGCAGCACAGCCGCAGTGCAGCGGCGCGAGGCCCACAGGCGCCCACAGGCAGGCGAAGGACGAAGAAGGACAAAAAGGAAAGAAGGGGGAAAGGAAGGAAAGGCGGCTTACAGTGGACAGGGGGCCGCGCGGCTAAAAAGGCAGAATACGTGTGTGGTTCACCGCGATACAGGAATGCTGCTGCCGGCACACACACACACACACACACCACCGCCATCGTCCTCTCCGCACCCTTCCCCCAAAGTCTGTACTTTAGCAGGGGACATCCAGAAATTATGAAAAGCTGCGAGGGGGAGTCGGATCGGAGGGGAAAGGAGAGGGGGGGGAGGCCGTGTTAAATCCGAAAGTTTTCCTCTCACGTAATTTACTGCCGGTCCCGAGGATCTCGGAGGCAGCCGCGCTAAATCACGTGATGACTGTTTGGCGCAGCGCACAAACACGCCGAAGTTTAATGACCCGTTTCCCAAGAAGTGAAAGCCAACACACACACACACACATACACACACACACACACACAGACACACAGACACACACAGCCACTCACTCACGTGCTTGCGGTCACACACACGCCCGCACAGACACACACACAAACGCGTCATAACGGCGGAAAAGAAGAGATAAAGAGAAGGCACCGCACATCCCTACACAGAAATAGCACGTGTAGTGTGCGCGTTCAAATGTGCCGCCCTGTTTTCGAATAAGAAACGCGGGCAGAAAGAGAAATCCCAGATAATATATCCCAGAGAGGAGAAGAGGAAGATGAAGGAGAAGAATGGAGGAGGAAAAGAATTAGCTGCACGATGGAGTGTGCCCCGACTTTGGCGCCGCGTAAATCCCACGCCCTACTCGACCACGCCCTGGGCTTCATCTAACAAACTCCGCGGGATGAAAAAAAAGAAAGGGGGTGAGGTAAAAAAAGTAAAACTGGAACCACCGCCGCCGCCGCCACCACCACCTGCGGTTGGTGCCGCACTGGCGACGGCGGCGTGGCCGGCGGGGGTCGCAACTTCATGAGCAGGGACTACTCGGGGTGCTCGGGGATGGTTAATGGCTGCGCAGCCACCCTGGAGCCGCGAGGGGCGGCGCGGGGCCAGACTAGGTGTGTAGCCCGGCCGACACATTGCGAGCCCGCGCGCATTAAGCACGCTGCTCTCCAGCCCCCTCCCCTCCCCCCCTCTCAGCTCGCTAATGGCCTCCAAACGATTCCAAAGTATACGATCGCGCCGGAGGCGTGCGGGGCGGGGGCGGAGCGTGGCGGCGGCCGGCACCAAGCTACCAACGGTTTTAACTTGTGCCCCTCTCTGCTGGTGCTGCCTCCACGCCTTTCTGACTCCCCCCCCCCTCCCCCGCTCCCTCCCCGCCACTCTGGCAGCCGCAACAGTTAAAGCCCCCGGCCGTCCGCCCACCCAGCGGGCAGCCTGGGCAGCCTGGGCAGCGCTAGGGGCGGGACATGGGCGGGAGGTGTGGGAGCGGCCTTGTCTAGGCTAGGCCAGCGGTTCTCAACCTTTCTCGGCTCGCGACCCCAAATTTGTAGCCAAAAATTTCCGCGACCCCAGGAAAAGTTTCGCGACCCCACGGGACCCTCCTTTAGCATGCCACTGCGTCTGATCCGAGGCGGGCATTTGCTCCCTCAACGGGCAATTGGTCTTGGACCTTCCTTAGCATGCCTCTGTTACGGAGTGCGATTATCAGTCTTAGTTTGGGAGCAGTATTGTCTCAAAGTTGGCCAAACGCTCAGAAATGTCTTTAAAATCATGTTTGGGTCGATTAGCAGCCACGCGTCTGATCCGAGGCGGGCATTTTGCTCCCTCAACGGCCAATTGGTCTTTGACCTTCCTTAGCATGCCTCTGTTACGGAGGCGATTATCAGTCTTAGTTTGGGAGCAGTATTGTCTCAAAGTTGGCCAAAACGCTCAGAAATGTCTTTAAAAAATCATGTTTGGGTCGATTTTAAGCAGCCACTGCGTCTGATCCGAGGCGGGCATTTTGCTCCCTCAACGGGCAATTGGTCTTTGGACCTTCCTTTAGCATGCCTCTGTTACGGAGTGCGATTATCAGTCTTAGTTTGGGAGCAGTATTGTCTCAAAGTTGGCCAAAACGCTCAGAAATGTCTTTAAAAATCATGTTTTGGGTCGATTTAAGCAGCCACTGCGTCTGATCCAAGGCGGGCATTTTGCTCCCTCAACGGCAATTGGTCTTTGGACCTTCCTTTAGCATGCCTCTGTACGGAGTGCGATTATCAGTCTTAGTTTGGGAGCAGTATTGTCTCAAAGTTGGCCAAAACGCTCAGAAATGTCTTTGAAAAATCATGTTTTGGGTCGATTTTAAGCAGCCACTGCGTCTGATCCAAGGCGGGCATTTTGCTCCCTCAACGGGCAATTGTTCCTTGGACCTTCCTTTAGCATGCCTCTGTTACGGAATGCGATTATCAGTCTTAGTTTGGGAGCAGTATTGTCTCAAAGTTGACCAAAACAGGCACAACGATTTTTCAAAGACATTTCTGAGCGTTTCGGCCAACTTTGAGACAATACTGCTCCCAAACTAAGACCGATAATCACACTCCGTAACAAAGGCATGCTAAAAGAAGGTCCAAAGACCAATTACCTGTTGAAGGAGGACGAAATACCACCTCGGATCAGACGCAGTGGCTGCTTAAAATCGGCCCAAAACACGATTTTTCAAAGACATTTCTGACCGTTTTGGTAAACTTTGAGACAATACTGCTCCCAAACTAAGACTGATAATCACACTCCGTAACAAATGAATGCTAAAGGAAGGTTCAAAGACCAATTGCCGGTTGAGGGAGCAAAATGCCCGCCTCGGATCAGACGCAGTGGCTGCTTAAAATCGGCCCAAAACACGACCCCAGCTACCTCGCCGCGACCCCTTAAAATTTTTTCGCGACCCCACTTGGGGTCGCGACCCTAAGGTTGAGAACCACTGGGCTAGGCGCTGCTACGCGCCCGTCACGCTCACGGCGTCCTCTAAGCATGCAGGTGGGCGGCGGCGGCCAGAGTAGGGCGCAGCTCGGCAGCTCTCGTCCCGCCAACTCACGTGAGTACTGGAATGCTTTTCACCTGACGAAATGCTCTTGGCCTGTCGAAATGCTTTTCACCTGACGAAATGCTCTGCCGGGCGCCGCCTGCCCCGAGGCCTACCGGCCCCTCACCGCGGCCATCCATAGTCCCTTCCGCCCTTCCCGCCCTTCCGCCCGAAGGGAATGGAGTCCTGGAGGGACATGAGCCGCAAGACTATGAGGGTCGCGGAGATCAAAGTGGCTGGATGCGAAGCGCGCGGAAATCGGGGAGGGGGTGGGGTGGGGGGAGGAATTCAATTGAAGTGCCAAAATCGTCGTGGACAGGGCAGCGGGGCGGGGGGGGGGGGGGGGGGGGGAGCGCGGCGCCACACGAGGCTAAACGTGGCCAACTTCCAATGAGCGGCTCTCAGAAAACAGTCACTCTCTCTCTTTCGCACCCTGACTGCAAGCCCCACGCGCGTGAACGGCGTCGCGGACACCCTGGGCAGGAACACACCCTACTGGGCCTGGCGCTGAACCGGGCTCGGTGGTAGGGACGGGCGATTTTGCGATTAATCGCAGGTGCGATGCGATTTTTTCAAAAAATCGCGGTGCGATTTCGGTTCTTGAACCTCGGCGATTAATCGCAAAATCGCAAAATCGCAAAAAATCGCTAAATCGCAAAAATCGCACCGTGCATGGATTTCGCGACCACTGCACCGAACGAGGCTGGCGCGTGTTGTCGGTGCCACTAGCCTGCCATTTGACCACTCAGGAATTTGTTTTGGCACTTTTTAAAAAGATTTTGTGCCATAATGGGTAGTATATAAGTATTGTTGCGTTTGTTTGCGATTTTTGCGATTTTTGCGATTTTTGCGATTTTGCGATTCTTGCGATTTTTGCGATTCTTGCGATTTTGCGATTAATCGCATGAAATCGCGATATATGAGAAATCGCAATCGCGATACTAAAATTTGGAAATCGCCCGTCCCTACTCGGTGGCCTGTCCTCGGGGACCACGCGGGCCACCCCACTGCGAGTCCACCTCACGGCTAGGCCCTGGCTCTCCCCGGTCATCCAGCGTCCGGCCGCCCCTGCCCGGACCATAGCGAACCACTGGGACCTTGGCGGCCGGGGTGGCCAGCCTATGTTTGGCAACCCAACCCGTCCAGTCCGCACCGCGCCGGCCCCCCGTCCTCCCGCCCCGATTTTGCGTGCGGGCTGGGGTGGGGGTGGGGGGACTTGGCAAACTCCTGACTGGTACCGCGCTACCACGCGTGACATTTAGCTAGTCGGGGCAGTCCGCGCGGAAAGCCATCCAACTTGATGGCGGGGGCGACGGGGGCCTCGGGGGCGTCCTCGGCGGCGCCATTACCGGGAGGCCCAGCTCGGCCTGCTGCAGCAGCGCTGCTCCAACTCCTGGAGCCCCGACCGCACCGCGGCCGCCTCGACACCGCGCCGCCAACGCGCCGCCAACGCGCACGCCACCACGGGAACGCGCGCACATGCCGCCGGGAACTCTCGGGCCTCCCCGCGGGCCGGCGGGCCTGCGGGCCTTGTGGGCCCAACCCCCACACCTCCATCCACACCGCCCCCTCCCCCACCCACCAACGGCTCACCGGGCTCTCCCCCCGGCTGCCGTGTCACAAGGGATCCAGCTCTAATCACTCACCGCGTGTAGCACTGCATTCCCACTACTCCGTCACACAGCTCCATTCTACTAGGCCCCCCCCCCCCCAAGCCGGGGTGCCTCGCTGGGTGCCCATTAAAGCGATACCAGAAAGATGCCTCACGCAGAGAAGCTAGCCGTATTTTGTGACAGTCGCGGTCACGTGTGTGTGTCTCTTTATGTCTGTTTGTCCGTCCGTCCGTCTGCCAGTCTGAAGGGCGCGGTTTATTCGTGCCCCACTACATTGCGGTGTGGCCGGCAGTGCATGGCGCCAGTTTACTGCCCCGCCCCCGATGCACGCGGCAGCCTGCCGGGGGGAAGGGACAATCATCATGATCCCAGTCCGAGCGGTGCGAGCGCAAGCCCCTCTCCACATCCAGGCTCGCGTATCCGAATTAGCCCCGCGAGCCCTATGAGTAGTGTAAAGACCCGTGCTTACCGGCTGCTACTAGCCAGGGGAAGGCCTTCGGCCTCGATGCTGAGCTGGATTCTGCTGGAGATGGAAATGCATTTTCATCAGTAGTAAATTTGGATGTGTTTATTTTGAAAACGAGCCTCTTTTCTTTTCGGGGGGGGGGGGGGGGGGGTGATAGCCAGGAAGTATGCTTTTGCGCGAAGGATTGTGATTCCGCAATGGTTGGTTTCTCCTTGAATCGACGGAAGGCTATTTAATAATCTAAAACTAAATGTTCCAACCAATCCTAACCTAACCTAACGGGCTCGTGACAGATCTTACTCTACCCGTGACAGATCTTACCCTACTCTCGACAGATCTTATTCTCAAACTAAATGGTCCAACCAATCCTAACCTAACCTAACGGGCTCGTGACAGATCTTTCTCTACTCGTGACAGATCTTTCCCTACTCTCGACCGATCTTATTCTCAAACTAAATGTTCCAACCAATCCTAACCTAACCTAACGGGCACGTGACAGATCTTACTCTACTCGTGACAGATCTTACCCTACTCTCGACAGATCTTATTCTCAAACTAAATGGTCCAACCAATCCTAACCTAACCTAACGGGCTCGTGACAGATCTTTCTCTACTCGTGACAGATCTTTCCCTACTCTCGACCGATCTTATTCTCAAACTAAATGTTCCAACCAATCCTAACCTAACCTAACGGGCACGTGACAGATCTTACTCTACTCGTAACAGATCTTACCCTACTCTCGACAGATCTTATTCTCAAACTAAATGGCAGCTTGGCGTACGACTATGGAGCTTGGACTATTGAGCTTGGACTATTGAGCTTGGACTGTAGAATATGGACTATGGAGCTTAGACTATGGAGCTTGGACTATGGAGCTTGGACTATAGAGCTTGGACTATAGAGCTTGGACTATAGAGCTTGGACTATAGAGCTTGGACTATAGAGCTTGGACTATGGAGCTTCGACTATGTATACGCATATGAATATAGTAAAAATAAACAGAGGAAGATACCTCTAGTAAACTAAAGGTATCGGGGGGGGGGGGGGTCGGACAAATGAGCTATTCAAAATCCCAAACAGGGTGCTTCGCTTCGCTCAGCAATCATACTGTTTGATGCCGTGCAGGCCCTGCAGGCCTGACGGTGTGCTACACGCGGGCCGCGCCGCCCTTCTGCTGGGTGGCTGGATGGAGTTGCTCGAGTCTACTCCATACATCATAGCGCATGGCTGTCGGACTCCTCCCCCTCCCCCCTCCCCCTCCCCCTCCCCCTCCCCCTCCCCCTCCCCCTCCCCTCCTCCCCCTCCCCCTCCCCCTCCTCCAGGCCAACTTTGGACGTGGCGCTGCTCCGTCGTGTCGTCATATCGCGTAACTTGAACTTGAGCCATATCCCTCCAGAGTGGATGGCCCCGAATGGAAGCAGCAGGGAGAGGGAGGCCGGGCCGCGCCGGGCCGGCAGGGCGGTGGCGGCGGCACAGGGGTACTTTTCTTCGTCCCCGTCAAACTGATATTTACTTGGCGTCCCGGCCTCGGCGGCCTGCTGCAGCGCGAAGGGAAACCCGGATGCAAAACGCGCGGAAAGGGCGAGAAAGAAGAAAGGAGAAAGGGGAGAGAAAAGTTGGGCTGGGCGCGCGCGCTTCGGGCTGTGGGCTTCCACGGGGAAAGAGTCTGCCGCCTCACGCCGTGCCGTGAGTGTGACAAAGGCAGAGCGACGGAACGACCCTCCGGAATGCCAAATCGGCCAAATCGGACAGCGAGGTCTACCTGCCGTGTCGGCGGCGCCACGCGGCACGCGGCACGCGGCCCTAGGTCAAGCCCTTAATGGTAATGGTAGCGCCTGCGGTCCCGAGGATAGGCAGTCCCCCGCTCACGGCCGCGCGGCGGGCTGGCCTACGCTGCGGCCTATTACCATTACCATTAAGGGCTAGACCACACATGATCGTATGCCATTTCGGGCCCGACACATGCTCGCCTGCACTGCAAAACGAGACATGGCCGTCCTTACTAAGGTGACACTTTATCCCGGCGGAGAAGAACCACCAACGGCTACGACTCCCACTCGCAGTATGGCCAGTCAGGGTGAAGGAGTACATCCCCCCCGAGGGGGTTATGCAGGCCTCCACCCCGGAACAGCCCCTGCAAGCACAACCGGTTCCGGTGCCCCCCTGCTTCGTCCCCTTATCTCGGGGATCAACGGCGTCCTCTTGGTCCAAATCAGGCGCTCTCGGGGCCGGAGGCGCGAGCCGCGAGCCTGTAGGCGAAGCCCAGCGCTGCGTCTCCCTATCTCTGTCGCTCTCGCACCGCCTCACCAGCGGCAAGCCCCATGACTGCGCGAGAGAGACAGAACGACGGGCGGGGAGCAGTGGTCGGTCGGCATGATGACAAATATCCCAGATGGAGTAAAGTGGGCAGCCACGCAACGAGACGGCGCGGCGCCGAAATTGGCCGAATTTTGTTACAGACCCTTGCGCGCCTTGCGGGTGCTGTTTGATGACGTCATGAATAATAAGTCCTTGCCAGCCAACTGGCGGCATCGCCGCGGCGCCTGGTTCGCCTTCTCTCTCTCGCCGTCCGCCGTGCTCCACGAGTGCGACTGAGACGGAGAAGCGTGGCAATCGGCCTGTTCGGACTCAGACGGCGGTGCACCGTAAGCAGCACGCAGAGCGATGGGCACAGTGACTGCGGACTGATTCCGAGCTCCGCTTTCGCCGCCGTCTCTCTCGCACGCTCAGGCAACGCCACTATAAGTGCGAGAGAGACGGAGAGACGAGAGCAAAGCTCGGAATCAGTCTGCCGGTGACGGCGCCCGGTGCATGAACATGCTTGACAGACTTGGAGCGGCATAAGCGGAAGCATGCCTCATTTCGCGTGGACGTGATGCATGGGGCCGTGGCGTGGCAGCGTGGCCCCCTTCAGGCGCGGCGTGGCGTGGCGTGGCGCGGCCCCTTTAGGGGTGGCGAGACAACCCGCGTTGGCGTGTGCACAGTCACGCGAGCACTCGGCGTGAGTGAATGCGTGCGCATGCTGCCGCCGGCTTCGGCTCTCCCGTTCGATTCGAAGCCACCACGCCACGCCGATGACTATTCAGAAGTTGGTTCCGAGCCAGGCCGGGCCGGGGCGCCCCGCTCACCCCGGCCACCGCGCCAATCCGAACCCGCCCGGCCCAGGGTCCCCACCCACTTCCGCCCGCGAAAACGCGCGCGAGAGTTGCAAAGAGCGGGGAAGAGAAATACACTCTGGAATGAATTTTCCAGCGAAAGTTTTGGCGTTTCGCCGGCCGCACCCGCGGGTACTCGTGGCTCCGAAAAGCGACCGACGCGCCTGGTCGGGAAACGCTGCCGCTTTCCCGCGGGGAAAGTCCGGCGGAAAACTCCGGCGGGAAAGTCCGCCGCCCGCACTGGGGGTGGGTGACAGGAAGATGCGCCACTCGTCCTGATAGGCTGGCCGGTTCGACTCGTTCCACTCGAGAGGCACTCGAGTCCCGCGGGACGGCGGGGCTCGCGGCCGTGTCGTGCGGCCCGACAAGACCCTCGCCTTCCCCTCGCCGCCAACGGGCCGACGGCGTGTCATGTCTCGCCGACTCACGTCTCTTTTTTCGAAGCCCTCCATACTTGGCGGCCAGGAAAAAGTGGGGAAAAGTAAGTAGCCCGCGCCGTGACGCGTCGTCGGTAATGATGTTTACGCCGCGCGGTTCTGAGAGTCTTTCTCGTCGCGCTGTCTCTCTCGCACTCGGGGTGCGTCGCGTATGGGTGCGAGAGAGGCAGAGCGACGAGAACGACTCTCAGCCTGCCGGCCCTGCGACTGCGGCGTGTCCTACACGTCCTACACGTCCGACACGGCCTTTACATGCTGTCCCTGCTTTATTCACGAGCAGACAGCGCAGACGGCGCGGCCCTCGGCGCGGCCCGGCAGCCTCTGTCTCTCTCGCCCTCGTGGAGCGCCCCCCGCGGTGCGAGCGAGACGGCCTGACGAGACCGTGGCGGAATTAGCTTGCAGTACGCAGTACAGATGGCCGGCAGGGCTGCGTGTGGAGAGGGTGAGGTTGACGCCCCCCTCCCCTCCTTCCCCAGACCCGCCTGATCCCGCCCCCGGATGGCGCTCCGGAGACAAAGACGATCCAGGGCGCTTCGCTTGCTTCGCTGCGGTCGCTCGTCCAGCATCGGAAGGGCCTTGTTGTTCTGGGCGACGTGCTGCAGGCCGTGCGGCCCTTCAGGTACACAATGGACGCGGAGAGCGGCGCGTCCGGGGCATTTCCGACACATCCGCCCCGCCTTGCTGTGCCTTGCTCGGCCCTGAGGAGCACGGTCTCCGGGCAGCACGGTACACTGTGCACTCACGTGCGCGCTCACACAAACACACACACACACGCCCCGGGGGAGCCGCGCGCACGTCGCACGGCAGCCTGGAATTTGTTTCCGGTTCCAGTCATTAATCTTGGCCGGGCGTCCCTGTGTCTGCGTCGCGGCTTGAACCCCCAAAAGCCGCGCGTGCTTTGCGGTGGCGTGGCGGCGGCCAGCGCAGACCGATTCCGAGAGTCGTTTTCGTCGCTCTGTCTCTCTCGCACTCGTGGAGCGCCCGTGTAAGTGCGAGAGAGACAGTCTGAGCCACCGCCCCTACATGGCTTGGCCGACCACCGCAGCGCTGTAAAAGATTCATAGGCCGGCCTGCAGTGGAGCGAGTGGCAGTGCAACTCACCGGGCCCACGAAACGGGACGTCGGTCCAATCATCCCGAAACACGCTCGCTGTCGCCGTGCAGCCCTGCAGCCCCACGTAATCACTCTGCGGGACGGGAACTACACTGGGAGCCAAGCTGCAAGCTGATTGGCGGCGGGCTGCCAGCCCTGGCGGGGCGGCTTGCATGCGCCTGTCAGTCGCCGCCTCTCTTGTCATTCGCTAATGGTGGCGCGGCGAGGCGGAGGGGGAGGGGGAGCGTGTTGGCGGCTCACCGGAACTCACTTTGGCGGCTGAATTTCTCATAGCGAACAACACCGAGGCGGGCGCGGCGGGCCGGGCCCTCACTGATTCATGAAGAAGCAGCAGGTAGTCGCGCGGTGACGGGCTGACATGTCGATGGCGGGGCGGGGCGGGGCGGGGCGGGGCGGGGCGGGGCGGGGCGGGGCGGGGCGGGGCGGGGCGGGGTGGGGCGGGGCGGGGCGGGGCGGGGCGGCCAACTTCATTCCGGCGTGAATAACGCGGTGAATAATGGACATGGCGGCAGGTAAACGGTTCTGTCTGCGTGCCTTCGTCGAAACAATTTTGTGCGCGTGCGTCGGGTGCGCGCACGCCTATGCACGCACGCACTCGCCCACACACGCACGCACCCTCACACGCACGGGCAAGGAAAGGACGAACCCTGCGGCCGTGAGGCCTCAAAGTTGTTGAAGGAAACGATCAAAGAGTCCTGTTATATTCTCCCATAAAGTACAGAAGCGGCCTGGAAGAGCGAGACCAGGCTAGCAAACCTATTCACAAGTACCCACACTTTCATGTCTTGGGAAGTACGAGCAAATATGCGCAACGAGTAAAGTGAGAAATCGCCGTATTCAAAAACGAAGAGGGTCGGCACGGCGCGTTACCCAGAGAGCCACGCCTGCATGTGAGCCAGTCAGCCGGGAGTTTACGAGCGGCACTTGGAGCATGAAGTGCAGGCCGCGCTTCGCCACTCCGCTGCTTGCACCTGACGGCCCTGACGGCCAGGACCAACAGTGGGCCAGAAGACCGGTGGGTGGAGGCGCCCAACGTCCCGGACGGCTTTTCAGAGGTCACCCGCTGCACCTGCTTGCCAAACGTCACCAATGGCACCATGCACCAGCGGGTTCAGTCGGGTTCACACTTTTAGTCCAGTGTAGCGACTCTGGAGTTTTGCCCGCCTGCGCCGGTCGTCTCCGGCCCACTGTGAGGCGGCCTGCGTGCGGCTCCAGGAAATAAAGAGAACCCCGGCAGCCAGAGCAACATTAATCACTCCGGCACGTCGCGCGGCCTGCAGCTTGCAGTGTCGACGTTTCCGCCAATTTGGCCTGTCGTGTGCCGTGTGCTGCGCAGCGCTCCGCAGCGCGCCGCCACCGCCGCGAGACTTCCCCGGAACTAACCCGCCGCGACAGAACGGTCCGCTCCCCTCCGAGACGCGCCCCGCCCGACGCGCTATCGCGCACAGAGATCGGATCCTTGATGGATCTTGGCTTAAAAACTTGCCGGCGAGTCCCCGTCGCGGCGCGTCCCGTTCCGCTCCCTGTCGAGTGGGGCTCCTGACGGGGACGGCAGCGCAACTCCCAACGCTCCACTGTAAGTTTGCCCCCGCCAGGGGAGCGCCGAGGAACGGCGGGGTGGCCGACGCGGCCGATCGCCAGACCGGACCGACCGGACCCAACGCTGGCAGCAGAAAGCGATAAAATATGCAAATTTGGAGCGTCCGACACGACTCGCCCCCGCCGCGGACTCACAGTGGGCCAGAGGACCGGCGGAGGCGGCCAAAACCCTTTAGACACGTTTCGGGATCCAGAGTCGCTAAACAAGACTCGAACCGAAAGTGTGACCCCACCAATGGATTGCTCTCGGAACGAGGAATCCATTGGTGGGGCCACGCGTTCGGTTCGAGTCTTGTTTAGCGACGGTGAAGCTCAAAGCGCGTCTAGAGTTTCGACCGGCTCCAACGGCGTTTGGTCTGTGACAGGCGCGACGCGTGACGCGCGCAGTGTGACGGACGTGACGAACCGTGGCGTCGAGGCGCCGGCGCCACGTCACGCCACGTCACGCCACGTCCGAGTGACGCATGCGTTGAAATCCGAGACCGCGACGCGCCGCGACGCCTTCTTCGGCTATACGTCTGTGTGTCGCAGACCGCAGACGTCGCCGACAAGGACGGAGATTGAAACAGTGGGGTTGCAGGCGGATCGGCTTTCAGCCCCAGTCGCCCCGCCGGTCGCCCGGTCGGCACGTGGCCCCTCTCGGCCCAAAAACTCAAGGCAAAAATCTCATTCAACGAACGTTAATGAAAGCAGATGATCCGTCGCGTTTCACAACTGCTGTGATAGCCGAGAGGTTAGAGACGTGGGATCGAGTTGCCGCAGGCCGGCGTTCGAATACCAGCGTCACGTACGTTTTTTCGACTTACTATCCTAAGGGTGGTGGTTCGAGGCCATCCGAGCGGAGCCGTTTGCAACGGACCCACATGCCGGAGGTTCGACTCCTAACAAATATTTCCATTTAATTTTACTGCCTCACCCAGTGCGGTTGAAATCCGTGAACGTGAGCCCACTCCGTGCATGGGACGTGATGGTCCGGGGAGTAGAGGCGTCGGTTCCTAATGCTAGGGTCGGTGGTTCGACTCCCCCAACTTCTTGCGAAATTTTGACCGGGTCGGTCGAGTCCTGTTGCGTCAAGAACCCACCTCACGCCGGTCCGCTCATCATGGGCCGTGGTGGCCGAGAGCGTAAAGTCGTGTGATCCCGATGGCGGGGTCCGGGGATCGAATCCCATCATTTCATTACATTTTTCGACCGCCATCCTCCCAGTGCAACTCAAACCCGTCGTCCAACACGCTGCCAGACGTACAAGCGTGATAGCGTAGTGGTCAGAGTCACATTCACCTGGCCACTCCGCTGTGGGTGTCTAAAAAGCAATCCGCTTCGGCGGGTTGGCCTCGGCACTGGAGCGATGGAGTATTTGATCCATCAATCCAGACCATCCGGTGTGTGGTTGCGGGTGGTGCCTCCTTGACTCGTCGGGGAGGCGATGATAAGTCCTTTGAAGCTGGCCTAAAACGCTGTATGTTCGGTACGGGAGCGCCGGACAGTGGGGGTACCATGGGGTACACAACCAACCCTACGAAAACAAGAAGCTCCCACCAAACCTCTTCTCTGTCTGAGTCTCTCTCTGTCTCTCTGTCGTCTCACTCTACGTCCCGCCCCTCAAAGAGCTTCGTACTGGGTGCTCTCACCCAGCTGCCTGAGCTTTGGGGTCCTACTGGGTCCCCCGGCGAACGCTTAGAGTCGCTGACGGGATTAACCCCAGGTACCTGATAGCACCGGTTCCCATCCCGAACACCGAAGTAAAGCAGGAGGCCTCCCCATTAAGACTGGGGAGGGGGTGTAGAGTTCAATTTTTTTTCTTTTCCCTTTCAAATTTCTCAGTCAATACTCGTTCGGTTTCCTTATACGGGGTAGTATGCGGGCTCATTCCAAGCGAGTGGTCTGCCGCCCGCATTGCAGTCAATTCCATCGGCTCGGCGCGGTCTGGGCGAGCTTCGCTTCCACTTGAATTATTTCCAGCGGAGTGACAATGACCAGTGGCTGGCCTGGCGGGCCTGGCGGGGTGGGTGGGCTCGTGCCAGAAGACCACGCCCGACAGCCACATGGCCAATCAATGAGTGGGACTAGGACAATCATACGCCCAGAGGAGCATGACAAAGTGTGCCGCCGAAGAAAAGGAAGGGGACAATCCGTCCCGGCCGTGGCTCTCTCTCGCACCTGCGGTCCCGTCGGGTCTGGTCGGGTCCCGCCCACCCCATTGACTGGCGCCAAAACAAAGCGCGGCCCGCGGGGGGCGGGGCTCGAACCCGCGGCAGTCATGTGTGCAGTCGCGGCCGGGACGTTGACTCGCTGACTCGGTGACACGGTACCAACGGCACGGCGGGCTTTTCATTTCGCACGTGTGTGCGTGTGTGTGTGTGTGTGTGTGTGTGTGTGTGTCGATGGTGGTCGCTCGTAAACAGAGGAGCGTTTCTCATTTGTCGTCCCCCTTCCAATAACCGTAGCGTGTTATGACATCATATACGTCAGCGGGGCGGACGGACGGACCGACCGCAGGCAGACGGACAGACAGACAGGAAGCCGGGCGGCGGCGCGGCCGATCCAGCGTCGCGATATGACCCGAGGTGCGCGTTGGACCGCCGAAATTCGTCTCTGATAAGGCGAGCGGGAAGCAGGAGATGGCGCTACCGGGACCGCTTCCCCCTCCCCCTCCCCTGCCCCCGGGGAACGGCTGCAGCCAAGTCGGATGCAGCACCACGCAGTACCGGCAATATGCAAAGCGAGCGAAAAAAGAGGAGAGGGGGAATTACTGTCTCGTTAACCAGGCTGCTGCATGCACCTTTCCCCCACCCGCGAACCTCCCAGCGTCTCATTAGCAACGATCGCGTTCGAGTTCCCTTCTCTTAGTTTGTGGCGGGCCGGATGCGGGCTGGGGCTGGAGCCGCACGCTGCAGGGCCACTGTGGGGCTAATGATGGCAGCCCGGGGATGCCGACGACACCCGAAGCACCCGAAGGTGACCCGAAGGCATCCCGAGGCAGCCCCCGAAGGGCGGCCGAAAGGGGGCGACGATAACGCGCGGAACGACGCCAAACTATGCGGCCAAGAGTCTCTCAGTATGTAGAGAATGCCCCCGGCTGGGTCCCGCCCCCAGGGCGAGTCCCAGCGAGCCAGGTACCCGAGGTCCCGGGGGAAGAGGGCCCCCGTCAGGGTGCGAGAGAGGCAGGTTCAAGGCGAAGCCAGAGTGAGTGTGATCTGTGATGGTCTGCCGACGGCGCCCTGCCCCGGCCAGTTTCCGAAACGCCGCCCAGTTTGAGTCGCGAGGGCAAACCGGAGATGCTGCGCAAACGCGCGCGCCCTGGCCGACGACTGGCCGACCGAAATGCCAACCCGACCGCGACGCCCCGCCCCCCTCTCCCCTCCGGGCCGCAGGCGCTGGCTCACGCAGAGGGTGGAATCCTGACGGAAATGCGGTTGTTCAGAGCAAGCCTGGACGGGCCGCTTGGTTTGCGAGTCACGTGACCTTAGCAGAGCAGACAAGCCGGCAGAAACACAAACACGCCACGCCGCGCCACGCCACGCCTCGCCACGCCACGCCAGGCATCTCGGGGCGCCGCGCCCCGCCCCACTCATGCGAATTCCATCCCGTTCTGCTCCTGGTGACGTAACGATCAACTGCTACACAACGGTCCGCCTGCAAAACTTGTAATATGCAGAGAGGGGCTTCCCGCCCACGCCGCGCGGCGCCCCGGGGTCAGCTCAAGGCGAGGCGCCGCCAGGGCGCCGCCGGGCCGGGTGAAGCCAGGCCAGGGTGTGGTATTTGTATGGCAGTTTGATGGCCCGGGCAAGAAACTTGGGCGCTACAGCTGGCTAACAGCCTCGTCCATGCACCGCGCCTGCCTGCCTGCTGGGCCTGCCTGTCGGCCTGCCGGGCCTGCCCACCGGTGTCGGAGGTCGAGGGAGGTGCAGGCTGCTAAAAGCCCGCTCCGGGTAACTTTGCGTTGGCGTTGTTAGCGTCGGTGGCGTTTCACAGCGGGGGGCCGGAAGGCCGGTGGAGGCGGTCAAAATACCGAACGCGTTTCGAGCTCTAGAGTCGATAAACAGGACTCGAACCGAGCGTGTGACCCCACCAGTGACGTTGACGACGACGTGGACCGCCTGGAGACATCCCGTCCATAAGCCCCGTGTGCGAGTGCCCCGCCGCTGTCGCGGTGGGTGAGGCTTTAATGGCGTTGGAAGCATCATTACCGACGGGGCACGGCGCCGCACAGCCACATGCCGCGGCCTTACCCATCCGCGCCTCGAATTTAATCGAAATACCTCTCCGACTGCCAGCCGCGCGCCCGCACTATACCGCCCGAGGCGGCTCGGAGCGGCGCGAACGGCGCGTGGGTCGGTGCGGCCGCGAGGTGGCCGTGTAGCGGGGCTTGGCAGCGACGATACGCCCTTGTAAACAGCCGCTAGAATAAATTTGCGCCGCGGTCCGCGGAGTCCGTGGCGCGGTCCATGCCGCGGAAATATTTGCCTATGGAAATGTGGCATCGCCTCGGCCTTGCCTTGACTTTGCAGCGGCGTCGGATCCACGCCACTGCTGCGTGGTCGGCGGCCGTGCTCCGTTCGGCCCACGCTGGCAGCGCTGGCAGCCAGGCCATTTGCAGTGGAGGGGGGAGGCCCTGCTGCTTTTGGAGGCGCCCTGCCTTCAAATCGCCTACCTTGCCCACGCAAGCCAAACAAAACTCTATTGGCGGGGAAAAGAAAAATTAGCTCGCGAATTTAGTGAAGTTCTAAAACGGTTTTGTCCGCGGCGGGGTCCTGGATTGTTTCCTCTCGCGGTTTTTTTTTTACGGGGGACGCTTGGGGGTGGCTGCTTCTGACGTATAGGCGACAGCGAGGAAGTTTTACTCTGAACCTTTCCTCCTCTCGCGCGTGTCCCTCGGCTGCAAGTAGTTAAGTCCGCGCGACGAGTTAGGTCCTCTGTGACTCGCGGCGCAAAGTCCGCGCGGGGCGGGGCGGGGCTGGGCGGGGTGGGGCGGGGCGGGCGGGGCTGGGCGGGGTGGGGCGGGGCGGGGCGGGGCGGGGTGCACCTCGGGACGAACGGAGAGCCGGCGCGTCGTGGTGCAAACGGCACCTCTGGGTACCTTCCAACTTTTGACGCGCAGGGCTCGCGGCGCCGTGCAGGCCGTGCGCGGCGTCGCGCTAAAGGCCGTCGACGCGTCGACACTCACAGCGGAGACCCATTATTGCCGTGCCTTTCGGGCTTTGAAGGCCGAAGAGGCGCTGTCGGGCGGCAAACGAGCGGCACGTCGAGTCCCATTCCAGGTACGGCGAGGTGTCGCGCCCTGGCGTACACTTTGCGCGAATCTGCGACAGCTGGGCCGCACGGAGGCCCTTCCCGCCGCACCCCGCGCCGCCTTGGCGTGTCGCGGGCCATCGCGGGGCGTCGAAGGCTTAATCGACTGTGAAACGAGATAATCAAGTCGAGCCGGGGACGGGGTGAGGTCGGCGTGGGTGTTCTTGGCCACCTCGAGGTTTTTACAAACTTTTCCTTTCAACGGTGTTCCTTTTCCTCGTGTTGCAGGTGAGACCCGCTGCCCCCGAGACGAGCCGGTCCAGCGAGACGGCGCAGCTCCTCCTCCGCGAGTTCATCGGGCTGGATCAGGCAGGCCCACGCACTGCAGTCTGCAGCGAATGGAACGCTCTTGATATTCTGCAAACTACCGCGCGCACATCATATCGATGGGATAACTAATCAAATCAGTATGCGATCGTACCCATCAGGGTAGCGGCCTGGGAGTGGGCGGCTCCCAGCCAATGGGCGCGCAGCGCAGAGCCTGTATCTGGGTAACAAATGGGGCGCAGCGATTATGGAGCGGGGCATTTGCATAATGACTTGTTACTGCTTGACATGGGCTGGCCGCCCGGCCTGCTGGACCAGCCCACCGGACCAGCCCACGGCCGCACTGCCGTGTCTTCCGCCACCTGCCCACCCGCAGTGGGCCGAACTTGGGAAGAACAGTGGAAAAAGTGAAAAATAATGGGGGAAAGTTGGCAAAATGTTGTTCTTGGTTTACAGCGTTGGTATGCGTGGCGGATTGGCCGCCCGATGCGGGACGCGTCAATATGCAATAAAAGTATGACGGGGTGGGGTGGTGGGGGCGCATAAATTCTCATCGAGTTTATCATTTCCGATCCAATTTGAATGAGGTGGGGAGAGGCGGAGGGGAGGGCTGGGGCCCCAAGAGCGTGTCGTCCCGTCCCTGGAGGTCGCCTTGTTTGCCATGGTCAGCCTGCACCTCGATGAGGGCCTCGATGAGGGCCCCGATGAGGGCAGGGCGGGCCCCCGTGCCCCACATCCAGGCCGCGGGCCGTGAGTGCCCAGGTGGCTTGCCAAAGGGCTGAGCCGGCGGGCCGGGCGGAGCGGCCGGTACCTGTGCAGCCCGGGCGGCGGCAGAGGCCCCTCAAAGCCCGTACCTGCCCCACCGCCCCCCGCCTCATGTTGGCACAGGCAGCGTCGGCAAACTTCTTTAGCGCGGGATACAGTAAAACCTAAGTTACAACCAATAAAGGAAGGTTGCGTTACGGACTGGTTGCTCCCCACGCGCTTGTTATTGTGGGGAATATTAACAGTGTAACTTCGGTCCGCATGTACCACCCTCCCTTTTTTGTGTAGGCGGGGGGTGGGGGAGGGCCGCCAGCGTGGCCGCCAGCCGGGACGGGCGGCGCGCCCGGCTCGCGCCAGGCCTGCGAATGGCAAAGTAGATTTATTCGTTTGGACGGATATTAATCACGGAGAGCGAAAACCAAAATCCGATTCGACTGGCACGCGATATCAATGACAATGTTGCGCCCGCCGAAAAAAAAGAGGAGGGGGGGGAAGGACAGCAGTAACACGGCCAGGGAAATTAGAGCGGGATGGAAGGGCCTCGCATCCGAAGCGACCGGGACATAGCGCAGCCAGTGCAGTGTGCTGGCACGGCCCCGTGACGGCGCAGAGAAATCTGCGTAGTTGGAATTCCCGACGTGGATGTCGTCAGCGCCAAGTTGTCGACATGAGACAAGGAAATGAAACAAGCGCCGGTCCCAGTCCCAGAGGACTTCCACGACGACCTCCTCGACACCTCCTCGACGACCTCCACGGCGAACTCGGAGACGATCCCCAGGGCATCGCTTCGTGAACAACAGGCCTGACCACCAGTCGCTTTCGGACGCGACACCCTCTGGCCTTAAATAAATTCCTCAGGGACGCCTATTCCGCCCCGGCGGCGTCCTGCCCAGGCGAGAGGCGACGCGACGGCCGTCGTGGACTGCCCCATGCACTTAGACATATTGGCGCGCAGAACGCGTCGGGGGAAAGTAATCTATTACGAAGCGTCCAATCGAGTGCGGGCGCGCATTCGTCCCAGTTACACTTGGTGCCGCCGCCCTGCTGCTGCGCCGCGTCCGCGAAACACATTTCATTGCGCGAGGCGGGGGCACGTTCCGTATTACTTCCCGGCCTGCAGGGCCTGCACGTGGGACAGGGCCGCGCCCGGCCGCGCCCAGGCCGGAGAGTTATTGTCATCTTTTTGGTCCGACGGACATCGTTAACGGCGGCTCCGGCAGTAGTAAGGTGCACCCTAGGGCACGCGCCGCCATCTTGGACCCCCCCCAGTCACCAGGGCCGGCCCATTTGCTTGGCGTCGTAAGGTGACTCGAACTGGGTTACGCAAATTCGCACTGTGACTTGGGGGGTCCAAAATGGCAGCACGTGACCTAGGGGGCACCATACTACTGCCGCAGTAGTAAGGTGCCCCCCAAGTCACGTGCTGCCATACACCGACAGAGATACACCAAGTGTGCGTCTGCCGCTATGGCCCCGGCGGATCTCCTCGGGGAGTGTTCGCTCCTCCCAGGACGGCAAGGGACCTGGACAAGAGTCCTGGACAAGGGCCCGCTCGAGAGGTCGGGGCTCGGCCGCGCGCTATCTCCAGAAATCGTTAAAGAGTTGATGGCAGGGAGGCACCGCAGTGTGTGTAGGGGGCGGGGGAGGCCAGTTATGAGGGTGGGTGAGGGGGAGGGGGCGTACGTGCCCGGACAACAGATGGAGCGGTCGAGCGTCACTGGAAAGGGTGGCTTCCCTCCAACTTGCAGCTTCCCGATGACGGAGGTGGGACCATCTGGCCGGCCGGAGCTCTCCGCGCCCTCCGCCAGCCTGTGTACAACGCGAGCCCCCGGCACTGCATCCGTTCCACGCCGATGCATCGCCCGAAAAAGCTCACGCCGTTTTACCGGGTTCCGTTTCGTTGCGGGACGTGTCCGCGTTGCAGAGTGGAGGTCAAACATGTGCAAAGGCTGGTGTGCGGTGTGCGGCTGTTAGCTCGTCGCCGCCCCGTGACCGCGCCGTGGCTGCGGTATGGTTGGCGCTGCGGGGAAAATCCCCTTCCCCGAAACCGTTGGCCTTTCTGCCTTCACCACTCAGCGTAACAAAATTTGCGACCGCGTCGTGAGCGCGAGGGGCGGCGGGGCTGCTGGGGTGCCCCCAACACGGGAGAGAGGCCCGGGCTATGCACAATCAGGCCACCTCGCTACCGCGCCACCTCGTTTCCGCCGCTGCTTTTGTTGTTGTTTCGTTGTTGCTTTTATTTGGCGCGGTGGGGCGGGGCCGGACGGGGCCGCCTCGGAATGATGTCGGAGCGCAAGTGGCGGACGGGGCGGACGGGGCGGCCAGAGTGATGGTGCATAGTTTGGGGCCTGGACGGGGGCCTGGGCTGGGGGCTGGTCCGTGCCGCCGTGCCACAGCTGCGACGGCGAGCCCGCCGTGGACCGCCAGCAGGTAACTTTGGGGACGACGGGGGCCTCGGCCGCCGCTGCTCCACTGGGGGGCTGGGTGGAGACGCCCAATTTAGCGGGCCGCTGCCTCTTTTGAAAGAGTATTCCTCTTTTGAGAAAGCGGCGCGGCCCATCTCGGTAAATGGTGCGGATCACCCGGTTATTGCCGCGAGGGCGCGAGGGCTGCGAAGGGCCGCCTGCGAGGTAGGCCTCGGCCGCGGCCACTGCGCGCGCGCGTTCGGCGTGTTGCCTATGGCGCTGTCCGCGGGCGCTCTGCGGCTGGCTTCACCCTGCTTTGCCGCGGTGGTGGCGCGGCGGCCGATTCTAGCACTGCCTGCCAGGCCTGCCTGCAGGACTAATCGACTAATCGTTGCTGCGGCGCACTCGCTGCGGCGCACTGCGGCCCTCGGCGTGGGGGCTTCAGCGGCCCAGCCACACTGCACCGAGGGCTGCAGAAGGACCCCCGAAGGCGGTGCACTCCGTCTCGCTCACACCCGCTCGCCGACAGCACTCTGTCCTCGTCCCCTCTATTCTTCTGCCGGCCTCTCGTGAAAAAGTGGCACTCTTTATGCTCTCCACGGAGTGCCCCCCCCCCCTCCTCGGCGGGGCCCTCGACGTGTTTATTGTTTGTGCAAAGAGGCGCGGGTCGCAGCGCCGCCCCAGGCCGGCCGAAGCAGGGGTCGGAAACGGCCTAGGGAGCGCGTGAGCCCGTGCGCCCCACCGCTGCCGACGCGCCGCGCGCGGCGGACCGCTCTGCACGGCGGTACTAAAATCGACAGAACTTTGTCAAAACTTCATCAAATCGATCAAACGAGGTCATTTTTGGATTCTACACAAAATTTCCTATCGATTACAAACAATGGTTTAGCGTTTCAAGTGTTTAAAACACGTTATTTTTCAATTATAAGTCAATTTTACCGGCAACCGACAGCCGACTTGATATTTCTCATTCGCTTAAAAAGTGATTTCTGTTTGTTTTAGGTCCATACATGCAGCGAGCCGATTGTTGGCCATAGTTTACTCTGTGGCGTGGTGTGTTTGGAATGTTGATACGACCTCTGGGGCGACCACAGTGATCCAAAACGTAACTTGGACATTTGGTACAAAATTGGTTTTTGCAACTTTGGAGGTTAAAAGCACAGCTTGTAAAATCACGTTTGTCATGTTCTATACGCCTAAGCCACCCAGAATTTTATTCTCTATCGCCCTGTGGTAAGCGTTTTGCGAAAGGAGATCAAACTTCAGATATCTCGCAAAAGTTCCGAAACACTACGAAAACGCCGTAACAGTACAAGCAAACGGGGGAGCTTAATGTAAACAAACTATAGCTCGGATTGAAAATCTGACACCACCACGTTGTAGCGCGGACAATTTTACAAGCCATAGTCTAAGCTCATCGCAATCGGACCATCGGTTCGAAAACAGCAGTATATATTCTAAAAGACAGATTTAACGTCGGGTTTGGTCAGGCGGCGGCAGTATGAGAAATTACTGTGGCGGCGCACTGAACAGGGGTTAAGAGATTTGCTCGCTACGTTCAAACCGATGGTCCGATTGCGATGAGCTTAGACTATGGCTTGTAAAATTGTCCGCGCTACAACGTGGTGGTGTCAGATTTTCAATCCGAGCTATAGTTTGTTTACATTAAGCTCCCCCGTTTGCTTGTACTGTTACGGCGTTTTCGTAGTGTTTCGGAACTTTTGCGAGATATCTGAAGTTTGATCTCCTTTCGCAAAACGCTTACCACAGGGCGATAGAGAATAAAATTCTGGGTGGCTTAGGCGTATAGAACATGACAAACGTGATTTTACAAGCTGTGCTTTTAACCTCCAAAGTTGCAAAAACCAATTTTGTACCAAATGTCCAAGTTACGTTTTGGATCACTGTGGTCGCCCCAGAGGTCGTATCAACATTCCAAACACACCACGCCACAGAGTAAACTATGGCCAACAATCGGCTCGCTGCATGTATGGACCTAAAACAAACAGAAATCACTTTTTAAGCGAATGAGAAATATCAAGTCGGCTGTCGGTTGCCGGTAAAATTGACTTATAATTGAAAAATAACGTGTTTTAAACACTTGAAACGCTAAACCATTGTTTGTAATCGATAGGAAATTTTGTGTAGAATCCAAAAATGACCTCGTTTGATCGATTTGATGAAGTTTTGACAAAGTTCTGTCGATTTTAGTACCGCCGTGCAGAGCGGTCCGCCGCGCGCGGCGCGTCGGCAGCGGTGGGGCGCACGGGCTCACGCGCTCCCTAGGCCGTTTCCGACCCCTGGCCGAAGCCCGCGCCAAACTTGTATTCCCTCGACACACTTCCTTGACAAGCCTCGCGGAGCTTCGCGGAGCCTTGCAGTGGAGAGCGGGGCGACTGGAGCAGGATTCTCTCCCCATTTACGTGAGCCCTCGTTTCTTCTCCCGCAAACCGCATCCACGCCCCATAGGCCGCCCGGCCTAAATCTCATTGTTTTCCAGTTGATTAAAGTTTTTCCCGAGCGCCATCCGTCAAGTTGTTTCGCAGCCCACCGGTCTTCTGGCCCACTGTGCACGGCGGGCCGCCCCTGGAGAGGGCCCCACGGCCCATGGCCTACGGGAGAAAGAGATTGCCGTCGCTTTTTTTGCGAGCCGCCGAGTTCGCGGCACACTTAGCTCCCTCTCTGGCTTCTGTCAGGCAAAATAAATGGGTCATCGGCTGGCGTGGCGTGGCGTGGCGTGGCGGCCTCGCGGCACCCTCCGCGACGGCGAGTGTGTCCAGAAGGGCCCTGGTGGGAAGCGGGCCGCGGGGAGCCGTCCGGACCGAAGGCCTCCGTGAGGAATCAATCCTGGCCGTCGTGGGTCGGGGCAGTCGGCCCGGCCCGTCTGGGATCAATGGCGGAGGCGGAAATGCAGCCGAAGCCGGCTGGAGCGGAGCTGGAGCGGAGCTGGAGCGACGGTGCCAAGTCAATCCGTCACAGCCGCCAGTGCCAGCGCCGCCTGGATGAATGACACAGCGCGATCCAGAGGCTCGGCAGAGGTTTGGGGAGGCAAAGATGCCAAGTCGTACTTGGAAAATACCAAGTTGTACCAGGCTCGGACTGGCCCCCAAAATCAGCAAATTTCCGAGATTCGACCACTTTTTGACCAACTTGGTCGGAAAATCGTTGCGGTCAAAGCCAAAACCGTTGTGGTCAACGTCTTCCCTATACAGGGCATGAAAGAGTACAGTCTTAAGAATACTAGAACGTCGAGGGAGCCCTTTTACGGCGACTAGATTGGACACAGTGGCCACCCAAAGTCAGCAAAATCAGCAAATTTCCGAGATTCGACCACTTTTTGACCAACTTGGTCGGAAAATCGTTGCGGTCAAAGCCAAAAACGTTGTGGTCAACGTCTTCCCGATACAGGGCATGAAAGAGTAGAGTCTTAAGAATACTATAACGTCGAGGGAGGCCTTTTACGGCGACTAGATTGGACACAGTGGCCACCCAAAGTCAGCAAAATCAGCAAATTTCCGAGATTCGACCACTTTTTTACCAACTTGGTCGGAAAATCGTTGCGGTCAAAGCCAAAATCGTTGTGGTCAACGTCTTCCCGGTACAGGGCATGAAAGAGTAGGGTCTTAAGAATACTAGGGCGTCAAGGTAGGCTGTTGGCAAGGATTTTTTTAAATAATTTTTTTTAACAGTATTGTCGAACTTTCATTTTGTTTGACTCGGGCTGCGCTTTGTTAAACGCAGACACGGCCTTGTCTTATCTCCAGCCCCTGCCGCTCCCTCGGCGTCGAAATACGACGAACCGTATAAAGCCGACTCTTAGCCCGAGCTCAACGTTGTTATTGTTGGCCAAAAATAAGAAGGCCAAAGTTCCGTGCGACAAAAGCAGCGCGCCCGCTCCGCTCTCTAAATTTAATCCGGGCCGGACGGGCGCCGCTCTCTCTCTCCTTCTCTCTCGCACTCTCTTTCTGCCAAAGCGGCGGACAGGGATCTGTTTGGCCTGTCGGCTGCCGCTAGTGCCGCTCCCTGTCTGCGGCAACAGAAATAATATGCATTGGTCCAAACGGATTTTCTCTTCCGCTCGGCGGCGGGGCGGGGCGGACTTTTTCTCCTTTTGCGGCGCCGCGGTACAGTCCCGCGCAGCGTACCTTATAAATATGTATTGAAATCCGCGCTCCGGTCCGGAACACAAGTGGCAACAAGAAGGAGCCACCCTGCGAGTCCACGCCCTCCAGGCCCTGCAGGCCCTCCAGGCCACCGGGATGATTGCTCTGCGGCGCCGTTGGCGTTCTTGTTGGCGTTCTTGTTGGCGATCTTGTTGGTTCGGCGCGCGTGCTCGGCGTGCTCGGCGTGCCGCCACTGCAAGGCCGCCGTCGGCAGATTACCGCGAATCACCAAGTCAAAGCTCGACTCCGGTGGTCGGCAAGAGGTCTGCAAGAGGGCGCGGAGCGCGGAGAGGCCGCCGTCTAGCTTTCTAGCTTTCTAGGTCAGCGGGTACCGCCAGCAGATCGCGCGTCTCCCACGCCAGCGGAACTCTCATTGCCGCCGCCTCCGAGCATAGTGGGCTGGAAGACCGGTGAGGCGGCCGAAACTCTAGACGCGTTTTGAGCTCCAGAGTCGCGAAATGAAGCTGGAACGGAACGTGTGACTCCACCAATGGATTCCTAGTTCGGAGAGCAATCCATTGGTGGGGTCACACGTTCGCTTCGAGTCCCATTTAGCGACTCTGGAGCTCGAAAGGCGTCTAGAGTTTTGGCCGCCTCCACCGGTCCTCTGGCCCACTGTGCCAAGTAGCGCAGCGCCGGCGACACCGCGAGAGGCAGGCAGCGAGGCGGGCGGGCGCGGCGAATGGAGCATGAAGCTGCCGGAATGCACTTACGCCCCCCTCCCCTCCCCCCGCCCCTTTCTTGGCTCTGGAAGCTCCAGGGCTCCGCTGCTCCGCTGCTCTGGTGTGTCGCACCGCCCGTGTCGATTCACCCCGCCAGGCTGCCATCCTCCCGAACCCAGAGATGAGGTCCTTTGTGTGGCAGGAAGGGGTCTCTCGGCGCAGAAAGGCGCGCTGCTCACCTGTGAGCCTGCCAGCCTGCCTGCCTGCCTGCCTGCCTGCACGCCTGCCTGCCTGCCTGCCTGCCTGCCTGCCTGCCTGCCTGCCAGCCTGCCTGCCTGCCAGCCTGCCTGCCTGCCTGCCTGCCTGCCTGCCTGCCTGCCTGCCTGCCTGCCTCCCTGCCTGCCTGCCTGCCTGCCTGCCTGCCTCCCTGCCTGCCTGCCTCCCTGCCTGCCTGCCTGCCTGCCTGCCTGCCTGCCTGCCTGCCTGCCTGCCGCCTGCCTGCCTGCCTGCTGCCTGCCTGCCTGCCTGCCTGCCTGCCTGCCAGCCTGCCTGCCTGCCTGCCTGCCTGCCTGCCTGCCTGCCTGTGCCTGCCTGCCCGCCTGCCTGCCTGCCTGCCTGCCTGCCTGCCTGCCTGCCTGCCTGCCTGCCTGCCTGCCTGCCTGCCTGCCTGCCTGCCTGCCTGCCTGCCTGCCTGCCTGCCTGCCTGCCTGCCTGCCTGCCTGCCTGCCTGCCTGCCGGAGTCTCATTACTGACGCAATCCCCGCACCAATCGACTGCCGGCAGGAAGCGCGCCAGGGTGGAAATCAGACAGCAGGACGCGCCGCCTCGCTTATTCCCCTTGACCCTTCTTTTCGAGTTTATTCCTTTCAATTTTAAATTTGCGTTGTTGTGAGGCGGCCAGCAGTGCGCGAGGGACGCAGGGCCTGGCCGCCTGGCCGCCTGGCCTTCAGACGCCGCCGGGCTGCTGCGTTGCTCGCCGCTCGGGGCGCCCCGGCCGGCCGGTCTGCAGATAAGCACAATCAAGATGTATTGCCGGGCTCCCCAGGCCCCTCGCCGTTCACGGGGGGCTTAATTGATGGCCCGTTTCTGCTGTGCCTCCAGGGGGGCTCCCCTGGGGCCGCGGAGGTTCATTTTTCCAGACCGTTGCAGTGTTTGGAATAGCGGTGTGTGTGTGTGTGTGTGTGTGTGTGTGTGTGTGTGTGCATGTGCATGTGTGCGGGTAGCCCACGCTGATTATGCAGGCAGCGCAAACAAGCAGTGCTGCCGGTCCATATCGACCATCTAATGTGTGCCGTCCAAACGCCGTGCGGCCGTGCGGCCGTGCAGTGTCGGACACGGGGCCAAACACGTGTCGCGTCCCGAAGCCGAAGCGCGCCAAAGCGTCAGCACAGTGAGAACAACGGCTTTTCTGTTTCGTTGCAATTGTTGGGCATAATTACTACTGGCGAATTTTGCCGCTCCCGGGTAAGCGAAAAGGAGCACGATTCGGGGAGCTTACACACAAACTGGTGTAAGGTTCGGAACGGCCGGCAGCTCCGGTTGCACGGCGGCGAGCCCGAGGCACCCGAGGCGAGCCCTTTCCTTTACTTACTTTGGTGCTCTACTTGTTGCGGCGTTACCTGAGATCTCGCCACGCGGGGCCCACGGGGGGCCCACCACTCCCCGCGCCCGACGTGCATTCTCTCAGGCTCTCTCATCAACGGCTTCTGACCAATTAGGCGGACTTCTTCCATCGCGCTCCGAGTCGTCGCTCCGTCTCCGTCTGTGGGGCGTCCCGCACGGGTGCGAGAGAGACAGCGCGACTCTCGGAATCACCCGCACGCCTCGGTGGCGGCGGGGGAAGGGGCTTCACGACGGCACCCTTGGAACCCCTGGAGCCCTTGGAGGAGGTGAAGGGCACCCTGCCCTTTCGCCGCGTCGTTCGTGACGAACAGCGCCGTCCTCGGCGCCGTCAAGACCTCCTGGAAGTAAGTGTCTTCCTCTCGGCGGCGGCGGGGCCGGCGGCCGCGTTTTAACCGCAGGCCGCTTCAAACCCGAAACGAGATTCGTTAAGCTCCGCGTCGAGCCTTCCCTCGAGGGCGACTAGCGACTTCAGCGGACCGATTCCGAGAGTCGTTGTCGTCGCTCCGTCTCTATCGCACCTGTCCGGGACGCCCCATGAGTGCGAGAGAGACAGCACGACGAATGTGTCTGCAGGACCGCGGCGTGTTTTCCTGTTCCCTTTCCTGACCCGCGTCCCTCCTCCTTCTCTTGGGGTGCCGGCGTGGCGGGGCGTGGCGGGGCGGCGCGGGGCGGGCCGGACTGGCCGGACAGGCAGCCAGCCGAGCTGGCAGACAGGCGGCTGGCCGGACGGGACTCCCTGGCCTATCCTCCCTCGGCCGGCGCCACGGCCCCCGCGCCGCCCCCGCCGCCCCCAGCACCCTAGCCTCCCCCTCTCATCGATCCCCGCGGGATGGGATGCGTGGCGCCCCAGCGCCTCCAGCCGCCTCCAGCCGCCGTCTCCAGGCCCTCCAGCCGCCGCGGCGCGCCGCCTCCAGCGCCTCCAGCGCCTCCAGCGCCTCCAGTCCGGCCGGGCCGCCGCTCTCCAGCCGCCCGCTGGCCGTCCGGTACCACACGGTACCTCCCTCCTCTGTAGGCCCCCGACGCGGACCGGCCCAACCGGACGAAGTCCTATATTTAAACACCACTGCAGATGATCGGTCGACCTCCGCGCACGGTCCCAACAACAGCACACAAGCGTACTTCCAGCCAGCTCCTCCAGCCCGACGGCCCTCTCTGATGGGGTCGCGACTCTCGGGTCGAGGAGAGCTGGGCGAATGACCACTGAAGTGCAAGCGGGGTCGGCAGCGCTTTGGAACCGACCAGGAAAATCCGGAACAGATGTCGTGGCGAAAAGCAGCGCCAACTGGCCTCTAATTGCCGGCCGAGGCGGCGGTGCGGCGGGGCCTCAGATGTTGCGCGGCGCCGGCCGCAAGACGCTAACAGCCTCCTCGTCGTGCTGCGCAGTGCTCGGCGCCTAGCCTAGGCCTGGCACAGCCCGGCCTCCGCGGCGCCAATTTTCAACTGCTGTTACATCTGGAAGCTGTCGGCGGCACCGGGCGGGTCCTAATGGAGAGGACGCCGAGGAGAGGCAGACCCCCCACCCCCACCCTTTCCCCTTTTCCTCTCCCTCACACACACACTTACACGCACACTTACACGCGTAGACACGACATCCCACTCGCCAACATGATGCGCATTACATTGCACACACACTCGCAGGCGCGTCCACGCACATCCCCGTGGCCTTGGGCGTATAAGTCTCCATCTCGGACTGACGCCGACGCGCCGCATGGCCGGCTGCCTCTCCCACGAGGCTAACAGGTCGAATTACCCCGTAGAACGACAAGCCCCCCGTGCCTGATGACCCCCGGCCGGCGCGGCCCGCCCAAAGGCCGCCCAAAGGCCTACGTCGTCCTGCAGGACGAGAAAGGCGGCGGGGCCGGCCGGGGCCGCGAGAGGCTTAGCGCTTAGGGGAGGCCGCTTAAGAGAGGTCCAACCACTTGTGGACGCAGAGCGACGCAGAGCGAGGCAGAGCGAGGCGCGGCGAGGGGCAGCGAGGCCGCCGCAACGAGGTCACAAGACTCTTTTCCGCGTCTCGAAACTCAGTTAGGCGGCAATCAAATGACACGGCTTCGTTTCCGTTCGTTGATTGTTTTTCAAGAAAGTTTCATCGCTTTCAGCTCGAAGAAGGGGCTGTCTTCTTAAAGCCCGGAGTTAGCCGGGAGTGGCGACGCGAAGGACGAAGCCAAGCCACTCGATGGCGCCGCGGAGGTGGCGCGGTGGCGCTGGGAAGTTGTCAGTCACCGCCTCGCCGCCTGGTAGGCGCATGAATATAAACCCGATGGCAGCCGTCTGAGGCGCGTCGCGCGGCCACCGCGACGACGCTCCACCCGCCCCGCCCCGCCCCGCCCCGCCCCGCCCCGCCCCGCCCCGCCCCGCCACGGCCACCACGCCTCACGCATTTAGGCATTATCTCCCCAGAGCCGAGCCGAGTGCACTTAATATTTCAGCGCGGGCCGCATGTTTCATGTGCCCCCCCCCCCCCGGCCAGTGGCGTAGGAATGCGACAAGTTAAACTTTCCGCCCTTATCCGCGAGATACTACAGCATTGGGCCGGTCACAGGACGTAATCCCGGAGGAATATCGCTGTCTCTGTCGCACTCGTGGCGCGAGCCGCAGGGGCGCGAGAGAGACAGAGCGACGAGACGACTCCTTGAAAGCACAGCCCGCGCGACGTAGCCCGGCCTGATTCCAGCCAGTTAGAGATTAGGAATCCTTTCCCCCGCCTCCGCCGCGCCGCCGCCCCTCGGAGCTCGTCGACGTCGTGAACGTCATTCACCCGTCGCGCGACCCTTTGTGCCCGGCGGCGCTCCGCTTGCTCCGCTCGAGTCGTCGTCCCCGTCATTTTCATCCTCTTTGTCATCCTCATTTCATCTTCCGTGTCTGCCCTCCGCACCGTGCCGCGCCGTGCCGTGCCACTCCTTTCCGCGCCGGTCACGCGGATGCTGGCGCGCTGGCGCAGGACTTTTGGGGAACCTCCGCGGAATGAAAGGCGTCGTGGCAGGTGGGCGGAGGGAGATGGACAGGAGGGTGGGGCTAAGCCCGGCCGGCTACTGGACCCCTCTGGGCCCTCTGGGCCCTCTGGGCGCGCTCCTCCGGCGTCTCAAATGGAGCGAGGGTTGCGGGGGCTGCGGGGGCTGCCGGCCGGGCCCGAGGGGCCTGCCGCAGAACGGCCCCGGAAACGGGCCGCACCCATCGGCGCCGCCATCGCCGCCATCGCCGCCATCGGCCCCGCCAGCGTTTTTGGCGCGCATTTTCCCCGAAGCTGGTCGGCGTGGCGTTCAAAGGGCTGGGCGGGCAGGGCAGTCGGTGCGGGCAGTGCGAGGGCCGCGTGGCGGGGAGGGGGAAGGGACGGGGAGGGATGGGGCGTCTGGGTACTCATTAGGCCACTTACGCATTCGAGGACAGTGCTTGGGAGGGAGGCAGGGTCAGAGGCTGTCTCGCTGGTGCCGCGCCGCGCGCACCACTGTAGGGATTCTTTTCTTTTCCTATCTCTCTCTCTCTCTCCCCCTCAGGCCATCGCACATCCATCATCCTCCGCATCATTGTGGCGGCCGGTGCGTTATTCGCACCGCCCTGATGGACTTCTCGGAGTGCTGTCCGATCCGTTTCCCGGCTCGCCATTTCAGGCAGGCAGGCAGGCAGCCAGCCAGCCAGGCAGCCAGGCAGGCGAGCGTGCCCCAATCGCAGCACAGCGTGCGTGTGACACCCCTCGCTGCGTAGCTGCTTTCTTGTTGTTGATTTTTTTTTCGCACAATTTATTATTTTCCTCTTTTCCCCCTTTCCACTTGTCGCTTTGTGATCCAGTTCGACCCCTGCCCTGGTGCGTGGGAGCTTTGAAAAAGTAAATCTGCAGTGTTGAAGCAAACTGAAGTGACTCATTTTCAGTCGGTGGCCGCTCCAAAGTGTCCTCAAACTACATGATGGATGGGGCGTCACACAGATTTGGACGAGGTCAGCAGGCCCTACAGTGTGCCTACCCGGTGCGTCGGGCCGCCGCCTTCTCGTATTTATTGACGGGATGCTCGTTAACACCTGAGTCGCACCACGCCCCACCACGCCACGCCACGCCCCACCACGCCCCACCAGGCAATTAAGCCCGGGGTCCGTTCGGCAAACACTATAGCACCTCGTAGGGCCTCGTAGGGCCTCGTAGGGCGGGGCATTAAAACGCGGAGGCGCCGTCCTAGACTCCCGGCGAGCCCCAATCGAGGCGCCGCGCCCGCCAGCAGGCTGCTGTCCCTCTCGCACTCAGGACGCGTCCCGTTGAGGTGCGAGAGAGACAGAGCGACACTGATCGGAAGCAGCCTGCAGTCGCTCCCCGAATGGCATTCCTGATGATACTTGGGAGATTCTTCCTCGGCCATCATCAGAGACCGTGCCGCCTCATCGCCCGCCCGCCTGCCTGCCTGGCGGGTCGCTGCCGGGGCGAGGTCCCGGGGGTCCCGGGGGCCTCGTTTGGGGCGATGGGATTGGCGGATGAAGGGGAGAGAGGCGAGAGCGGAGCGCCTCGGCACGTTATTCTAATTAATTATTATCGGGCCGCACGCGCCTGGTCACGTGGTGTCGCTGTGCCTCTGTCGCTAGTGCCGCTCGGCCGCGTGCGCTTTCAAGTCAAAGGGTGCGGTTCGAATCCCTGCCCGGGGGAGAGGCAGCGCCACAGGTAGGGGCATCTTCACATAAGTCAGGGTGAGGCTGTCCGTTCCGCGCCGCCCTTCTCAAATGCCTTCGCTCAGCTTCAACGTGGGCCCTGCCGCCCTGCCGCCCTGCCGCCCTGCCCGGCCGCCCCCTCCACCGCGAGAGGTCGACTTCCCCGAGGGAAATCTGCCCTCCTGTCCTGCAACGAAATACATCCTCACACACTGGCGCGCACGCGCGGACGCACGCACACAGACAGCCCCCTCCCCTCCCCCTCGCTTTCTCAATGACGGGCAGCCCGGGCAGTAGCAGGCAAATGCCGGGGCCGCCGGGCGGGACGGGCCGGGCGTCGAAATTAAAACAGGCGACGCCGAAAAAGCGCCACTGTTGTCTGGGACTCCGAGAGTAGCTCTGTCTCTCTCGCAGCTATACGGGACGCGCCATGAGAGCGAGAGAGACAGAGCGACGACAAGGACTCTCGGAATCAGTCTGCAGGGACGCTGGGAGGGGTCGCCGGGGACATTAAAGGTGGCGGCACCAAGTCGCGCTCTAAAAGGGCGTCGTCGCCGTCGTCGTTCCGAGACTACTCAAGTCGGCAGCCCGTCGTCATGGCCCGCGCCGCCGAGGCCCTTACGGCGGAAGGGTGCCCCGGGGCCCGGGGCGCGTCAAGCCTCGCCGTCGTCGGCGTCAAGTGCCCGTCCCGGCCGTGGCCCTGACCGCCCTGACCCACGCCGTCGTCGGGCTGCCGCGACCACAGGTGGCCGCCGCGGCGGCGCCTTTCTGGAAGAAGCGAGAAAAATGAGGTTCGCGTCGCATCATCCGTTCCATTTTGCCGCCGCCGTCGCCGCCGTCGCCCCGCGGCCGAAATTGGCCCGGCGAGATGAGGCGCTGCCTTGGCGCTGCCGACGCCGCCACCTCGCACTTTGTTATCCCGCATTGTCCCTCGGCGGCCGCGGCCACAAAGAGTTCGCCTCGCCTTTGTTCCGCCGGCCGGCCTGCTTCGGGACTTGCATGTCTTCCGCCTGGAAGCACGGGAGGGGTCGAGCAGAGAAAAGGGGGGGGGGATGAGTTGGGATTCTCACGCCAACCAAATGAGGCCCGGAACTGCTCCCGATTCCTCCAGGAACAAGCTGTTGGGGTCAAGATTGGGGTGGTTCTAGTTGATCCGAGCCTGCTGTACCGGAACCGAGGCTGGGACGCCTCGCGCGGGCCTCTCCAAGGCATCCATAAAAGACGTGAGGTCGAAGAGGGGATTCGGTCTTGCTGTATTATGTACTGTTGCAGGGTTTACCCGCCCCAGCGAGGCGAGGCGAGGCGAGGCGACCTCGGAAAAACAAGTGCGGTTACGGTGTGGCGGTCCGGCGAGCCGCAACCGGCTAAAAGTTTCAAACTGCTTACCCGTGCCCCCCATCCCCCTGCAAATTATTTAGTCAACAAAGTGTCGGTAAATTTCCCCCCTCCAAGTTTATGTACTCTTTCCGAGGGTGCTACACGCCGCACTGTACGACCTCGTCGTGAAGCAGGCATAGGCGTACGTACAAACGCGTGCCCCCTCGCGCATTCGTGGCCCCATTGTGAGCGCGGGAATATTAAGAGAAAGAGAGAGGGGGAGGGGGAGGGGAGGGGGAGAGAGAGCCCCTTCCCCCATGCGCCCGCTGCACAGGGGACAAATACCGCAATCGGGAAAGTTGCTCGGCGAAACGGCGCGGCCATGGCCATGGGTATATAAACGCACGATGCAGGAAATTTTCTGCCTCGTGGAACGGCAGGCGGAGCGGTGCGGGCAAACTCGGGCATACCGGTGCAGCGCGCAGTGGGCCGTGCGTGGCCGCGCGGCGCAGCGGGGCCGATTTGTCTAGCTGCGCTGGTCCACGCGGCACACACACACACACTCGCAGACTCACACGCACACGCTGACTCACCCGCCGAATCGACGCGCCGGGTAAATTTTTAATGGCCTTGGCCGCTGAGGCAGCTAAGCTAGTCTGCCGGTGAGTAGCCGCCCCACCAGGCGGCCGCATGATCTGGGGGCCCGCTTTCTTTCCCCGCTCCTCGCCGCCCCGGGGCCGTGGGGCCGTGGGGCCGTGGGGTCGTCGGTGCCGTCCTCGACCAGCAGTGGGGCCCTGGATCTCGGCTTAGGGGCTAATTGCACCTCGTCCGCCCCGGGCCCGGCGGACCCCGGGACCGCCCTGAGGCTCGGTGACGAAAAACGCCAAAAAGTTTCGGAAAGCGTGCAAATGAAGGGATCAGAAAAAATCTCATTCAACGAACGTTAATGAAAGCAGATGATCCGTCGCGTTTCACAACTGCTGTGATAGCCGAGAGGTTAGAGACGTGGGATCGAGTTACCGCAGGCCGGCGTTCAAATACCAGCGTCACAAAAGTTTTTTCGACTTGCTGTCCTACGGGTGGTGGTTCGAGGCCATCCGAGCGGAGCCGTGTGCAACAGACCCACATGCCGGAGGTTCGACTCCTAACAAATATTTCCATTTAATTTTACTGCCTCACCCAGTGCGGTTGAAACCCGTGAACGTGAGCCCGCTCTGTGCATGGGACGTGGTGGTCCAGGGAGTAGAGGCGTCGGTTCCCAATGCTAGGGTCGGCGGTTCGACTCCCCCAACTTCTTGCGAAATTTTGACCGGGTCGGTCGAGTCCTGTTGCGTCAAGAACCCACCTCACGCCGGCACCCTCATCATGGGCCGTGGTGGCCGAGAGCGTAAAGTCGTGTGATCCCGGTGGCGGGGTCCGGGGATCGAATCTCATCATTTCGTTACATTTTTCGACTGCCTTCCTCCCACTGCAACTCAAACCCGTCGTCCAACACGCTGCCAGACGTACAAGCGTGATAGCGTAGTGGTCAGAGTCACATTCACCTGGCCACTCCGCTGTGGGTGTCTAAAAAGCAATCCGCTTCGGCGGGTTGGCCTCGGCACTGGAGCGATGGAGTATTTGATCCATCAATCCAGACCATCCGGTGTGTGGTTGCGGGTGGTGCCTCCTTGACTCGTCGGGGAGGCGATGATAAGTCCTTTGAAGCTGGCCTAAAACGCTGTATGTTCGGTACGGGAGCGCCGGACAGTGGGGGTACCATGGGGTACACAACCAACCCTACGAAAACAAGAAGCTCCCACCAAACCTCTTCTCTGTCTGAGTCTCTCTCTGTCTCTCTGTCGTCTCACTCTACGTCCCGCCCCTCAAAGAGCTTCGTACTGGGTGCTCTCACCCAGCTGCCTGAGCTTTGGGGTCCTACTGGGTCCCCCGGCGAACGCTTAGAGTCGCTGACGGGATTAACCCCAGGTACCTGATAGCACCGGTTCCCATCCCGAACACCGAAGTAAAGCAGGAGGCCTCCCCATTAAGACTGGGGAGGGGGTGTAGAGTTCAAATTTTTTTTTTTCCCCTTTCAAATTTCTCAGTCAGTCATCTGCTAAAAACAGTGACGAGCGGAAAAGAGCTCGCCGCGTCGCCCTGCCGTAGATAAGCTGCCGCGGCTTAAAGGTTAAATGGCGGAGGCGACGGCGGGAGCTGGGGGCGACGCGACGCAGATAGATGATGGACGTTGTGGGTCCCCTCGCCAAATTGGCGGGGTCAGCGCCGGTCACAATGCGGCCCGTGACACGCGGCTAAACCACCGAACGCCCACCTCACCCCGCCCCGCCCCGCCCCGCCACGCCCCGCCACGCCCGACTTGCCGGCTTTAATCATTACAGCGCTAATTGCGGCCTCTGTGGTCGACCGACAAGTCGGCCGAGCCTTGGCGGCGCGGGGCGGCGGGGCGGACGGGAACGGGGAGGACGGGGTCGGGGTGGGGCTAGTTGTCGTGGTCTGGAGGGGGAGGGGCGAGGGGTAGAAAAAGAGGCGAAACACAACGGGCCGAGCCAACATAGCCAACAGTGCCGCAGTGTCCCGCTCCCCCTCGGCGTCAGCAGGTGACTGGTGGACTGGTCCACTAGCGGGTGCGCCGCATAGGCCGAATAGGCGTGCGGGTGTGCGAGTGAGACGGGATGCGGTGTGTCGGGGAGATGCGGTGCGGCGAGTGCTGCGGGGCCTGCCTTGGGCCTGGCTGGTCTAGCGTCTAGCCCTGCAGACTGATTCCGAGAGTCGTTTTCGCCGCTCTGTCTCTCTCGCACCCAGGCGGGACGCCCCGCGAGTGCGAGAGAGACAGTGCGACGGAAACGACTCTCGGAATCAGTCTGCGGGGCCTTGCCGGACTGCTGGCCTTGCCGTGTTTGCCGAGGGCGTGTCCCTGGCATGCCCGTCCGCCGCGCTGCCCCCCTGGCTGCCCCCTGGCTGCCCCTCTGGCCCACTGGCGGCGCTCTGGCCACTCCCCGACGGCGCTCTTTCTTCCTCTCGTCTGTATCGTCGCCTCCCGCCGCTTGGCGCAGCGTAGTGACCCCTGCCTGCCTGTTGTGTTGCAGACCGAGGACTGAGCCTGCATGGCGCGGGGCCGGTGGTCGTCGGCGGGGCCGCGGGGCCGCGGCGGCCGTGCCCTGCCGCCAGTCCGGACATGAAGCCGCGGGGGCCGCGAGCCATGGCCCCAGCCGCGGGGCCCACGGGGGGCGGGCAGGGGCAGGCCGTCGGGCAGGCCCCCCTAGGGGTACCCCGCCCGTAGCGCGACATGGCGCAGGCGACCCAGCATGACGAGCCCATGCCTGAGGTGAGTTTCTCCTTGACGGTTCATCGTTTGCTTGCCGTCCCCCGCGCTGTGACGACGTCCCTGTTGCAGGCGGAGATCCTGGAGGCCACCCCGGAGGCGGTGCAGCGATGGCTGGGGGACCGGCCGGAGGTGCTGGAGCGGGTGCTGCGCACCGCGCCCCAGGAGCTGCTGCAACGCGCGCTGGTCAGGCTCGGCCCGGAGCGCCCGGACCGCCAGCGGCCGCCCGAGCAGAGCGTGGCCCGCTTTAGCAGCGCGGGCAGCAATGGCGACGGCGGCGGCAGCGGGGGCCGCGGGGCGCCGAGTCCGGAGCAGAGCAACAACGGGGACGTGGTTGGCGCGGTGCCCCCGGGCGCCCAGCCGTCCCAGACCCAGGCCGCCAGCGTGCAGCCCGGCCGCGCCAAGAGGAACTCGGTCACCTCGGACCTCTTCCAGATGTGGCTCGGCGCCTCCCCCATCAAGCGCGCCAAGTCGCCCAGCAGGTCAGTACGTCAGTCCGAGGTAGACAATGAAAAGACAATGAAAAATCTGGAATGGGGAAACCCAAGCGGTTGCAGCGGGTTGCAGTGATCGTCCTGCCGCGTCCGCGGTCCGGGGACGTTGTCCGGGTGCGTTGTCCAGGCCGCGCACCTGGCCGCGCACCTGCACTGCACACGAGGCGCTCGTCAGCTATTCATGCGTCCAGGCCGGCGGCGTGTTTAGGCGGAGCAGGGGCGGCGGTGAAAATGGGGAGGGGTGGGTATGGAGCACGGCCAACCCCTCCAGTCCAGCCAGCCCAGCCAGGCCGTGGGCTTGTCCGCCACGCAGGCTGCTTTTGCATTGCAGAACAAAAGAGCCCCCCGGACGCTTGCCAGCCTCGCCTGCAGCCTCAGTCCGAGAGTCCTCTTCGTCGCTCTGCCTCTCTCGCACTCGTGGGTGGATCTTCTGGGTGCGAGAGAGACAGCGGCGAGGACGACTCTCGGAATCGGGTCTGCGGGGCCCGGCCGGCGCTGCGGAGGTGATGGCGTCGACGGGATGCCTTCACGCCCTTCCCCGTCCCCTCCTCGTCCTCCGCCTCCGCCGTCACCGCCGGCAGCGCGCCCATCCCTGCTTCATTGTCTTGCAAATATTTAAAGTCACCCTCCGCGTTTACGCCTCACGGACGCGCTGTTGTACGGCTCGTGAGTGTGTGCGTGAGTGCGTGTGAGCGCGTGAGAGCGTGTACGTGTGAGTGAGCGCTCCCCGACAGCCCCATCGCGTCTGGTGCGGGGCGTGCGGGGCAGGGCGCGCATGCGGCGTGAAAGGCCGGCTCCTGGGCGTGCTCGTCGTCGTCGTCGTCCTTCGCCCCGAGGCCCGAGGGGCCCGAGGGAGGGAAGGAAGCCGCGAGGGAAGCCGGGTAGAAGAGAAGAGCGCCCCGAGATAAAAGAGGATCGGATCGGTGACGCCGTGCCGCGCCGTGCCGCGCCGTGCCGCGCCGTGCCCCACCGCTTGTTGTGCGTGCCGAGTCGGTCCGCGTCAGCAGATGTGCCTGCGGCTGGAGCCCCGCCCCGCCCCGCCCCAGCCTTTCGCGCGGGCCGCGGCGCGGCGGCCACCACGCCCGGATGGCTCTGCCCCGCTCTGCCCCGAGCTCTGCCCTCAAATTGGCGCCGCGTAAGCTATTCGTACGGAACGCGCTGAAACAAGGTTTGCCGCCGTGAAGAGCTCCTAGCGCCCCCGCCTCCCTCCCCCGGAGTACGGCCACGCTACGCCGCCCAGCCGGCAGCGCGCTGCTCGGCGCTGCTTATTCTATGCAAAACCGAGGCCGAGGCACGCCGAGGCACGCGCCCTTGGCCGCCGCGCCTCGCCGCGCCGCACCCCGCCCTGCGCGAGAAACGAATCGCAGACTGTTGCTCGGCGACTCGGCGCCAGACTTCCCCCGTTCTTTATCTTTATTATTAGGAAATGCGTTGCCGGCGGCGCTTTGGGACCGAACCTGGGTGAAATCCCTCCCTCTCCCCCCTTTCCCTTTTCCCCTCGCAGCGCGCGGCGCGCCGAGGGCCCCCGCGGGGACTGGCCGCGATGACCCGCCCGCGGCATGGCGCACAGCGCGCACCGCGCAGCCCGCCCCACTGAAAGAAAAATAATTGCGAAACCAGCAGCGGTCGCCTCGCTGCTCCGTTTGCGTTTGAGGGACGGCGTCCCGGGCGGCGGGGCGGCCGCGGCCAACGAGGCCAAAAGAGCCACCAAGCAGTTCCCAACCTCCTCGGACTCGCGACCGGTAATGGCGGCTGAAAATCGTCCCGACCGCGGGGCCAAAATTATTCGCCCCCTTCCTTCGCTGGAAAAATATTTGCTTTCGTTAGAGACAGACGACAGACTCTTTTCGACCAAATTTGTGAGGTTACTGGTCCCAAAATCGTCGTCGGTTCGAGACGAACCGTTCAGTAGCGACAATGTTTAGAGTGAAGGCGACCAGGGTGGTGCTGGAATCGCATTCCGTTTCGGCGCCACCGTATGCTGCGTGTCCGTCGGCCGGTCCCGCGTCTGTCTTCGGGCCCTTTGGGTCTTTGGCCGCCCCCTCCTCCCTCTCGGAGACCCGCTCTCCCTCCTGTCCTCCTCCTCCTCTGCAGACTGATTCAGAGTCGTGTTCGTCGCTCTGTCTCTCTCGCACTCGTCGGGCTCCCCGCACACGTGCGAGGGAGACGGAGCGCCCGCCCGCCCCGGCCCGGCCTTCTGGCCTCACGTCGCGGACTGCTTGTTCCTTGTTCCGACCAATGAATAATGCAGACAATCCACGGACGCTGCGCCGCTGCGCCGCTGCGACGCAGCGAGGTGTGCGCCTCGTGCCTCGCGCCAGCCTCGCGCCGCCCTGGAGGGCCTGGAGGGCCTGCAGGCCGACTCACCGTCTCTCTCGCACGGAGGGGCCGGCGGAGGGTCGTGGTGGTGGCCTTGTTAGGGCCCTGGCCTAAGCCGCGGCCGTATAACTCCGGGCTCTCGGGGCGGAAGGCGGCAAGGCGGCAAAGGGAGAGGCTGTCGATACCCCGCGCCGAGATTGGCTGGACTTAAGGCCGTAGAGCGGAGAGCCCCTCGCGCGCGGCGTATCGACGCACCGATTCTTTCTTTGAACTGATAAGTTGCCGTACTTAGGCCCGGCACGGCGCGGCCGCCGCTGGGTTGGAGCAGCCCCTGGCTGGGCAGCCCGGCGCACTAAAAAGATTAATAACCTACGTAACTGTGGAGCGCTCTCTCTCCGTTCGACCCCTCAAAGCTGCGCGTGTTCCAGGTCCGTGGGGATGGGCGAGCGCATGCGCGCGCTGCAGCAGCTGGACGAGCGGGACCTGTTCATGGAGCTGATCCGCGACGTGGCCACCGAGCTGGACATCGACGTGCTGTGCCACAAGATCCTCGTCAACGTGGGCCTGCTCACGCACGCCGACCGCGGCTCGCTCTTCCTGGCGCGCGGCTCGCCCGACCAGCGCTACCTGGTGGCCAAGCTGTTCGACGTCACGGTCGAGACTGGTGGGTGTAGCGCCTTCCCTTTCAAGCTTCTTCCCAGCGGCCTTCAGGCACCTCTCTAACCCTCCCATTCCTTGGTCGCTTTTCAGAGCTGGAGGAGGCGCTGGAGAAGGCCAGGACCGAAGAGCTGCGGATCCCGTTCGGCACGGGCATCGCCGGATGGGTGGCGCAGAACAAGGAGGTCATCAACATCACCAACGCGTACGAGGTAGGGCGCCGCCCCGTGGCCTGGACCCGCCTCCGTCCCCAAGGACACAAACGCGCATCAACAGTGCCGTGTGTCGCCGCCCCCGCCGCCCCCGCCGCCCCCGCCTCGCGGACGGGCCTCCAAAACTTTCCCAGGGCCCCGCCCCGCCCCGCCCCGCGCCACACCAAAGCCTGGTCCAGGCAACACGAGCGACCGTGGCGCCGCTCACGAGGACGTCGTCGTGCGGCTGCCGGCCGCGACGTCCCGCTGGTCCCGTTGGTCCCGTCCACCCCCTGTTTAGCGGGCAAGCGCGCGTGGCCGCCACGCCCCTCGCCCCTCGCCCCTCGCCCCTCGCCCCGCCAGCGCTATTTATAGGCCGAATTTTGTTTGGCAAGGCAGCGAGGCGAGGGGAAGGGGAGGGGTGACAGTGTTCCCACACGCTCGCCCCGTGTACACGCGTACTGGCGCGCCGCGCCCATCAGAATCAATTAATTAAATTAACAGGCAAGCCGGCGGCCTTTATTTGCGGATAATTTATCAGCAGCAACGCGCGAAGGGCCTGGAACCCCCGCCCCCCGCCCCGCCCTGCGTCTCGGCGTAATGGATGGCGGAGTAAGCGGTTCTGCGGGCTGCAGCGCGGCCGCGCGGGGGCGGCGACGTGGAGGCGGAGGCGGCGGAGGCGGCGGAGCGGCGAAGGTCCAGCAGCGCGGCCGGCGGCGCGCCCCGAAAACGCGCCAAGACGGTGGACGGGACGGAGTGATAAGGGTGGGAGGGGAGGGCAGGGGGAGGTCAGGTCGGGCGGGGTTTCGTTTTGAGAAGCTCCAGACAAAAAAAACCACTTGGTCGGCGACATCCTAGGAGCGGGCGCTTGTGGTGTTTTATCGGTTCCTTGTATGTATACGAACTGCCGAAAAGACACTTGGACGAAATCCGACACCCCCTGTGGCTTTGGTACGGGTCTGAACACCCCAAAAACAGCTGTTTTCGAGGGTTTGGGACTAGATGGGTTCTCGCAAACCGAGATCCAAAAAAGTACCCAAATGGGTCTCAGATACTCAAAAAAATGCGCTCTTTCGAATGCCGTGTCGAACGAGGCTCTACGACGTCGGGTTTGGATGCTACGGGCTCTCAAAGTTGCTCAATTTCACTATTTTTACTGAAGATTTGAGCATATCAGGGCCGTTTGAAGTAGACCATCGGCGATTTCGCTCCTCTTTGTCTTAAATGGTGCCAACCCATAGGTAAACACCCCCACAAAAGTTCAGCCATGTCAGGCAATTATTAGAGGAACTGTGAACAATTTAAGTTTTGGGTCATTTTACCACTAGGCTTAGGTAGTTTTGGGTCCAGAAAAATAATTTTTTTAGCTATCTACTTTTGATTAGCACCTCTTGAAACGCCTTTTTAACATGGTGCCTCAAAACTTTTATTCGAGGACAAACTTGTCTTTTTCTAGCTGTAATTGGAACATAACTTGGAGATACGGCTTTTGGTCTGCCTCATACGGTTTTTGATTTGCCGCATACGGTTTTTTGTTTGCCCTATACGGCTTTTGGTCTGCCTCATACGGTTTTTGATTTGCCGCATACGGTTTTTTGTTTGCCCTATACGGCTTTTGGCCTGCCTCATACGGTTTTTGATTTGCCACATACGGTTTTTTGTTTGCCCTATACGGCTTTTGGTCTGCCTCATACGGTTTTTGATTTGCCGCATACGGTTTTTTGTTTGCCCTATACGGCTTTTGGTCTGCCTCATACGGTTTTTGATTTGACGCATACGGTTTTTTGTTTGCCCTATACGGCTTTTGGTCTGCCTCATACGGTTTTTGATTTGCCGCATACGGTTTTTTGTTTGCCCTATACGGCTTTTGGTCTGCCTCATACGGTTTTTGATTTGCCGCATACGGTTTTTTGTTTGCCCTATACGGCTTTTGGTCTGCCTCATACGGTTTTTGATTTGCCGCATACGGTTTTTTGTTTGCTTTTTTCTGCCTCGGTTTTTATTTGCCGCATACGGTTTTTTGTTTCCTATGCTTTTGGTCGCCTCATGGTTTTTTTTCCGCATACGGTTTTTTTGCCCTATACGTTTGGCTCCTCATACGGTTTTTATTTGCCGCATACGGTTTTTTGTTTGCCCATACGGCTTTTGTCTGCCTCATACGGTTTTTGATTTGCCGCATACGGTTTTTGTTTGCCCATACGGCTTTTGGTCTGCCTCATACGGTTTTTGATTTGCCGCATACGTTTTTGTTTGCCTATACGGCTTTTGGTCTGCCTCATACGGTTTGATTTGCCGCATACGGTTTTTTTTTGCCCATACGGCTTTGGTCTGCCTCGTTTGATTTGCCGCATACGGTTTTTTGTTTGCCCTATACGGCTTTTGGTCTGCCTCATACGGTTTTTGATTTGCCCATACGGTTTTTTGTTTGCCCTATACGGCTTTTGGTCTGCCTCATACGGTTTTTGATTTGCCGCATACGGTTTTTTGTTTGCCCTATACGGCTTTTGGTCTGCCTCATACGGTTTTTGATTTGCCGCATACGGTTTTTTGTTTGCCCTATACGGCTTTTGGTCTGCCTCATACGGTTTTTGATTTGCCGCATACGGTTTTTGTTTGCCCTATACGGCTTTTGGTCTGCCTCATACGGTTTTTGATTTGCCGCATACGGTTTTTTGTTTGCCCTATACGGCTTTTGGTCTGCCTCATACGGTTTTTGATTTGCCGCATACGGTTTTTTGTTTGCCCTATACGGCTTTTGGTCTGCCTCATACGGTTTTTGATTTGCCGCATACGGTTTTTGTTTGCCCTTACGGCTTTTGGTCTGCCTCATACGGTTTTTGATTTGCCGCATACGGTTTTTTGTTTGCCCTATACGGCTTTTGGTCTGCCTCATACGGTTTTTGATTTGCCGCATACGGTTTTTTGTTTGCCCTATACGGCTTTTGGTCTCCTCATACGGTTTTTGATTTGCCGCATACGGTTTTTTGTTTGCCCTATACGGCTTTTGGTCTGCCTCATACGGTTTTTGATTTGCCGCATACGGTTTTTTGTTTGCCCTATACGGCTTTTGGTCTGCCTCATACGGTTTTTGATTTGCCGCATACGGTTTTTTGTTTGCCCTATACGGCTTTTGGTCTGCCTCATACGGTTTTTGATTTGCCGCATACGGTTTTTTGTTTGCCCTATACGGCTTTTGGTCTGCCTCATACGGTTTTTGATTTGCCGCATACGGTTTTTTGTTTGCCCTATACGGCTTTTGGTCTGCCTCATACGGTTTTTGATTTGCCGCATACGGTTTTTTGTTTGCCCTATACGGCTTTTGGTCTGCCTCATACGGTTTTTGATTTGCCGCATACGGTTTTTTGTTTGCCCTATACGGCTTTTGGTCTGCCTCATACGGTTTTTGATTTGCCGCATACGGTTTTTTGTTTGCCCTATACGGCTTTTGGTCTGCCTCATACGGTTTTTGATTTGCCGCATACGGTTTTTTGTTTGCCCTATACGGCTTTTGGTCTGCCTCATACGGTTTTTGATTTGCCGCATACGGTTTTTTGTTTGCCCTATACGGCTTTTGGTCTGCCTCATACGGTTTTTGATTTGCCGCATACGGTTTTTTGTTTGCCCTATACGGCTTTTGGTCTGCCTCATACGGTTTTTGATTTGCCGCATACGGTTTTTTGTTTGCCCTATACGGCTTTTGGTCTGCCTCATACGGTTTTTGATTTGCCGCATACGGTTTTTGTTTGCCCTATACAGCTTTTGGTCTGCCTCATACGGTTTTTGATTTGCCGCATACGGTTTTTTGTTTGCCCTATACGGCTTTTGGTCTGCCTCATACGGTTTTTGATTTGCCGCATACGGTTTTTGTTTGCCCTATACGGCTTTTGGTCTGCCTCATACGGTTTTTGATTTGCCGCATACGGTTTTTTGTTTGCCCTATACGGCTTTTGGTCTGCCTCATACGGTTTTTGATTTGCCGCATACGGTTTTTTGTTTGCCCTATACGGCTTTTGGTCTGCCTCATACGGTTTTTGATTTGCCGCATACGGTTTTTTGTTTGCCCTATACGGCTTTTGGTCTGCCTCATACGGTTTTTGATTTGCCGCATACGGTTTTTTGTTTGCCCTATACGGCTTTTGGTCTGCCTCATACGGTTTTTGATTTGCCGCATACGGTTTTTTGTTTGCCCTATACGGCTTTTGGTCTGCCTCATACGGTTTTTGATTTGCCGCATACGGTTTTTTGTTTGCCCTATACGGCTTTTGGTCTGCCTCATACGGTTTTTGATTTGCCACATACGGTTTTTTGTTTGCCCTATACGGCTTTTGGTCTGCCTCATACGGTTTTTGATTTGCCGCATACGGTTTTTTGTTTGCCCTATACGGCTTTTGGTCTGCCTCATACGGTTTTTGATTTGCCGCATACGGTTTTTTGTTTGCCCTGTACGGCTTTTGGTCTGCCTTATACGGTTTTTGATTTGCCGCATACGGTTTTTTGTTTGCCCTATACGGCTTTTGGTCTGCCTCATACGGTTTTTGATTTGCCGCATACGGTTTTTTGTTTGCCCTATACGGCTTTTGGTCTGCCTCATACGGTTTTTGATTTGCCGCATACGGTTTTTTGTTTGCCCTATACGGCTTTTCGTCTGCCTCATACGGTTTTTGATTTGCCGCATACGGTTTTTTGTTTGCCCTATACGGCTTTTGGTCTGCCTCATACGGTTTTTGATTTGCCGCATACGGTTTTTTGTTTGCCCTATACGGCTTTTGGTCTGCCTCATACGGTTTTTGATTTGCCGCATACGGTTTTTTGTTTGCCCTATACGGCTTTTGGTCTGCCTCATACGGTTTTTGATTTGCCGCATACGGTTTTTTGTTTGCCCTCTCCGGCTTTTGGTCTGCCTCATACGGTTTTTGATTTGCCGCATACGGTTTTTTGTTTGCCCTATACGGCTTTTGGTCTGCCTCATACGGTTTTTGATTTGCCGCATACGGTTTAAACGCGCGTGTGTTTGCGTTTGTGTGTGTGTGGTGTGGACACCATTAGACAAAGAGGAGCGAAATCGCCGATGGTCTACTTCAAACGGCCCTGATATGCTCAAATCTTCAGTAAAAATAGTGAAATTGAGCAACTTTGAGAGCCCGTAGCATCCAACCCGACGTCGTAGAGCCTCGTTCGACACGGCATTCGAAAGAGCGCATTTTTTTGAGTATCTGAGACCTATTTGGGTACTTTTTTGGATCTCGGTTTGCGAGAACCTATCTAGTCCCAAACCCTCGAAAACAGCTGTTTTTGGGGTGTTTAGACCCGTACCAAAGCCACAGGGGGTGTCGGATTTCGTCCAAGTGTCTTTTCGGCAGTTCGTATACATACAAGGAACCGATAAAACACCAAAGCGCCCGCTCCTAGGTGTCGCCGTACATACGGTTTTTGATTTGCCGCATACGGTTTTTTGTTTGCCCTATACGGCTTTTGGTCTGCCTCATACGGTTTTTGATTTGCCGCATACGGTTTTTTGTTTGCCCTATACGGCTTTTGGTCCCCCCCCCCCCCCCCCCCCCCCCCCCCCCCCCCCCCCCCCCCCCTATACGGCTTTTGGTCTGCCTCATACGGTTTTTGATTTGCCGCATACGGTTTTTTGTTTGCCCTATACGGCTTTTGGTCTGCCTCATACGGTTTTTGATTTGCCGCATACGGTTTTTTGTTTGCCCTATACGGCTTTTGGTCTGCCTCATACGGTTTTTGATTTGCCGCATACGGTTTTTTGTTTGCCCTATACGGCTTTTGGTCTGCCTCATACGGTTTTTGATTTGCCGCATACGGTTTTTTGTTTGCCCTATACGGCTTTTGGTCTGCCTCATACGGTTTTTGATTTGCCGCATACGGTTTTTTGTTTGCCCTATACGGCTTTTGGTCTGCCTCATACGGTTTTTGATTTGCCGCATACGGTTTTTTGTTTGCCCTATACGGCTTTTGGTCTGCCTCATACGGTTTTTGATTTGCCGCATACGGTTTTTTGTTTGCCCTATACGGCTTTTGGTCTGCCTCATACGGTTTTTGATTTGCCGCATACGGTTTTTTGTTTGCCCTATACGGCTTTTGGTCTGCCTCATACGGTTTTTGATTTGCCGCATACGGTTTTTTGTTTGCCCTATACGGCTTTTGGTCTGCCTCATACGGTTTTTGATTTGCCGCATACGGTTTTTTGTATGCCCTATACGGCTTTTGGTCTGCCTCATACGGTTTTTGATTTGCCGCATACGGTTTTTTGTTTGCCCTATACGGCTTTTGGTCTGCCTCATACGGTTTTTGATTTGCCGCATACGGTTTTTTGTTTGCCCTATACAGCTTTTGGTCTGCCTCATACGGTTTTTGATTTGCCGCATACGGTTTTTTGTTTGCCCTATACGGCTTTTGGTCTGCCTCATACGGTTTTTGATTTGCCGCATACGGTTTTTTGTTTGCCCTATACGGCTTTTGGTCTGCCTCATACGGTTTTTGATTTGCCGCATACGGTTTAGAAACGCGCGCGTGTGTTTGCGTTTGTGTGTGTGTGTGTGTGTGTGACACCATTTAAGACAAAGAGGAGCGAAATCGCCGATGGTCTACTTCAAACGGCCCTGATATGCTCAAATCTTCAGTAAAAATAGTGAAATTGAGCAACTTTGAGAGCCCGTAGCATCCAAACCCGACGTCGTAGAGCCTCGTTCGACACGGCATTCGAAAGAGCGCATTTTTTTGAGTATCTGAGACCTATTTGGGTACTTTTTTGGATCTCGGTTTGCGAGAACCTATCTAGTCCCAAACCCTCGAAAACAGCTGTTTTTGGGGTGTTTAGACCCGTACCAAAGCCACAGGGGGTGTCGGATTTCGTCCAAGTGTCTTTTCGGCAGTTCGTATACATACAAGGAACCGATAAAACACCACAAGCGCCCGCTCCTAGGATGTCGCCGACCAAGTGGTTTTTTTTGTCTGGAGCTTCTCTTTGCCGCCCCCCGCCCCCTCCGCCTTCTCCGCGCCGCGCCGCGCGGCTCGAGCTTACTCTGTTTGTCCACGGCAGATTGAGTTCCCTTTGCGGGATCCCCGCCCCGCCCCGCCCCGCCCCGCCCCGCCATGGTTCCGCGGCGCGCTCCCAACCTGCGGCCGCTAAGCCGCACGCCCATTCATCGCCTACCGATGATGTCCCTCCAGAATCTTATTTTTTTGCCGGCCGCTGCAGCGCCACGCCAAGGACTCTGTCTCTCTCCCTTCCGCGCGCCGCGGCACCGCTGTCGTTATACCGCCGTTTTTGTCGGCTTGTCGGCCGGCTCAACCCGCCGCGGTGGCCCGCGTGGCCGTTCTATTTTTCGGTCAAGTGTCCCTCGCGTCCTTCGTGCCTCGTCCTTCTTTTCGTCCTTCCTCCTCGCCGTGCCGTGCCGCGCCGTGGCGGGCCATGAAAGGGGCTAAAAGCCTGGCCGGGAATAAGAGACAAGCAAGATGGCGTCGCTCCCCTTCCCCCCTCCCTCTCCCCCTCCCCTCCGCCGGCCCTCGCACGCGCCGCGCGCCCCACTCCGACGAAATGGTTGCGGAAATGGCATTTGGCTGTTTCATCTTCATCGATGGGGATGGCATGACGGTTTGTTGGAATCGAATGACGGAGGCGAAGTCCCGACCTCTGGCTTTGCTGCCTTTGCCGCGCCGCCTTCCCGTCGGCCGCCCCGACCAGCCGGCCGTGTGGGTCGAGTGAGTGCAGAGGGCCCTGGACCCTGCCCGGCCCTGCCCGGCCCTGCCCGGCCCTGCCGCCCTGCCGCCCTGCCGACGGCGTCCTGTTCCAGTCGACCGTCGGCACTCGTCGAGGACGAGGAGGGCGAAGGGTCATGTCTCATGAATTCTGACACAACCCGGCGGACTCTTCTGTCTCCCCCACCGCACCGACCGACCGCACTGGTCGCGGCTCTCTATCACCAACGGGGCCGAAAACTACAAACTCGCACTGCGGCAGCGGTCTGATTCTGGCACACTCATGGAGCGTGCCGTCGGGGTGTGAGAGAGAGCAACGAGACGACGTCCCTCCGGAAGGGCCGCGAAAGCTGAACATCCAGTGGCGCGGAGAGTGTCGTCGGCACCTCGGCGCCGTAAGCCCCAACTTTCTGCTCCTCAAGAGCGGCCCGCTCTTCCCCTCCTCGCCGAGGCCGGTGCCTTTTGGCCGCTCCGGGAATGCTGCTCGCCGTGCCGCCGTGCCGCCCTCCAGGCTACCCGGCCCTGGCCCGCTCAGTGAGAAGCGAATTCCACTCGAAACTAGCCAGGGCGAGCCGAGCCGAGCCGAGCCGAGCCGAGCCGAGCCCGTGGAGGGGGCGGCTCCTAACCACGTCCAGCAAACAAGCTATCGTCGAGAGGTAATCTCCCTCCTCTCCGACGTAAGGAGCTCCAGGGCAGGGCGGCCAGACTCGCCAGGGCAGGGGGAGGGGGTCGCGTCGCTGCTGATGTAGTGCGGCGGGGTCGGGGAGGTCTTGGGGGAGGTCGTCACACCGCGCGGGAGTGGAGAGTGGAGGCGGCCAGAGGCGGCACTGGACCGGCGGCGACCTCATCGCCGTCCGCGGGACCGTCCCCGGGACCTTCCCGAAGGGCCGAGGGGACGAGGACGAACGGCCGAAGGGAAGGGGCGGCACTGGGCAGCCTTGAATATTAGTTTGAGAGGTCGTAAAGGGGCCCGATGGACCGACGGACTCCACACACGGACATAGAAACACACACACACACAGCGTCCCTGGCCCGCTTCGGGGCGGTGGGTGTGGACGTCAGTATTGGGTCCCGGACGGCCAGCCAGCCAACTCGCCAAGAGATACATGGGAACGTTCAATGGGCCGCTACTTGTGGCACTGCGGGGAAAGAGGGAAAAAGGAGGGGGGGACTAGGGTCGCCCGCTCCGCCTCCGTCGCCCGCGAGGCCGCATTCGACTACAGATGCATGCTTCGAAACGCCGCAACGCCGCAGTGTGTTGCAGCGGGGCCGCGCCGTTTTCGATTCAATCCCATTCAATCCAGGGGAGAGCGTCATTGTGCCCCTCGAGGAGCCTCGGCCCCGCGCGCGCAGACCCCGCGAGGGGCCCCAAGCCCCGCGGAGCAAGCGGAGCAAGTAAAGCCAGCCGCAGTACAACATTCGGCGACCGCGACTCGCGCGCCGCAGCACCCTCAAGTTGGACCGGACGGCTGAGTCGTAGCGCAGCATAGCGCAGCATAGCGCCCCTTGCCGTCCCGCGCCCGCCCCGCTCGCTGGCCGTGGCTTGGCCGTGGCTTGGCCCCGAACGACCCCAATCAGAGACGAGGGAGAAGGAGGGGCGGCCGAGCAGGCCAAGCAGGCCCCGATCCTCGACCCGAGCCGTGACTTATCGGAATACCGGATTTCGGCAACCACAGCCACAAACCTCCACACGGCGTGCACCCACTGATTTCGCAGCCGAAATTCGCATTGGCAGTGTGGTGGCGGTGTCGCTCACGACGTCGGCCTTGTTGCTGCAGGACCCGCGGTTCAACAGCGACGTGGACATGCGCACGGGCTACAAGACCAACCTCATCCTGTCCATGCCCATCTGCAACCACGACGGCGAGGTGATCGGGGTCGCCCAGATCATCAACAAGACCAACGGCTCCGACGAGTTCACGCCCAAGGATGTGGAGGTGAGAGCGCGGGGCGTCCGTTTTCTAGTGTACTGGCGGCAGCAAATTCACTCCAGGTTTTTTGTCGTTTCAGGTGTTTAATAAGTATCTTACGTTCTGCGGCATCGGTCTGCAGAATGCTCAACTGTTTGAAATGTCCGTCCAAGAGTTTCGGCGAAACCAGGTTCGTTCTCTCAAAATACTCTGCACGGTTTTATCTTGTTTTTTTTGTTGTTGCGTTTGATTACGTTTTCCTCGTTTTTCTACCTCTAATTTCCAGATTCTCCTGAACCTCGCCCGCAGCATCTTCGAGGAGCAGAACAACTTGGAGTGCCTCGTGACCAAGATCATGACCCAAGCCAGAGAACTGCTCAAGTGTGAGCGTTGCGCGGTTTTCCTGCTGGCCGTGGAGGACGGCGGCGAAGAGGTACAGTCCGACCTCCGAGGAAAACAAATAAAAGAGGAATGAAAAGGCGAAATTATCGTCCGACTTCTGCTTACAGGGCCACTTGGATCGCATTTGTGAGAGGCCGGGGAAATCTGTGGAAGAAAGAAGACCACTCTGCAGGCGGGAGGTACTAACGAGGAAAACAAAAACAAAAACAATACAAAAGGTCGAAGGAAAAATGAGAGCTCGCTGACTTGACACGAATGCCGTTCTGTTTCTCTTTCCCGCAGAGCAACAACATCGACATCGAGGACATCATCGCTCAAAGATCGACAGACAAGGTACGGTATCGATTGGATCGAATGGCCAGCCCTCCGCACAGTGGACCAGAAGGCCGGTGGAGGCAGTTGTAATCCCAAATCCCAGACGCGTTTTGAGCCCCAGAGTCGCTAAACAAGACTCAAACCGAACGTGAATAGATTTTGAAGCCATGTTTGGTGGGCGCGTTTTTCCGCCAGAGACTAACGGCGTTCGGTGGTTCGTTGTTGCAGAGCATCGTGTTCAACACGGTGTTCGAGCTGCGCGCCGCCGACGAGGACGCGCTGGTGTACCGGCCGTCGTCGCGCGACCAGAAGCAGAGCCGCCTGGCGCAGATCGCCAAGTACGTGGCCGCCACCGGCCAGATCCTCAACATCGGCGACGTGTCGTCCTGGATGAGCCAGGAGGTGCGCGAGACCGACGGCTTCTTCACGCGCTCCATCCTGTGCATGCCCATCCTCAACGGGCAGAAGACGGTCATCGGCGTGGCGCAGCTCATCAACAAGGCAAGGAGGCTTGGGTACCCACTGCGTTAAGGGGGCGGCCCCCACGTCCACGTCTGAGCCAGGTCTGAGCCCTCCCATCCCTTTTCCCACAGGGCACGGGGCAGCCGTTCTCCGACTGCGACGTGACCATCTTCGAGGCCTTCGCCATCTTCTGCGGGCTGGGCATCCACAACACGCAGATGTACGAGAACGCGTGCAAGCTGATGGCCAAGCAGAAGGTGGCGCTCGAGTGCCTGTCCTACCACGCCACGGCCTCCACCGACGACACGGACCGCCTCAGCTGCGAGGAGATCCCCACCGCCGAGCACTACAACTTGTACAGGTACTTGCAGTGTACTTGCGGTTGCGGGCGGACGAAGGGGCGAGGCGCTCGGGTCATCCACTGTTGCACCGCCTTGCCTTTGCAGCTTCACGTTCGTGGACTTCGAGCTGTCGGACGAGGACACGTGCCGCGCCACCATGCGCATGTTCCTGCAGTGCAACCTGGTCAAGCAGTTCCAGATCCCCTACCAGGTAGGCGGCGCCAGTTCCTTGCAGTTCCTTGCCCAACGCTCTTCTCAATGGCTGTCTTTTGCTGACCCCGTTGCGTGCCGCGTGCTGCGTGTCCCAGGTGCTGTGCCGCTGGGTGCTGAGCGTCAAGAAGAACTACCGGCCCGTCAAGTACCACAACTGGAGGCACGCCCTGAACGTGGCGCAGACCATGTTCGCCATGCTCAAGACGGGCAAGATGGAGCGCTTCATGACGGACCTTGAGGTGAGTCCTTGACGGCGTCCTTGGTGGCGGCCTTGAGGTGGGCGGTAACAAGCGGCCGGCTGCCGGCTGGCCGGCACCTGTTCAAACAGTGGAGGAGCGAGTCGACCTTGTTTGCTCGGGCCTCCAAAGGCCTCCAAAGTCCCGGACCGAGACGGCAGCACCTTCGCTTATTACATCTGCGTGTTTCCTTGCCAACTCTCCCCACAGATCCTCGGGTTGCTGGTGGCCTGCCTGTGCCACGACCTGGACCACCGAGGCACCAACAACGCCTTCCAGGCCAAGACGGAGTCCCCGCTCGCCATCCTCTACTCCACGTCCACCATGGAGCACCACCACTTCGACCAGTGCGTCATGATCCTCAACAGCGAGGGCAACAACATCTTCCAGGCCATGTCCACGGACGACTACCGCGCCGTCATGCGCACCGTGGAGAACGCCATCCTGTCCACGGACCTGGCCATGTACTTCAAGAAGAAGGACTCGTTCAGGGAGCTGGTCGACAACGGGGAGTTCGACTGGCAGAGCGAGCCCAAGAAGGACTGTGAGTATGCAGCCAGTGTGGTGGCGGGGAGAGCGCCGTGGCGGTAGGCAGGCCCGCCGAACGCGCGTGCAAGACATTGCCTACGCCGCAGGCGCTCTGGCCGCGGAGAACGCCGTCCCGCCGAACGCGCGCGCACGACATTGCCTACGCTGCAGGCGCTCTCCCCGAGACTTGGCTTTTGCAAGAGTTTTTCGCTTCGCCACCTCCGTCACCGACACAGCCCCGTCTTCCACTTTGCAGTGCTGTGCGGCATGATGATGACGGCGTGCGACGTGTCGGCCATCGCCAAGCCCTGGGAGGTGCAGCACAAGATGGCCAAGCTGGTGGCCGACGAGTTCTTCGACCAGGGCGACTTGGAGCGCATGCAGCTCAACCAGCAGCCAGTCGTGAGTTCCGGATTTTTTTTTTAGCTGTCCTTTTTCTTTTTTCTTTTTGCGAATCTTTTCCCGAAAACCTCCGCTTGTTTTGTGCAGGCCATGATGGACCGGGAGCGGAAAGACGAGCTGCCGCAGATGCAGGTTGGCTTCATCGACGTCATCTGCTTGCCGCTGTACAAGGTGCGTCGGTTTGTTGATCTACGCTCCCCCTTCTAGGGGCAAACGAGAGTGGCGGGTTCACGGTCCCCTCTCCTTGTTGTTGCGCAGACGCTGGCCGACACGTTCCCCTGGATACAGCCCCTGTACGACGGCTGCTCGGCCAACCGGAGCCACTGGCAGGACCTGGCCGAGAAGGTGGAGATGGGGCTGACCTGGATCGACCACGACACCATCGAGAAGCCCATCGAGGAGTTCTCAAGTGAGTACGCCGTCCTGGCGTCTGGGATGCGTTGGCTGCACGCGGTTCTGACCCTGCCGTTTGTCCGTCTGTCCCCGCAGAGGAGTCTGACCGCGTGGAGGACATCGAGCTGACCGTGACGACGCTGAACCGCGCCACGCACGAGGAGGGCGAGGAGGGCCCCGCGCTGCGGCCGCTCAACGGCTCGGACAGCCGCCACGGCGCGTCCTTCCGCAAGCACCGCGTGGGGCTGGCCAGGAAGGTGCGCGCGCTGGCGGGGGCGGGGGTGGCGGCCAGCGCGGCGCCGGGCACGGGCATGCCAGCCATGGGCGGCAGCGACACCGCGGCCCAGCAGCACCGCAAGGCGCGCGCGCGGCTGTGCGCGCTGCTGTGACACGCGCCCGGGCTGGCCGCCGCCGCCCCCGCCGCCCCGCTGCTGCTCCATGTGTGCGCCGAGAAGTAAGGCGTGAACGCGTGAACGCGCACGTGCACGCCGAGGCGTGTCTGGCGTGTCTGGAGTAGGCGGCCCGGCCGGCGGTGCAGCGAGCGAGGCCGTGGAGGCCGTGCAGGTCGTGGACTTGGACGCGGCCACGCGGCCCACGCCTCGCCCTGGGCAGGCACACCGTCACACCGTGCAGTGCCCCGCACCCTGCCCCGCACCCCGCCGGGCCCTCAGCGGGCGGTCACCTAGCGGCCAGCAACCCGGGACCCAATCTCAGCGATGTGACAGAAAGGCGGCAAGGAGAGGAAGCACATTGCCCTGGCTGCGAAGCCATCGATACGAGCAGCACTTGGTGTTTTGATGCGATTGAAAGTGGCCCAGGTGGACGGACTGGTGTACTTCAGCCTTCATCTCGGAGGCTGCGACTGGAGACTGGAGCCGCTCTGGCTTCTCCCGCAACGCTCGTGTTTCCTCTACTGATGGAAGCGTTAGTTTTGTTCTTCATGATTTCGAAACAAACTCTAGTCAAGTAATGTGAGAAAAGGTTTGGACGGAATTGTCAACAGCACAGGGTGATACCGTGTAATGTGGAGCAGGCGGTCGGTGCCTTTAGTTTGGGGTATTGTAGAAATAAGATTTGAATTTGTGATTTCCACCCCGTCAACTCTTGACAGTGTCTTTTCTTTCTGTTGTACATTAGTGTCTGTTCTTTCTTTCTCCTTGACTCTCCTGGTGTGCTCCTTTTTTAACTCAAAATTCTTTGATGTAGACGACTTCTAGTGCAAAAACTCCTCTAATTATGTGAATTGGAATGAATTTGCTTTGTATCCAGCCTCCCTCTTAAAAATAATCACGAAAGTATATCACAGTATACTGTGTAACAATCTTCAAGTTGTTAATTTATAAATGAAGCATTTACCATGGGGAGAATGGGCAAGTTGACTTTTGTTGATAAAAGTTTGATCTCGCATGAGTAAATATAGTTTTCAACCCCTAGAAAACTTCAAAAAATAAAAATTACTCGTTAAAAAAAAAACTATTTCTAAAAAAACGCAAAAAAAAAGTTTTTTTAGCTGTATGTAGATCTTCTTAGGCACCTCTTCAGTGAAAGCATTTCTTTAATTGTTTTGTGAAGTTCTTTCATGTTGGTCTCTGTGATAGTCTAATCTAAGTTGGAGTCTTCTTCCACTGGCAAAAGAGCATTGCAATAATTAATTATGTATATTTAAAATAAAATGTAAGGCCTGGGCTGTTTTTTACCCAACTTGGACGCGTTCTTCGTATGTTAAATAGTAAACTTTAAGTTATTTCACATGATGTATGGCAAATAGTATATTTGATCGAACTGACGGCACCACTGTGTAAAAATTGAGGTGGTTTTATCTTTTTCTTTTTCAGTGTATTATCAGCAATCAAAATCTACCAGTTAACATGCTGTCTGTTCCTTAAAAAGTAGAAAAGAAAAAACGAGTGCCTGCTTAAAGAGAGACTTGATTAGTCATGAATGCCTACTCTAGTTTGTAAGTACTATTTCATTGTTTCTGGTCAATGTTTTGCAGAGTGGACTCAGTGGACTGCTGAATTAGAGCGACTCAAATGTGAAGGAATATAGAGTATAATAGACGCTGATGGGTGCTCCAGGTAAAACTTTTTAAAATTCATCTTCCGCATGGAGAAGGCCGAATCCTTATCCATCTTTTCCGCATGTATAAGGGACATGCAGGTGACTTTTCTGCATCACTTAAAAGCCCCAGTTTGATCTGATTTCTGCAGAAAATATTCGAGGCCTTGAAGGCTCAAAGTGATGTTGTGTGTATGGGGCACAGAACTGCATGAGATGTGGAAGGGCTTTAATACCCATTTTTACTGCCCTGATTATTTGATGGAGCTAAAACTAACTGCTTCTAAAAATACATTGCTCTTGTTTTCCGTCAAGGACCTAATTTGGAATGGGAAAATGTAAGTGGTCATGATTTCATTTTAGAGGTAATTGCAAAGTGTGAAGGGAAAACTTTGGTAACGAGGTTAATGTAAAGCAACAAAGATGCGGCGTAGATTTTTTTCATTAAGTATTTGAATATAAGATTGTTTTTGTATGTGTAAGAAATAAAATGCTCGTAGATAAATTGGATCTTTAAATTTATTGTACCTCAATCAATCTCTGGACACATTTTCTCCTCCACAGCTGACAGATTGGATATTAATAACAATATAAACGCTTCAGGAAATGGTCGCACTGAACTGATGCTAAATTCGCTACAATTCTACCAATTTAAATCTCACCCCATTTCCCGCGAGGGAACAACCTTCAATCAGTTCTGAAGAATTTTTCATACATGTGGCAGCGCCCCCTGGTGGTTAGTGCTGGAAGTACGCAGCACCGCATAACCTTAAACTTCAAAACCAAAACATTGCAAACTGTCTGCTGCTGTTATTCTGAGATAGCCTTTTCGTGCAAAATAATACGTACATAAATTTTGCCATGGTTCACTTTTCTCAAATTTTGATGATCCAGGTCACAAGAGTAGCTAGGAAGGTAGGTCGTGTTTGAACAAAGCTGTCAGGCTTTTAAAAACTCAGAACATTCAGTCCTTGGAAGAACCAATGCTTTCTTCTCTCATGTTCTTCTGAAGTACTGCTATGCGTTTTGTAAAATTACTTGAAAGCATAAGTTTTGAGTATCAGTGTAAAATTTGTTCATTATTTTCATCATCATGTGTTCTGTTATTTTGGTCCAGAAATTCCGGGGATCTTATATGGACAAAGTTCATGTCAACATTCAGGCTGGTAACGGAGGGATGGGTAATGTAAAATTCGGTGGCATTGGTGGCAAAGGAGGTGATGTGTATATGATGGCAACAAAAGGTAAACCTATTTTCTCATTAGAAGTTTCATAAAAATTTTGATGTACATATTTTTAAAATATATAATAAAAAAATTATTCCCCTTGTGCTTTGTGTGATATCTACATTTCTAGTTTTTTCTTTCAGCCAAAGATCTGAAAACTGTAATTGAAAATTTTCCTGAAAGAAGGATTAAAGCTGGGCATGGGGGGAACAGTGCTGCAAAAAAGCTGATGGGTGCTCGAGGGACTGACATTACTGTGGGAGTTCCTCGTGGAGTTAAGGCCATATCTGACGATAAATTCGTTATTGGTAATTCATCAAAACTACTCTTTAAGTCATTACTAGTGATTTGTTAATTTTGTATCCTATCATTAATCAAAACTATTTCATTCTAGGAGAGGTTAATGAGAAAGATGACAAAGTTCTTATAGCTCAAGGCGGCATTGGGGGAAATCCTGCCACAGGATTTTCTGGAATGAGAGGACAAAAATTTAATGTGACATTTGAGTTGTCACTTATTGCTGATGTTGGACTTCTAGGCTTTCCAAATGCTGGCAAATCTACTTTACTTAAAGCATGCTCAAATGCTAAACCCAGAATAGCAGATTATCCATGTAAGATGGAAAGAAATTACCTGTTGTCCTCTGTGTCAAATTAAATTGCCACTGAAGTAATGCTATTGTTATATGTTTTCCTTGGACTGCTTTAAGTTTGTATTTAATAATAAATTATCTAATTTCAGTTACGACTGTTAAACCAAATATAGGAATAGTGGAATATGCAGATTTTCGAAGGATCACTATGGCTGATCTACCAGGGCTTATAGAGGGTGCCCATGCAAATTTTGGTATGGGCCACAAATTCCTTCGTCACATAGAGCGTGCCAAACTAGTTTTGATGGTTGTTGATGTTTGTGGTTTCCAACTAAGCAGCCAGCATAAGAAACGATCAGCCCTTGAAACCATCATGCTTCTCAACAAGGTTCTAATTTTTCCTGAAATGTTGTGATGGTGTAACGAATTTGCTCCCTCTAGCTTATCTTTTGTAACGATTGTCTTTTTCATTTAGGAACTCGAACTATACAACCCTGATTATTTAGATAAACCGATGGCTCTGATTGTCAATAAAATGGACCTCCCAGGGTCAGATGACATACTGAATGAAATCAAAGATAAACTCACATGTTTATCAGGTATAACTTCAATCTGAAGTTACTGTAAAAAAACCTATTATGCATCCTAGATTTATTCCCTTGTATCAGTTTGTAATATTGTTTCTTTTCTTTTCCAGAGTTTTCTCAAGAATTGCCTGAATATTTTAAATGCAACAAACCTGTTCAATTTGAAGAGGTAATTGCTATATCTGCCAGCGAAAGGACAGGAATAGACAAGGTAAAGGACTACGTTCGGTCTTCTTTAACCAACATTGCCGAAAAGACAAGGATAGGACAGGATGTAGAAGAGAGACTGAATGCATTAAAACGTGTTTCTGCAGAGGCAGGACCTCGTCTTGTATGAGTAATAAATCATTACAAATGTACCAGTTGCATTTTTCATTGAGAGTTAGTGAGATTTCATGGATGTTGGAGGTGAGGGTATAGTTTTTAAAGAAGAAACTTTTTGTTTATCGCCATATGATTCTATTGAGCTCTCTAGAATGCCAAGTTACTTGGCTCCAACTTTATCCAGAGGAAAATTCACTTTCCAATTTTTCATGTAAATACAAAAATTTTTTTCTAAGAATTTGTTGATCTGATTTCCGTGCTTTACAATTCAATACAGTTTCACACAAGGAAATAATTAAGGGAACATCAAATTTGGAGAAGTGGCAAAGGATAAAGTTTGACAAGATTTAAATGTCTTAAATTGACCCAATTGGACAACAGTTTCTACAAAGCCACATCAATACATCAAAGATCTCCCACACCTTTACATACATTCATACACACAGTCAGCCACAGCATTCTTCTCTTACATCAGTGAATGTTAAATCAAAGACAGAAAAGGAAATTTAAAGATAATATGAAAGACTTAAAGAAAAGTAAGAGAGGGATAAGACAAAATCAAATTTCAGATTCCTGAAAATGGTTAAAGACTAATTAACAAAAAATAAGAAACAATAACTAAATACCAAAGGCTGAAGCAAAAATGCTAACAGGCAACGCTCCCTTGAATAAAAACAAGCACTTGATTTTTATGCCAAAAATAACAAAAACAAAAATTGACCAAATATCAAGAACTGTTTTAAGAAGCAGAGGTTATTGTCTCCAAAACTACATCTGCATTCACTCATGCAAGCAGCAAAAATGATTCTTTCCTCCTGGGACACAAGTTGTCACAAGGAGGGGGTGGGATGAAAACATTGCATTAAAAGTCTTGATAATAATTGAAGGTGGCTTGGTAGCATGTCTTCAAAAAGCTGGGTGAGCTGGAGGAAAGATGTTCAGACAAAACCAGGTCTTAAAAACAAAAAAAATAAGTTGAAAGGTGTAAGTATATTGAATACACAAAACATACAACCAAAAAGACAGGATTCCAGCCGAGGTAATACATAACTTTTTTTTAAAATCATTTTTTTGTTACCAAGTCTCAAAAATTTGCAACAGAAAAGAAAATTCCAGATTTTAGGGGCCCAGCACACCCAGATGTTCCCTAAATGACAAAACTGAGAGAAAGTGAGACTTTTTATGGAATGACATTCAAATATCCTAACATAAAAGAACTAGGAAAGTTCTTGAACAAGAAGATGTGGGTTTACTTTTGTAATGCACTACTTCTGAAGTAAATCTATTTAGTACAATCAACGACAAAATTCAATAGATACCCACGGATCAAGTGATTTGTCGTACAAAAACGACCCTAACAAGCTTTTAACTGGAGCCTTTCTGCCAGAATTTGGACAATGGCAGTGTACTTGCTTTTACAAATAAGATTCTTGATGCAATGCAACACTGACTCCAAGACTTTTTTACTTGTTGCTGTGGGTTTGACTTGTAATGTGCTGGATGTTAGAGAGAGAAATAAAGATAAAGTTACACAAATTAAAAGAAGTCAAGAGAAAAACAAATCAAACAGACATGTGCATTGCCCACATGATAATATGCTCTTGGATTTACTTCAACAGATCAACTAGAGTAAATCGCCTCAACTCTTACACTAGATGGCAGTTCAATAAGTTTATACATTTTTTTAAATAATTTTTTTTTTTTTTACTTTCAAGAGTTTCTTTCCGGTTATTTATAAAAAGCTAACCTGTTGCTGTTGAAGATAAGAGGTGAGCCAAGAATAATGCCAGTTGCTATATTAAAATTTAAATGGTTTGGTTTGCTTGATAGGAAGAAAACAGTATGAACAGACAATATACCCTCCCACTAGCTTTTATTCCTTTTAATTTGTCTAGACAGAAAATATTTAATATTACCAGCCAAAGAAGTGTTTGCATTTTTAGTGAAGATGATGTTGAGATGAAACTTAGTTTTGTATGGTTTTGCAAACTTCATCATGCTTACAATAACACATATAAAAAGTAAATGCAAACTGAATTTTAGGTGTAATTAAAAAAGGATCTGACTTCAAATCATAGTAATTAATAGTAAAAGTAATAATACATGGTAACCCGTTTTGAAAGTGTGTTGATGCTTGATACAGCACATACAAGTACCACACAGACAGCTCCCCAGAAAGCAATCCCAAAATTACAAACCAATCCTTTCACCTGCATATAACTCAACATTTGAGAACAGTGTTAAACAGCTATGAACAGTATTGTACAGCACCTCGCGGAGGTTCGTGAAGCCAGCCATCATTACCATACATAATAAAATAAAGACGTCTCGGAGAACATTTTTCTCTAGTCAGAAATATCAAAACCATCTCTTTCCTTGAGCAAGCTGGAAATGCTTGATCATAGACCACTCACAGTAAAAATCTTACTTAATCTTACGGGCGGAATCATCACAAGGGCTCTCACTTCACGAGCCTCCAAGCCTGTCCAATATCACATCAACAACAAATTTTAAAATAATGAAATGCAACAGCAAACATTCTAGATAGCCATGTAGAATATCTATTTTAAGCTGCCCATAAGCTTATATCCCAAACCATTCAGCATCTACAGTGATACAACATACCACCTATTTACCTGTGCTGTACAATTACATAATTGATCACAATTTGAGAAGAATTGAAAACGAAAATCAATTAAGAAACAAAGAAAAAGATCTTAAACAAAACCAAAGAGACTTGCTTACTGCATATACCAAACGTGCATTTCATGACGAAAGTTAATAAAAAGAAAACCTGTCTTGACTAATTACAGAGCAGTGGCTAGGTTCCCAACAGCCCAGGCTTTTTTTTAATTTTAATGTATTTTTTATTTTTTATTCTGTGACATCCTGTGACATCTAGCCTAGTCTGTACAGATCCCTACCACCATAAAAATCGGCCTGCCACCTGTGCTAAAACCACACACATTAACAATTTCATTGCCAACAACACAACATTCAAACGCCTCTTGGAGCCTCTCCAAAAATTCTTATATCTTATAACTCATATCTACAAATCTGCTCATTCCACTGGGTTGACCAGCAACCCAGAATGTGCTACCCTTACAACAGAAGTAATGAGAAAAAGCTAGGTAGGGGTTGGAAGCAGCTCTTTGTTTTAGTACTTTACTAGTACTAGCATACTTTTATGCAAACACATTACTTCACAAAATATAATTATCCAAACAATAAACAGCCTCTCATTTTGGAATGTCCTCCAAGTGTGGTGTATTGGTTTTGTTCGTCAAGGTGCTGTCCTTGAAAGTTTTAAGGACCTGAGGACATGATGGTCCTCGCTGTGGAAGTACAGCTTGGGTCTCAGAGGTTTCCAAATGATATGGATACTGGTTGAACCAGAAAGGCTTCAAGAAAGACAGTGTAATAAGGGGAGCACATTATGTGCATTTACTTAATCATATAAAACATGAAATAAATTATAGTTTCACTATATTGATGGAGGAGAGGTATCATGAGAACAACCAAAACATTCCAACCCCAACAAGCGTCTCTTAGCAGAATCTTCCAAAAATAACCTTCTGTGCTAAGTCTATCATCACCACCCAACCTTCACTTCAAATATAAACCTTTCCAGCATCTAAACCTTTCTCTTGTCAACACATTTAAACTTTGAAAATCTCCATCAAAGAGCATGTTTCTCTCTTTGTTTACAACAATACAACAAAGAAATAAAGCAATCAAAATAAGTAGTTAATTTTCTCTTTTATCTTCCTACTGTACTTAACATACTTCTTAAACCAATCTATTAAACACAACAAGACAAAAATGATTCTGTTAAATATTGTGGTAGTATGTAAATTACACATAGAAAACCAATTTTTCTTTGCAATCTTTCCAATAAATCGGTCATTTAATTGGCTAGATTAAAGAGAACGGTCCACGAACAGCGCTAGGCGCAAGAGATGGAAAAGACCAAAGAGATTTATACAAATATAATCAATACTGGAGCCACTTATCTGTCATACAGACGGAGGTCTCCTACTCAACAAATTGTTCAACCGACTGCACCGCAGCATACCCTTCAATTTATGGTTACATTGATGGTTACACATGCCTTCACAAAACGCTCTGCAATATTTCATATTCTAAAAAAAAATTTGGATTGTATAGGTATATACATAATTTGTACCATACCACACAAGTGTTGTCTTACCGCAGAGTGGCTGGCGGCATGGTACGAGGCATGCAAGAGCACAACCACTCACTTAGCAATTCAACATGGCCTTTGTGTATGTTACGTCTACAAGGTAGTCAAAATGATTTAGAATGAATGTTTGGGACCCGTGTCAAAAGGGACAAACATCTATTTCTTTAATGCATAATGTGAAATGGGTTGGCCCCATTGAGTAAGCTAAGGCATATCACAGGCTGATGTCAGTTCAAACAAAATGAAAGGAAGAACATTCAAAACATAAAAGTATGGGCGACTTAAACAGCCTCAGCATATTCTTTGCTGTACACTTTTCCAACATATCCTTGAACACATTTGTATTAAAGGACTAATCAAAGCAAAACAAAAACAAAAACGAAACAAAATAAATGAACTTTATGTAACAAAAAACTTGGTTTGAATTCCAATAACAGCCAAAACAAGACGTCAACAGATTATATATTTATGTACTATATAAGTAAAGATCAATTTAGTTCACGCAGTGACTCTTATGAAGATAAAAACATATAACAACAGAAACAGATAATATTAATTGATTGACACCTATAAGAATTTCTTGCCTTGACTAAAATTCACATGTTCACATTACTTTGCAAATCTGAGTACTATACATTTTTTTTTTGTTTCAACAGCAATCTTATATGGCTCAAGAATGAACATATCAACTTTGTACCTTATATCTTTGTCTTGAAGAGTGTGTGCAAGATTTCAACACCCAGCCGACCCATCGACTCTTTACCAACATGGAATGGCAGCAACAGCAGCACCACCCAGTCCAAAAATAGTGTCCGTCCAATACCAACTTTAGTTCATTCACCCACTAACAATCTCCATTAATACAGGACTATCTTCTACTGAAAGCCCTGGCAGCCTAGACCAAAATCCAACGGCAGACTGAGTCTATTGTTAATTTCATTTCCTTTACAATATCTACTGGGTCCCCACTGTCAACGAGTCCTGTTATCGCGTTCGCGTCGATGTCGATGTGGGTGTCGGCCGTCTTGGAGGGATTGGCGTGGGACCTTGAACCAGTCAAGGGACATTATTGTGTCTAGGGCACACGGGCCTCACTTGGGGCCGGAGCCGGTGCCCGGGCCGCCGTCCGCGCCGCTTGACGAGGGCCTGTCCCTGACGGGGTCCCTGGTGGAGTCCCTGACGGCGTCCTTGTCCCCACTCGAACCTCCCGACGCGGACGCGTTGCCATCCTTCATCTTGTCGCAGTAGTCGGCGAAGATGTCTCGGAAGCGCGCCCACGACTTCTCGGGCACCGTGATGGCCGTCCGGAAATTCGACTTAACCTGCAACACCAATAGCCACAGACATCCACGCTAAAGGACAAGCCGAGCAGATTCCTCTCCATCCTTCACAAAAGTCAATACAGGGAATGCGGTCCGGTCGCATCGGGGGAAATGCTTACTTCTGAAATGCGCATGTAGATCCCTCGGTTGTTTTGGCCGATGTCGAAATAAAAGTTCTTGTTCTCCACCCGCATATGCCGGCCCTCGGGGAGTTCCCCCTTGAAGCCGCCGTCGTCGGTGCCGAACTCGTCCAGGAGGTCTGTGAGGGCGTCCCGGAACTCGATCATGCCTTGGGCTGGGATGGCTATCTGGGAACGCGGCCCGCCCCGCACCATGGTCTGAGATACCTGTGCACACTGCGGGGCCGCGGCCACATTAGTCAACGGCGTGACTCCACCAAAGCACTTTCAACCAACACAGCATAGAACAGACCAGAGTAGGCGCTATACTCACACTCACCCTCAAAAAGCGCCCACGTGAATTCTCTTTCAGGTCCAGATAGTAGCGTCGGTTTTCTTTGATCATCATTTCTGATTTTAGCTTGCCATCTTCTGGCATTGATTCTGGGTTTGGCGGCCCTGCAACGGTTATTACATGGTACAGGGTTCGTAAAAAAACAAAACAAAAAAAAAAAACGAATAAAAGTAAATTTGACATACCAAGAGACGCATAATAATCACTAAATGATGAGAGGTGGTCTCTAAAATCTGCTGCTGTGGATAGTGCCAGAAATATTTGGCTTCGTCTACCATCGGCGCTAATCTGTAAAGTCAAATACAGAGTTAAGCTCAATACTGCTCTCTCTCTTTCTCTCAAACACAAAACAGAAAAAAAAGGTATCTTACTTCTGCTACTTTGATAAATCGCCCTCTCCTATTCTGTTTCACATCTAGATAGAACCTTTTAGACTGAATTTGCAGCATTTTTGTTGCCAGCTCTTGTTCGCCCTGCTGGTTTTGACCTAAAACAAAAACAAGAGATTGAAACGATTTGACTTAAATACTCATTGATGTATTTTCTTGACACTAAGGATTTCCATTCGTTCAGAGCTACCCATCACACCACGCACACACACAACTAAGTACAGCCCCAGCAACATAACCACCAGCCTCCCTCCGGAACAAAGGAAGGGCCCCTACGGACAAGTCCCTCGCCCCGCGAGGCGAGGCAGCGCGCCCCGCCAGGGTGCCTGTGGCGCCCAAGCAGCCCGTCTCCAGGCTCACCTTCCCCAGGGTCACTGTCATCGAAGTCAATCAAGAAGTTGGGCTCGTCGTTGTTGTTCCTGGGCAGGTGCTCCATGTCGAAGTCGTAAGGGCGGGCCCGCGGGGGCCGCGAGGGCCGCGCGGGCGCCATGCTGGCCTCGGCCCTGGCCTCGGCCATGCTGGGCTTGCTCGAGAACATGCCCGCCCTGGCCAGGCCGCCCAGGCCGCCCAGGCCACCCAGACCGCCCAGGCCGCCGAGGCTGCCCGGGGGCCGCGGTGGCCTGCCCTCGGGCCTGCCCGCCTGCCTGGCGCCGTGCTTGGCGTGCTTGGGGCCGTACCACGCCACGGCGCGGCCGTTCTCGTACAGGTGTCGGTGGGAGTGCTGCGTCGCCTTGGCGTCGCGAGCGCCTCGCCGAGCCTGCCTGGCGCGGAGCGACGCGAGCGTGGCGGGGTGACGTTCACCGCGCACGGGGCTGCTCAGGCGACTGCTTGGCCTCGGCTGGGCTCGCTCCGCTCGCTCTGCTCTCGCTGCTCGCGCATCACGAGGCGCGCCAAGATGGACGGCGGGTGGATGCAGAGTCAGACCAGGCCGAGGGCGAGGGCGAGGGCCAGGCACAGCGCGGTGGCGCACAGGGAGGCTGGGCAGTGCGCCCACGCCACGGCAGCTCCACTCCGCGGCATGAGCTGCATATGTGGGTCAGGCCAAGAGGCCGTGAGGCCGTCAGGCCACGCCGGGACGGTTGGGCGCAGGCAGGGCCCAGGCAGGGCCCAGGCACCACGGCCCGGGGGGTAGGCGCGTGCGCGCACCAAGGTCACACCGCACTAGTTGCTCGCGGGGGAAGGGGGCGGGGGCGGCCCACAGGGGTGGACCCGCGGGGTGCAGTGACCCGGGGGTCTGGGGGGAGGAAAGGGGAAGGGCCCACGCGAAGATCAATATGGCCGCTCCGCAAGCGACTCCACGACGGCGTGCTCCGGCTGGGCTCGAACCCAGGCCCCGTCCCTGTTGGCCTCGGCTAGCCCTGCTCCGCCCTGCTCGACTCGGACGGCAAGGCTGGGCAAGGCCTCGCGCTGCTCCGCCGGTCGGACCCGCACTGCGCCCGCCCCGGCCGAGCCGCGCCGCCGCGCCGAGCCCACCGAGACCAGGGAGCCCCACCCCCACCCCCACCCCTCCAGCAAAGGGCGGGGGCACGCGCCGGGCGGGGGCTGGGCGGGGGCGGGGGGCGCCTCAGCTGACCGCACCATCCCCCCGCCCGCCCCCTCCAAAGATGCCACAGTGTCGCATCCCCATGGCCCCATAGCCAGCACGGGCAGCACTGGCAGCCACCCCCTCCAGAACGTGCCCGCCAGTGCACCAGCACCACCGCCCCTCGCCCACCCCCAACCCCGACCCACCCTTGCATTTGGCGCCGCACGATCGGGCCGATGAGGCCTGACAGCCCCGCCAAACGACCGGGACAAAAAACGCTTGGCGCTATCGCGGCACGCGGTGCAGGACACGGTCGAACGCCTGGCTGGCCGTCCAGCATTCCTAGGGCGGACAGGCAGGCCTCGGCAGGCCTTGGCAAGCAGGCTGGTCGATGTGACGCCGATCGACCAGTGAGGCAGACAGGACGGCCGCGGTGCGCAATACGCAGTACGCGCCAATCGGCGAGGCGGCGCCATAGGCGGCAAAACGGCGAGGAGACGAGATGCCAACAAGGCGAAGCGCGAAGCGGGGCGGCGCTGCTGGCCGCGGGTAGAGGCGCCGAGGGGGCCGGGGGACGCTTGGCAACAAGCGGGGGGGGGGGGGGGGGGCAAAACCGGGAGCAGGCGGAGCAGGCCTAGGGTCACTCACCCCTTACTACGCCCCAACCCCAACCCACCCCACCGCCACCCCCCGCCTCCGCAGCCTTCGCAGCGTCCGCAGCCTTCGCAGATCCCCGGCCGAGAGCAGCGGGAGCAACGCGCGTGCTGACGTAACGCACAGCGAGCCGAAGCGGGCTCGAGAGCTGCCGCCCCTCCCGCCCTGCCCCTCGGCGTCCTTCTCCTCCTCCTCGACGCCGAGCCGCCGAGCCCTCCAAAATCCAACCCAGAGGATGCCAATAACGCCGCCATCTACTCAGGACCAACCCAACTCCCCCCCACCCCAAGCAACCCGAAGCACCGGACCGCGCCGGCCAGCTAGCCCTCGAGCTAGCCTCGGCCCGCCGCCCCCTCCCCTCCCCTCCCCGCGCCCGGAGAAGTACCCGCAGACAGGGCGGCGGCGCGGGCGGCGCGGGGCCGAGCTCGCGTACCGTCGATCGGAAATGAGTAGGTGCGGCCCCACCATGCGCACACCGCGCGGACCGACAAGCTCCACGTGGGCGCCCAGTTAGCCCGCAGGCCGAGAGCCGTGTTCGTGTCTCTCTCGCACTCACGGGGGCGTCTCGGAGGGGTGCGAGAGAGACAGCGACGAACACAACTCTCGGGATCAGTCCACTGCTAGCGGACGCCTCTCCGGCACCCACAGTGTAGTCGGCAGTGGAAACAGCCCGTGTCAATATCCAGGCGGCGTAGATCGCGTCTAGTAGTCCCCCTACCCCGGGCCAGCCTTCCTCGCAAACACACACACACACACATCTTAAATGCGTAGCACTAGCAGAACCACGAATCGGCATTTCTCACTACACCAGCCTCAGTCAGTATGCCATAAAGAGAAGACCCCATCACGAAAAAGAAAGAGAGACCCCCGACGTTGGTGAGAAAAACTGGTTCCCACGATACGACCACCACCATTTTACAGCCCTTGTAAGTAGGAGAACCGGTACAGGCAGAAGGGATGCAACGATAAGAAAGACTTGGACAGAGGCAACTTACTACAGGACACCGTCCGTCTTGCTAACCTACTCTCCGGCGTCGCTCGGCAGAGACTCGACACCCTTGCACAACACCCTCTCCCCGTGCACGCTAGACCCCAACCACAGGTAGACCGGTAGACCCCAACCTAGCCGACCACAAACACATAAACCCCGTCGCCCGGATAAACGAACCCGCTGCTTGGTTCCCTGGGTTCCCTGGCATCCCTGTGCTGCGCCTGTCCGGCCCTGGTCTTTGATGGTGTGGTGGCCCCTACCGACGGCGAGCTCTGGGGCGTCGTTTCACCCGACCACTTACCTGCAACACAACAAACAAACAAACAGGGGCGTTAGTCAACCATCATCAGTTTGCGCTACAAAATGTCACCAAATCTACAGGTAGGTTCATTCATTTTCAAAGTTTTTCGCGTTGTCGTCCGGCCCCAGCATCCCGGCCATCCAGGCCGCCCAGGCGAACGGGCCAAGGACCGCGCCGCCTCGCCCGAGATCCGTCGCCCACTCCGGCTCAAGTCCGGCCGGAGGAGACCAAACCAAACATAATCGGGGCCCTTTGAGCGAGACAGCCGGGATAGGCGGGCTGGCCCAGGGGCTGGCCCAGGGGCTGGATCGCCATTCAATGGCTTCAGACAAGCCCAGCATCCCCAAGCACGTCACGGGTTCGCGGGTTGGCGGCGACGGGTCGCTTCGGGCCCAGCCAGCACGCCATCGACATCCCGCGCAGCACACTGATTCCGAGAGTCGGTTTCGTCGCTCCGTCTCTCTCGCACCTATACGAGACGCCGCGTGAGTGCGAGGGAAACAGAACGACGAAAACGACTCTCGGAATCAGTCTGAGGGACAAAAGGCGGGCGGGGCCGTCCAGGCTGTCCAGGTGCCAACATGGGGAACAGGGGCTGTTCTCAATCAACACACAACATCCACGAAGACTTGCAAGTGAAAACGCCACAAAGGATGGCCGGAGGGGAGGGGGGGGGAAGGGAGGTAGCAAAAGGACGAAGCGAGAGGGGGCAAGGCCATACAGCAGTGCCGCCTCCACCGCCGCCACGCCCCGCCACGCCCCGCCACGCCCCGAGCCGATCAATGCCTGGTGCCGCCCCCCACACGCCCCCCACCTGGACCCCTTCCCCGGCCCCCCGAGGCCCCAGCCAAGGCAGGCTAGCGGCGCGCGCGGCGCGTATCCGAAGCAGCGAGCCTGGCGTCCTGGGCGGCGTGGTGCCTCGCGCGGCCGCTAGGTGGCGCCCGCAGCCCGTCCGCGAGCGCGGGCTAGCGCGGCCGAAGCGCCGCGGCGGGGCGCGGGACCCAGCTGACGACAACAGCTGTTGGGGTGGGGCGCGGGCCCGCCTCGTCCCTACCGGTCCCTACCGCCCCTACGGCAACTCGGGTGAGCCTGGCCGGCCATGGCTGCCCTGGCCCACCCTGGGGGTGGGGGTGAAGGGCACGGCGCGGGGTGGCGGCGGGCAGCGGGACCTTCGGGGTGCCTGGCGTGCCTCAACCCTAGAGCTTCGCGCTTGGCGCTTCGGCTCGGGAGAGGGGGTGGCGCGCGGGCCGAGGCGGGGCGAGGCGGCGCGGGGTGGAAAGGAGCCGGCGTGGACCGGCGTTCCAGGGGGTGGGGCCGGGAGGCCGGGTCCCGCCCGCGTCCACCAGTTACGTAACGCAGGACAAAGGACGAGCCCACCGCAGCTCAACAAGGGGGTTTCGTTCACGTGCGCGCCGCTCCGACGCCTTGGCCGCCTTGGGCGCCGCGTGCACAGCATCGCTCGGCGAACTTTGGTCGGCGCCTTAGGCGCCTCGCCTGCCGAAAAGCCTTTCCTTTATCTGGGCCGCGGCGAGGCGGGCCGGTAGGCGTCCCGTGACGTGCTCATGACGGATAGGGCGCGAGACGCATGCGGCCCAAACACGCACGCACACGCACGCACTCTCTCTTTCTCAGACACACACTTGAGATAAGGCGATGCCAAGAATGCGCGTTATGAGAGCGGGGGTGGAAAGGGGGGGGGGGTCGGGTGACGGGCCAACGAGCGCCTGTCAGGGTAGGCCACCCAAGAGCCACTCCAGAGCCGCGGCAGGGCGGCAGGCTTGGCGGCAGGGCTTCAAGCAGGGTGACGCGGCGGCCTATCTCGCCCTCCGCAGGCGCCGCCCGTCCGCCCCCTTCCGCGTCATGGCCCCGCCATGGCTCCGCTGACGCTGCTGACGCACAGCGGCAAGCAAACTCAAAGGGCGGCTAGCTCTCGACCTCCCGGCGGGCGTCACGTTCCAGCAGCCAAACAGCGACGCTCTGTCTCTCTCGCACCACGCAGCACGCCCCATGAGCGCGAGAGAGACAGGGCGACCCAACGACCCTTCGGCGCGACTCGTGTCGCGTTCCGAACTCGCGCGGCAAGTCACAGCCGCAGCACCAGCCAGCGGACTTCAAAGGGAACCAACTTTTCATTAGCGGCGCCCAGCCCAGCGACGGCCCCGCAGAGGATGGCGGAAGTGGGAGGCATTGCTCTGTCGCACTCACGGGGCGACCGGTAGGCCGGTGGGGGTGCGAGAGAGACAGACCCGGAAGCGGGGCGGGAAGTCCCGCTGATTCACGGCCAAGAGGTTGGGGCGCGTGAGTCACCGATACACTGGCCACACACCATGCGCCGTTCGGCCGGCATGCGAGCTGCAGCGCCGATAAGGAGCCCCCGTCCGGGCAAACACCTCGAAATGCCAACGACGACGCGGCGACGCCAGATTACGGCCAAGAGCCGCCAGGTTCCAAAACCCGGCCGCCGCCGCGCGCAGCAGTCACAGCGACGTGGCCAGACTGACGTCCGGAAAGCCGCCCCCGCCCCCCGGCGCGCGCGGCAGTCGCAGCGTGCGGGGGTTCCAAAAGACGCCACCCGGCGCGCGCTGCAGATAGTCCCGGAGCAAACTGCATCCGCGCAGCCAAGCCGGCCGGCGCGGAGTGCGGCGCGGAGCGAGCGCCCGGAGCGTAGGCCGCACGCCGACAGGCATGCGTACGGGACGGCCTGCCGGCCGGCAGCACGGCGCGCACGCCGCGCACGCCACCCGCCCCATCCCGGACCGCGACCAGCCTCACGGCCCGAGTATCGGCCGTCGTTCCGCGAACTGCCAACTCCCACCCGGTGCAGGCCAAGCAGGGAGAGGCGAGTCACCGACCGATGACGCGCCGGGCGGCTGAGGCAAAGCGCGGGACCAGCCGATTCATCCTGACAACAGCCAAACGCCACCTCGGCCGTGGGGTCGTTCGCTGGAGCCACCTTGGCCGTGGGAGCTCGACCTACCCCAGCTCAGACGCACTGCACGGCCAGCCAGGGGAGCTCGACCTACCCCAGACACCGCACGGGTGGCAGACACACCGCCGGCCGGTGAGGCGGCATGCACTCGCGTCATACCCCGTGCGCACAGGCCCGGCATGACGCGCACCCAAGCACCATTATGAGGCCAATGCGACGAAACATTTTCAATGACGCAATGCACGTGCAATACCGAGTAGTCTGTACACGAGTGCATGCCCCCCGCGCGGGCCGCGAGGTCAACAACACCGTCAGCCAGACGCGGTGCATTATGCAGCGTCTCGGCCGTCCGCGACTGGCGTTGACGACGACGATGACGCGCTGCAGCAGGCTGTGCAGTGCCATGGCAGTGCAGTGCCGCCGTGGCCGCCTGGGCCTGGGGGGCTGGGCCTGGGGCCAGGCGCGCTCACCGCCGAAGACATCAAAAACAAGGCTCCCACGCGCACACGCGTACGATTGCACAAGAGGAGGGGGAGGGGCCGCTCCCAATTCAGCGCATAGCGAGCATAGCGCGTCTCAGGCGCCGGCCCCAGATGTCAACGGCCGCGGTGCGGCGGGCACAGACAAACGCCGCGTGCGCGCACCGCGGCGCTCCGCCACTCTCACTTGCACTTGGCACCGCACTCGGCCACTCGGCGGGCCGGGCGCATCTTGACGGCCATTGCGCAACACTTGGCCGGGCGCACGCACTTGACACCTGCACACGCAAAACACGGTGGCACTACATCGCGTCGCCGCGCGTCGCCGCATACCGGGGGGAGTCCAGTAGAGCACCTTCCAGGGGGCGGCGTCGCGGCCGTCGCCGTCCGCCGGGCCCTGCGACGCGTCGACGCGGAAGTCCCCGACCCCGCCGGCCAGCCTGTCCTCGAGGCCGGCGCCGCCGCGGCCGAAGCCGACGTAGCCGTCGTCGCGGTCGTCAAGACCGGCGCGCGCGTCGCGGTCCTTCATGTCGCCGAGCTATCTTGCACCGCGCCGTTCGGGCCCCACCACCACACTGATGCACGGGGAACGGCGCGGACCACGCAGACCCGGGCCTCCCGGGCCCATTCACACTGACGGCCGCGCCGCGCCACGCCACGCCGCGACTCTACGCGCACGGCCCGACCCCTCCCCGCGCGTCTTGTGTCTCGTACTCGGAACTTCATTCATGTTTATGGACGGAAGGAGGAGGAGGAGGAGAGGTGAAGAGCAGGTCGAGTGCGCCATGAAGAGGGACAGCAAGAGGAACGGCGAAAGAGGAAGAGAGACAGAGAGAGGGGGAGTCGGACCGGCGACCAACTCATGGCGGTGGAATGTCGCGACACGTCATACGCCCCGCCGCGTCACGCCTCTCCGCTGCGTCACTGGTGACACGGCAGGCACGTCGTCACCAGCCTCCCCCCCACCCCTTTTTATCGGTCCTATCGGCGACGCCCCGAAAGCCGCGCTAAAACGCGGCCCAAAAAACGGCATGAGTGATGAGCAGCGAGACAACGGCGCGCACGCGAGCCAAACGGAACAAATGGGCAGCTAGCCTCGGCGGCCTGGTTCATGCTTTAATTCGACACAGCGAGCCAGCGAGCTACAGCCAGCGAGCTACAGCCAGCGCCTCGGCACCAAGTCACACAGTCGCGCCACGCGTGGAGCAAGGGCTGAGCAAGGCCAATAGCCTTCAATTTTGAATGAGCAGCGCAGCGCCGCGGCGCAGGCAGGGCCAGGCCGAGCCGGGCTGGCTCCGGGCTCCAGGGGAAGGCGAAGTCGGCCTCACCCCTCGACACCCCCTTCCCCGCGTGATGAAATTCTCATTGCGATGAGTAGATTGGCGACGCCACTCCGACGGGGCCGTCGTGCGGGTCCGGCGCCAGGGCGGCAGGGCTGGCGGAGAGGGTACCCTCCACGTCCGGGCGGAAGCACGGCCAAAGAAAACAAAGCGGGGGTTGGGGAGTACCGCCAGCGACCGCCAGCGGATCGATCCGGCTCGGTCCATATGTTGACGTCGGCCAGCACGCTGCGGAGTGCACGAGAGCACGCCGTGGCGGTGCCGTGGCGGGGCCGTGGCAGGGGTCACGGGCGCGAGCGCGGCGCCAAGGACAGCGCGGGCACACCTCACCTGCAGGGCCTGCCCACCTAAGCGCCGCGACACGCTTCGAGGAGGCCATCCGCAGCAGGCCGACGGGTCGCCGATGGGCCCTTCCACTGGAATCCCAAGGACCCGCGGTGGGGGGCGGCCAGCGGCGGCCAGTGCGTTTGCCGCGTTGCAGACCGCAGCGCCGCTTTCGCCGCGTCCGCCGAAGGGCCGCTCGAAATAGCACGCGCCATACCGCCACGGCGCGGGGCGGGGCGGGGCGGGGCGGGGCGCAGTGCGGCAAGGCTGCATGGCTCGGGCGCGCGATATCAGTGTGTATGCACGCCCACGCCAGTAAAATCAGCCCGTCCGCAGCGGCCTGCCCGGCCTGCAAGGGGTCGCTGCGGTGCGCGTCCGAGACGACGGCCCCACAGGCGGCCAGAGAGCCACCCCTCGGGGCCACCCCTCGGGGCCCCTCGGGCCACCCCGCGGCCACCCTCGGGGCCACCTCGCGGCCACCCCTCGGGGCCACCCCTCGCGGCCACCCCTCGGAGGCCGCGGGGCCGGCGGGGCAGCACACCGTGGCGCGGTGTGGGGTAGGGCGTGGCATGGCGGGGCGGGGTGACCCTCCTCTGCATGGCTGGCTGGTGCAGCCGAAGAAACGCGGCGAGGGGAGGGAAGGGGCGGGACCAGGCGGGGCACCGCAGTCAGCTGACTCCCTGCAGCGCCTGCAGCCGGGGCCGCCGCGACGGCGCGACCGGTGCAAGCGGCAGGCGCCGTGCGGGCGGAGCGCGGAGCAGCGCGGAGACGAGGCGGGCGGAGGGGGGAAGCAGCGCCGACTTCCCCGTCAAGGGAATCAGCTGACCGAGCAGGCGCCGCGTCCGCCGCGTCCGCCGCCGAGCGCAAAGCCAAGCGTTTTCACCTGGTGCACGTCAAGGTCACCGCGCCGCCGCCACCGGCCAAGTGCAAGCAGGCCTCGTGCACGGCGGGCACGGCACTCGGTGCAGCGGGGAGCGGGTTCGAGTCCCGCCAAGGCCGTGTGTCAAAACGCTCCACAGCCCTTTTTGGCAGCCAGGTCGGCGCAGTGACGCTCTGGCACCGCTTCCTGGCCGCGTTTGCCAGAACGACCGCGGCGTCGCCATGCACCCCGCCATGCAGCCCGCCATCCTGCTGCACCACTCGCTGCAGTGCGGTCGCAGCGTCGCGGCTCGCAGCGCGGAATGCGGACTAAATGTCTCAAACGGCGGTGACAGTCGTCCGGGCGAGGGGGCGTGGTGGGGGCAAGGCGCGCGGAGGGGGCGTGGCGAGGCGAGGCGTGGCGGGGCGCAGCGCGGCCGCTCGTTGATTGATCCGCTCATCTTGGACATTGACTATCAAGAAGGTCGCGTGGACATGTGGGAGTTCTAGCGAGCGAGCTAAAGGTGCTTACCGGAGTCAAAATCGGAGTTGCCGACGTTATCCATGCCTCCTTGTCCGTATTTACCTGCAACCACAAAATGGCAGCTGTTAATAAACAACAAATTTGAACCACAATGGTACTAAAATTTCAAAGTTGGATGACAGGAAAGTAGTGCTAGAGAGAGTTTGGACTCCAAGAGTGCCATATAAACAAAGGGACAAAAGTTCCTGGCTTTTATAAAAGGTGGTTGACAATTGTAGCAACAGAAGCATATTGACAGAATAACCATCTTTCCAATGAAATATACATTACGTCACAAGGTTTCAATGACAGCAACTCCCATTCAAATTAATGTGAAATGAGAAACAAGCTTGTTTCAGATTGACCTTGAGATTTTGACAGGGCCAACAGCACAAACAATCTACACTAAGACTTCCATAGCCTCAATAGAGCGACACTTATCATTTATTTTCACTAACAACTGCACTGACAAGTAAATATACTATATAAACACAAATTTTTCCACATAAACACTAAATTGTTTGAAACAAAAAATAAACCTTTTCTCCTCATAGCAGTTCTGTTAGAATGCTGCCCAGGCAAGACAAATGAATCCTCATTCCACAAATAAAAGCCTATCTATGTTAGTCTGAATATAACTAAAGGATCAATATTTTTATTTTATAACTGATGGCTGTCAAAGTTACAATTATCATGGCCACAGCACAACTCCCAGAAGGAGACATGCCGAACAAAACATGCTGCAAACATCTTGGCGTGTCAAGGAGTGTGTCTGGCATACTTAGGCCCTGTCCCTTGAACTGTGAAAGGGCTTAACATCAATGTCAGTAGACCAGACCCATACTTAACCTAGGTCAAGAACAATTCCTTGCGACAACGCTGGGCTATGTTATTATGCAAGTGTCATTTACGCAACGAGGTAACACCTCGGCGACTGTTTCTTTTCACGATCACTGGTTTGAACACAAACTAAAGGGCTAATTTCTTCTGTCTTCACTGCGATAACCTCGGACCGAGCTACGGCCGAGGGCCCTAGAACAAGTCGACAGGAGAATATGGAAGTGACTTCCCCTGTCCTCGGTACTAACACACGCGTCGAACCACTGGTGAGCGTTGTCCACAACGATTAACGCCAACTACACTTCGTTTGACACTAGAAATTGCAAGATATGTGGGTTGGTTACTTCACGCGCCATCTTGAACTGACTTGGCAGGAAGATCCTAGCATTCGCCGAGCCAGAAAACATTATTTAAACAGCCCTCAGTCATTTCTAAAGTGCAGAAAGATACAGCATCAAATTCTACGTGAGCGATGGGCAGAAATCATCTCTTACTTTGACCCTGAGGCTGGTCATCTCCACTCTCGCGGTCCGACATATCCTTCTCCTGAATAGCGATTTAACCCTCGTTTTCACTCCGTCAGAATTTGTTCGTGCGCCCAGGGCCCGGATGTTCATGCACCGGGGCCGTGCGCGGCAAAGTAGTTCCCTCTGAAGCGTGCAGTTTCACTGACGCCACAACAAGGACTGGCTCGCTGTGGGGCGCGGCGGCCAAGCACGTAGACGAATATTAAATAAAGCTCGACTGCTGATGAAAAATGTCACGGCTTTTCTTCTGCTTTATGAGGAAAAGAAAGTCCGAAGGAAGTGACGTCGGGGGCTTCTGCTAAACCCAGGTGCCGCAGAAACAGAGGCGAGACTCTCCTGCTACCCCCACCACCTCCTTTCTCGATATGAGAAAGTTGGCTACACAAGCTGTCATGCTTCTAATAGAAATTTCGCAAAGTGATCGTTTATTGATGTATCTCGTGGGTTTTGAGGCCGAAACTGAACGTAGCAGGGACTGTTTTTATAGACTGCATCATTTTCAAAAAGTCTTTTTAGATTTAAAAAACACCTTCATTTCATGTGTGAATGTTGGTACAACTTCACACAGTAGGCGTAAGTGTGTGTGAGTGTAATGTCAAAGTAGGTTGTCACCAAATTTCGGTAAATAAAACCACTTATCGAGATTTGATGCATGTCAAATATATTTACGTGCAACATTTAGTGTCTTAGTCAATATTTCAGACACTTTTTGAGACCAAACGTTTTTGTGATATTGAATACTTTGCGATCTAGTGCACATGTTTCTGCTTCGGTTGCTGTGTCCTGCCTGTAGCCCAGTTATTGTTATTTTTAGACATCCGATGGAATGACTGAAAACGTGGATTGAAGACAACATTTTATTCATCTCGAGAGAGGTGAACTTGCCAGTCGTCCATCTTCTTATTCGTTTCAAGTTTTTGGCAAGAAATGGAGGATATCTTTCACTGGTGCCGTGAAGGCAATGCTATGCAAGTCCGAGTTTGGTTAGACGACACTGAACATGATATGAATCAAGGGTGAGTGGAGCATTTATGCAAAATTCATTTCGTTTCAATTCAAACTTACAAAATGTGGTTACAGATTTTTTTTTCAAATCTCTAGTTTGTTTAAGGGAAGTGAAGGGAGTGAAACTCCAGTTGTGTGTAGGTGGGGGTTCCTGTGGCTCCCATTTATGGCATCAGTGCCCCTCCCACTTATTTCCTGTTAAACCTTTTGAATTTTAAACAAACTTTTTTCAGTGTTTTCTTTACAATTATTAGCTATCCTTTTTGAGATGTACACTATTAATGCCAAGTGCCGCTGTTGTCTTTGCAAACTAATCACAAAGTTCAGTTATTAGTACTTCATTCCTCTAAGCCCTTTATTTTTAATATTAATTTTATAAATTTTTTCTGCTTTGTCTTCATGGTTTAAATGCTGTTCAAGAAACGTTTTTTATAAACTTGTGCCATTTCTTTATCTTGCAGAGATGATCATGGGTTCAGTCCACTTCACTGGGCAGCAAAAGAGGGGCACTATAAAATAGCTGAGCTTCTCATCCAGCGTGGCGCTCGTATAAATGCAACAAATCGTGGCGATGACACGCCATTGCATCTTGCTGCAGCGCATGGACACAGAGAAATTGTTCATATGGTAATGATCAAACTTAGTTTCACACTCATTGGTTAACCTTCATTTTTAAAGTTCATACTAATCTCTTTGTCCTTTGTTGTAGCTGTTGCGAAATAAGGCTGACATCAATTTCACAAATGAACATGGAAATTCTCCTCTCCATTACGCTTGCTTCTGGGGTTATCAGACTTTGGCAGAGGAACTTGTTGCTCAAGGGGCACTCATAGCTCTTGCAAATAAAGATGGGGACACTCCTCTTGACAAGTCTAGAGGATCCCTTGCTAAGAGATTACATGGTATAGTATAATTCAACCAACTGATTGTCGACTTTCAAAAATTCTTATTATTGATTAATATGCTGCTGTCTCATTCTGTGGTAAATTGATTTCTTTCTTGTCCTCTTTTCAGAAATGGCTGTTGAAATGGGACAAGATTTGAAGAAAATTACTTTCAAGGATCAAAGTTGGCTTGGCTTAAAAACTCGCAGCCGTAAGTTGCATTAGGTTTTGTAACAGATTTTAAAATCAAAACTACTGCTGAACCAGAATTGTAATTTTTGTGCATTGACAGGCGATGCCACACTATCCCGCCACAAAGGCATAAATATTAAGGACCTCCACCTTCAGATTCAGATTGCAACAACCCCATCAGGAGTTACATGGAGAGGCCGTTGGCAAAAAAATGATATTGTTGCCAAGATTCTATCTGTGCGTGATTGCAATGCTCGAGTTTCTAGAGATTTTAATGAAGAATTTCCGAAACTCCGGTAATTATCAACAGTTTATAAGTGGGTGTAGTTTAAAAGTACCTTCTTTGCACTACAAATGCTAATATTGTTCACAGAATTTTCTCCCATCCGAATGTTATGCCTGTAATTGGATGTTGCAACTCTCCACCCAACCTGGTTGTCATTAATCAGCACATGCCTTGGGGATCATTGTACACCCTCCTACATGAAGGCACTGGTGTTGTCGTGGACACTGCTGCTGCTCTCCGCTTAGCAGTTGATGTTGCACGTGGCATGGCATTCTTGCACAGTTTAGAACGCATCATACCTCAATACCATTTGAACAGCAGGCACGTTATGGTAAGTTGTAGAAAGTTTTGCGAAGATGGTTGATTATATAAGAGAAGGTAATGTGGTAGTAGTATGAAGGTAAGCACTAAGTTCCATCCTTTTTATAGATTGATGAAGACCTCACAGCAAGAATAAATATGGCAGATGCTAAGTTTTCATTCCAAGAAAAAGGACGCATTTATCAACCAGCTTGGATGTCACCAGAAGGTAAAATTTTAAAAAAATGTTCTAAAATTGTGAAATTTTGTGATTTGTGCTAAAAATTAATGTTTAATGAACAGCTCTCCAGAAAAAGCCCAAGGAACGAAATTGGGAGGCTTGTGACATGTGGAGCTTTGCTGTTCTTCTATGGGAACTTGCTACTCGTGAGGTGCCATTTGCTGATCTATCACCCATGGAAACTGGCATGAAGGTATTAACAGTAATAAAGTACTAGCATCATTTTTCTTAGAACTGTCTTCGCAACAGCCTATAATTGTTCTTGGCTCTTTTCAGATTGCTTTGGAAGGACTGCGCATCAGCATCCCACCCGGAATTTCACAGCATATGGCCAAAATGATCCGCATCTGTATGAATGAAGACCCTGGTAAACGGCCCACATTTGATATGGTTCTCCCTATTCTGGAGAAAATGAAACGATGAAAACGTTTATGTTTGTTTTGTCATTTTCTATTCAATTTTCTTGCCATAATTTGTTGTAAAATCGCTCATTTTTCACCACTTCATGAATGGTGAGGGTACTGCAAGTTTCTTCACCTTTCTCTTGATGTACAGTAATATTATTTCTTTTCTGTAATGTTAATTTGAATGACACTGCAGAATCAACATAAAAGTTGATTCAAAACTTTGTTTTGTTAATGTATGCATTTGACTAAAGAAATATTTACAATTCATAGAGTGTCACTCAGCTTGGCATGAATGTATTGAATAACTGTTGGTGTGTGCGTGTGTGTGTGTGAGTGCTGTGTGTTTCTGTCAGTCTGTCTGTACGTGAATACATCTTCATTTAGATTCAATAACTGTTTGGTTTTCGTTCACTGGCAGCTGGATCAATTATCCTTACTGGTTTTCTATCTTTGGTTATTGTTTTAACCACTTTTTTAACATCTTATTGAACAATGTCTATCCAGTTCATTCCTTTTAACTGAGTTCCTTTTATAAAAATTTTGCATCTGGTTTGTGGCTTGAACTTATACATGAACATCCTCATGCATTATTAAATACTGTAACTATTGTTGTTGTTTGATCTAATATTTTATTTTGTTTATAGTATCTATTTTTAAAGAAAACTGTCAAATTGATAACAATTTGTTAACTATTGTAACTAACAATGTGTTTACTTAACAATTTTGTTGCATAGATGGTATAACTATTTTCAGTGTCAATTTATGTTTGTCTATTTCTTTTCCTATAGCAATTGTGGATGAGTTAATAGTCATTTTTGTTATTTGGATGTGTGCGGTTTGACGTCCTTCTGCACCAACCAATTTAAGCTTGACTGATAATGGATCATTGGCTTCTTAAGATTTTTGTTTTAGAGATTGAACAATCCTCTGCAAGGTAGTGCAGTACTTCGTTTGTTTGTTTTTTTCTCTTTGCATCCTTGCTTGAACATAATTGTGATTAACTAAACTTCATAAAAGACTTGTAAAAAACTGTGACCCTAATAACCATGTATTTTTGATAATATTCTGCCCAATTACTGCATCAGCTCCATAAGCAGCTTTGTGTTCTTTCAATTTTGTACACCACTTGTACTTGTCCCCAATCTTGACCTTCAATTGACCTTTTGTGTCAAGTTGACGTTATTTTGACACAAAAATGACTGTCCTTCCACCCCAATGAGTAGGTGTCACTATGGGGCCAGTTTGAATTTGGAACAGTCACTCCTCATTATGGAGTCTTTTCCTTGACGTTGCAACTCAGGCCAAGGTCACTCATTCATTTAGAGTTTCCATGTATTAGCTCTAAATGTGGAACTGCTTCAATAATTATGTGTGACTGCTTTTGTACTTATGATTTGTATATAGTTGTAAGCTTGACTGCTGTGAATTGGTGCTTGTTTGTTAATATTTTAAAGGAGATAATTATGTATTTTGATAGATCTGATGTATTCCCTTTTGAATACTATTTTGTACAAACAGTTTAAGCCGTAGCTCTTAAGCTGTTTTGTACTATTGTACATGTACTTAGTTTGAAATAACCATGTCATAGTGATTCGTATCACTGTATTATACAGAAGTACAACATGCTTTAGTGGACCAAAGGAAGTGTAATATTTGTCCATGGATGTTAACTTTCTGACTTCAGCACAATTGCTTTTACTTGTAAATTCTTTTAATAATTTAAACTTGTTTAATGAACTGAGGAATAATCATAAATGAATTGCTTGCTGGGCACAAAAAGTGTACTGCTGAGTCACTCTTAATAACTGTTGTAAGCAAAATTTAAGGATCAGTTTTTATACCTGTTTTTTGATACATGTATTGCTGTTGGTGGCAGATCCAGAAATGGCCTGAGAAGTAGGGGGAATAAAAGGGAGCTGTCTGCCTTCCCTCTTGGCAGCTCATTCATTTGAGGCGCCGGCTCCTCTGGCTTGTCGCCCCACCCTTGCCTGTGGATTGGCGACTGATTGGTATTAGTGTCTCTTTTAAAAAACAATTTGTGCCTTTCATCGTATTTTCATAGACAGACATAGTAATTGTGGATGTAGTGTGAGTCTGAGCTGAACTCTTTAAATATTTTTACCAAAAGTCAAGTGGTCAGTTTGCTTCCATACCTAGAGACTGTTAGAAACTTGCCTAGATTGAGGCTTCTTTAGTGCTCTCTTATCTTTCAATATTCAGTGCTCTACAAGTGCCCACTCCCTTACCAACTTTGATTTCAGTACCAAGTTTGTTTGATTTTGATCATTTTAATCATTGTCCAGTATTACCACTAGGCATGAAAAACTACATTGCGGTAATATAAGCTTCCTATTGCTTTCATAGGTCCAAACTCATAGATTTACATCAGGATGCTTCATAGATTATGTGATGGTAAAGTTTTTGCTTTGCAATATTGTTATCTGTGTTGTGTTGCAACCAACTATGTTTATGACTGTACTTAGTAGTGAGATATTAGGAGTATCAAATACTCTTAACCAGTATTGCTAACATGTTAATTACTACTTGTGTCACTACTTTGATGTTATGTGTGCCTGAATCTACTAAGTTCATTCTATTACTTCAGTACTATTGTATCTTATCTACATTTCACCTCAAAGGTTTTGTGTTCTAAGTGCCTCAATTATCGGGATATGAGCCAGTGGCCCATTATAAAAGAGGTACTATTTGCTTGTGTATAATTGTGGTACTTAGGACATAAACTGACATGATTACTGGAACAGCTTACCCCTTGGTGGCAAGCCAACAAATTAATGGTGCTCAGAAACATAATTATTAAAAATTAATAATTGTTTGCAATTGTGTATGGTTTCAACATTACATTCAACTAAAAAAAAACTTCTTAAGAGTAACTTTTTGACCAATGGTTTGTAGCCTACAAGTTTTGAGGTAACAATGTATTATTGTATGTGATTTTTAACTGCCATTCGTATATGTTAACATTTACTAGTTGTTCTATTCAGGAACTAAAGAAGTAATTCATTAATGGATGTATTTTATTCTTAATCCCTCCCTCAGACAGCATGTGGTAGAAGAGGAAACAATATCATTCAAAAGGACCCAAAATTTGTTTTGACAGTTTTAGTTAGTAGTTCAAAATTTCATTTTGTGTTTCATAGTACCTTGCACATTAGCCATTTCATTCATTAGTTTGAGCTCTAGCCTCTTCTTATCTAGATCTTGCCATCCTTGATTCCATTTACCATAATGGACGGATGTTATAGAGAGTGCTCTCTCCACCACATTTGATGCTTTTTCTAAAACATCTCTGAAAAAGGAGAACAGTGACATGAACTGCCTATAAAAAGAAGTATATTCACAAAATTCTTAAAAATGATAACCACCTTGGAGGAGTTGTTTCCATTGTTCGAATATTGCACATCATTACATCAGATAGTTTCTGAAGTTCATTAGCTATTTCAATGCTGTCAGCTCCATATTGTTCCTCTATAGCTGGCAACATGATCTCCAAATAATTCAAACTCTTGCTATAGTGCCCTAGAGGAAATAAAAAATATGAAACCAAAGCAAAAAATATTTTCTAAAACAAAACACATTTTGGAAAGTTTACCTAACGTAGCATAACATTTTGCCAACATATCATAGGTTGCCGTAAGGTCTTTGTTGCTCCTGTACAGAGCTCGCTCTTGTAATTGTTGACAACGGTTCAAAATATTCAAAGCATCTTGCATGTGACCATCATCCATCAGCTGGCAGCCTAGATTAGGTTTGTTGTTTCATTAAAAGAGTTGTTTGCATAGGCACAGACAGAAGAAAGGTAAGGCTAAGATAGTGTGCGTACCTTCTCTAAACAGACTGAGAGCAGAGAAAGAATCTCGAACCAGATCACTGATGGGCTGATGAGATCCGCAGGTATCACACACCATGATGTGAGAATTCGACAGGTCACTCAGAGCAACTTTACTACCAGCAGGCTCTCGACCAGGAGCTTCATTTATCAGAGGTCCACTGCAAGATGAACATCGGAGAGCCCAAAGACGCTCCTGAACAGGATCAAAGGATTCACCTGGATTACTTGTACAAGCTGAGCAACTACAATGGAAAAAGTATTGAGCTTGAAGGGCTGCCTGTCGTTCAGCTGTTCCCATCCGTTGAAAGTGAGGCCCTGCACAAGAAAGAATAACAAACACATAAGAAACGAAAATATGTGGTGATGTTTAGTATATTACCCACTCACCATAACAGTTGAAAACTTCTTCTCCTTTTGGAATATTCCTACTTGCTTTCACAATCAGCATTTCATTGAAGAAACTGAAAATTATCATTTGCATTAATGTAAAACCACAAAGAAGAAAGCTCTTGTTAATTTTCTTTTTTTAAAAATAAAATCTATTACCTGTTGATAATATTAGGGTTGCAAGAATGATTCATCATGCTGGCAGACGGGTATATGGCTGTGGCAATGCGCTGCTGACTTTCTGACACTACAGTATTACAGTTGTCCACAGACATTTTAGCAGAAGTTCTATCGGAATCTAATTTGGTTATAGCATGAGCATTGCAAACCAGCTGTGCTATGTGCCGCAGAAGTAAAGCACAAACTTGAGCCACAACTCCACTTCCTCTTCCTGCTAATTTATCTTCATCATTGAAATAGTTAGTCTTTTTCATCAGATATAGGGTGAGTAATTCAGCAGTCTGCAATCAAGTCACACATCAAATGACTATTCCATTACTTGTACTTGATGATACTAACAGTGTAAAATTTCACTAACAGCAGTGTATTGAAATAAGTCCTCCTGTGACATATCTTCTACATGAGGGAGAAGTGAATAAACTGTTGAATAAGAGTCCTCAAGGTTTCCAAAAATTCCAGTACTGGAATGAATGAGGTGGGCAGCTGACTGTGACCTGTCTAAAATTTTGTCAGGCAAACCTGTTGTGAGAACTATTCTTAATCCCAGATGGGCAACACCAACAGATGACATTAAATCAATTGCCCCACATTCCCAACGGTGGTAGCTTGAATAGGAAGCCTCCTCACAGGTTTCATCACAGAAAAGAGCATCAATGCAGTTCTTGCATCTGAAAAGGAAATTTACATTAATGTAAAATTTTGTTTGTTTTATTGTTGTTATTTTTTTAAAAGATGTAACCTACGGTACTGGTGCTACTAATGTTCTTGAGCAATGATGACAGTGAATTTTGTATTGATCTGGTAAAACAACAAAAGCATATGGCTTTTCCACAAATAAAATGTCACCCTGCCTGATATCTTGATTTGTCACAACATATCGACCTTTGCTTTCTGAATACCTGAAAAATAAGACCACGTTTAAGTCCTGTATTTGTAACAATAATAAATTGATTTCTGAATTTAGTAATACTTGAGCTCAAGAGCAGAGGATGCAAATGGAAAGTGTGAACTTGGTCCCTTCAACAAAGAGGGAAGCACATCTTGTACAGTCCCTGTCTCTGTTTTATTAGACTCTCCATTCAGCAATTCATCAAGTTCTGCTTGTATTGAATTACACTCCTCCAAGGAATTCCCACTGGTACTTTGAGATATTTCTTCTTTACAGCGCTGAAGGAAGACTTCACAATTTTCAGAATCATTAAGGGACAGGTAGCTGCGAGCTAGACGCAACAGAAGTTTATATTTTAATCTTTCAGGGTATGGCAACGTTAAAGCTTTCTCCGCATCTTTCACACATTCCTGTGAAAATAACAAAACTGATATGAAACAGCTTGAATAAATTCAACATTAAACAATTTTCATTGTCCAATACAGATGGCCTTCAAAAGTCAGTAAATAAACGCACTTTAAATTTTTTCAAGTGGTAGAGAACAGCTGAACGGTTGGCCAGTGCAAGGGCATACTCTGCACTACCATAAGGGGCATATCGAATAGAATCAGTGTACAACATAAGGCTCATGGTATCGAGATGTTTCTTGAATGCCTCATTTCCTTTCGTTCGCAAAGCTGTGGATTCATCTTGAGACTTCGTTGAGCCATTACTCAAACAGAGTTCTATCCATTCATTCAAGTAAGACCTATAAACAGAAAGTGTGTTGCGGAAGGGCTGCGATGAAGTAAAAGGAAGTACGGGATAGAGTTTTAACTGATTTAAATCTTTCAACAAACCCTAGAGAATCGTTCTTGAGGAAGGATTGGACAATACTAATTTCACTTTTTCTATCCACCCCTGAGAAAAGATTCCATTCCTTCGACTTTTTGGTTAGACTGTCCAAAACATTCTGCCATTGCGGTATTTTATTCTTCATAGACATGTTAACCTTGAAGCAAGATGCAAGTGTAATCTTAAATTTTAAGTCATTATGTGAATACGATTGAAGCAAACAGTTGTCAGTACAAAGTTGTACAAGATTTACCCCGCAGAAGTGTAGTGTTGACTCTTCGGGTTTGATGTTTACAACCCGGGCCGGGCGGGGGAGGGGAAGGGAAAGGGGAGGGGACGAAGGAGGAAGTGAAAGGGGCGGGGGGGAATTTTCGCTCGTACCAACCCCCACACGACACGACTTCTTTGCACGTTAGGAAGAAAAATCTCCTTAAATACCCGTATTATAAATCAAACAAAGACTGATGTCATTCGTGATTTTAGTTTCGTCTAACATCTGGTTCCGTTTTCTGAACAGCAAATGAAGATGAATCAGCTTCTCCAGAGGTAAAATGTAAAGCCAGATGATTTTCAGCCATGATTTATTTCGTTCGAGAGGATTGACAGTGTGACAAAACAACAACTGCAACAATTGCTTTTAGATTTGAGCCGATTTGAGACCAGAATTTTGACCAAGCAAGCAGGGTATGGTGGCTTCATAGTGTCAGCAGTTTGACAAAGACAATGGCTCATTTGTGTTAGTGTGTTGGCCACCCTGATTCAGGAGTCTTCGTTGTAAGCCGCTGCTCCTGAAAATGATTAATTCTATTTTTACTTTATAGTGTTAAGGAGATAACGGTCGCGTTTCGCCATCAATAAATGCAGCGCCTGCATTAGTGTGCCCATCATCCACGCATCCGACTCGAGAGCAAGTCATCTCATCAGAAGCCAGAATGACGACGTCGGAAGATCCTCCAGGTATGTCCCAAGCTGTTAGGCTAGTTCCTGTTCCCCGCGGCCCGCAGCTTCTGGATGCAGTTTTCGGCGTCCTTTGGGATTTTGTCGACGGGCAATCGATGCAATATTGGAGATGCTTTGTGCTGGGCCGCAGTCCTGCGTGTTGTGACACGGCCCGCCACGCCTCCTGCACGCCCACGCTCACGCTGGCCGAGCGGCGGCCCTAGCGGCCCTAGCGGCCCTAGCCCTCTGCGTTGTCCAATTCCCCGGACTTCCGTCCGTCCCGCTATTCCCCGATAGTCCAGCCCTTTCGGCACCCTCCGCCCTCGCGTCGTCAAATCCTCCCACGCAGCGCTTGTCTCTAGCTCGATGGCGTCCAGTCTGGAGTCGAGATTTGTAGTTTGGGGGAAGGTTTTATGGTTCCTGCACCTGTTTCTTTCAGCTGGCTTGGATTTGCAGGCCCTTTGGATTCTTTGCTCTGATGTGCACCGTATGTTTTCTTTCAGCTTCAGACAGCCCTGCAGAAGTTACGAAGGCCTCCATTCGTAAAGATACTTGGGCTAAACTTCAGGCGGATAGTACAGTGACTGGGAATATCTACCTGAACCGAATCCCTTATTTTAAGGGTTCGGATGAGGCAGCTCAACGCTTTGCTGAGACTGAAGAATTCAAGAATGCAAAATCAATTTGCATAAATGCTGACAAGGCTCAAGAAAGTGTCCAATACCTAACTGTTCAGGTTTGTTCAGCTAACTTTCAAATTAAAATAAATTGACAGTTGTTTTCACTAAAATTATTTTATTTATCTTTCTTTTAAATTTTTGTTTTTCAGGCAAAGAAGACTCTTCTGATCCAGATTCCACTTTTCATTCGGAAAGGCCTTGTTAAATGCATTCAAGTGCCAGATGACCTTCCCGACGATCAGGTCCAGAAACTTACCACGCGCACTGCCATCGGTGCCCATGGAAAAGTAGTTCCGCTTAGTGATGAACGTAAGGTGGACATAGTTGTCATGGGATCTATTGCAGTGACCAAGCAAGGTATTGTTATCTGATTGACTCGATTTTTTTGTTAATTACAAGTCCAGTGAATGTAGTTTCAACGTTCATGCTTACCGTTTTAGGTCAAAGGATTGGTAAAGGCGAAGGATTTGCTGATATTGAGTATGCCATGATGCAAAAGCAAGGGATGCTTACACCGGACACAATTGTGGTGACCACTGTGCATGACAGCCAGGTATTTAATATACTATAGAATATTTAAACATGTGATGTTCTTAAATTTTTTATTCCAGTTACATCTCCATTTCTTTCACTCTTGTTTTAGGTTTTTGACTCCTTACCTGGAGAACTCTTCAAAGAGCATGATGTGGGTGTCAATCTTATAGTTACTCCAACCCAGGTGATAAGGGTCTCTCCGAATCCACCCAAGTCTTCTGGTCTGAATTGGAGCCTTCTCTCTAACCGTCGCTTGAAGATCTTCCCCATATTGCGCCAGCTCCGTGAGAAGGACGTCAGGTATGCTCCCGGATCTTCCAAGATTTGCGAATGGGTCTCGTAGGTTCGTTCACTCGGGGGTCTTTAACGTTCACTTGGTGTTCCTCGTAGTGCTGGCGACACCTCTGAGCTGAAGGAGGACTCGGACGTGGAGTCCCGGCCCCGCCGCCCCCGCCGGCTGCCGCCCCGGCACTTCCGCTCCCGCCCCCGCTCCAGCACGGGCGGCGACGGCGAAGTCGGCGAGGAGCACGGCGAGGACCAGGAGCGCACCCCGCGGCCCCGGCGCGCGCGCCGCCCCCGCCAGTCCAAGTCCGAGGGTGACGAGGAGGGCGGCCCGAGCGGCACCGAGGGCGAGGGCACGCCGCGCAAGCCGCGCAGGCCCCGCAGGTTCCCCGGCCAGGCAAGGTTCCCCGGGCAGGGGCCCCGCCAGCGCAGCCAGCGCCGAGACACCGAGGACGGACAGGTACGGCTGTGGTGACTGGCGGCTAGGCTGCCACCAGTAAGTTGAAAGGCCCCCTGGATTTAACTTGGTCTTCCCCCCTTGTCCCAGGAGGGTGAGCCCCGTCCGCGTCGCTTTGGGCGAGGCAGGCCACGGCTTCCAGTCGACTTCAGCCTCCGCGTGGGCAACATTGCCTCCGACGTGCGTGTCCGAGACCTCAAGACCGCCCTGGCCGAGTGCAAGGTGAAGCCAGTCAACATCAAGTGGTTCGGCCAGAACGGCTTCGCTCTGCTGCACTTCGCCAGGTTGGTACTCCGCCAGCACTTGGCGTCGCTCCTGTCCTTTGAGGGCGGATAGTGTTGTATGTTTGATTTGTGACTGCAGGATGGAGGCCCAGGCTGGGGACGCCCCTGCCAACAACGTGGATGGCGTACTGACAGCACTGCGTGACCTCAAACTTGCTGCTGCTGAGGGGGATGGTGTCACTGTAGAACCCTTGACTGCTCCGGTCACCAGAATTGAGGTAACCAATGAAATAACAGCGGTTTAAGCGAAGGAAAGAAGAATTTAACACTTAATTTTATTTTCTTATTTCTTAATTTGTATTTTTCTCATAAGATTTTCATTTGAAAATGTCAAATGCACTCCCCTAATTACTGCTTTTCCATTGGATTTTTTTGTGGATCTGCTTTATGTTCATGCGCTGATCACATTTTTGGGAATGTTCTGTGGCTTGCACTTCATGACAAAGAATTCACTAGCCTCCACCTTCCTTACTGTTAGTTTGTAAGTTTCATGTTTTGTTTTCGTTTGTTTGTTTAGTTAAAAGATTTTTCTTTAAATTTTTTTTGTTATTGGTGCCATTGTTCATTGTTAATTCTCACAAGATTACATTTTTTCTTTTCCTGTATGGCGCTGAAATGATTCTAAATTTTGTTAATCGTCGTATAAGCAACGTTTTTTGGGACATTTAAAAAGGCTGTTGTTAGTACTTATAAGGACCTAGAAAGATGTACGTTTTCTATCTTTCTGTGCTGTACTAAATTATTTGCGTGTTTTTCTTTTGTTTTTCTCCTGTGAAAGTGAATTTACTAATTGTTAACATGTCTTGTCTGTTTCCTTTTTCTGTGATTTTTCTTTTAGCATCATCTAATTTGGCTTTATGCCTCAAGTATTTATTTCATGTGCAATGGGGCCTCAAGAGACACTTACATATGCATGATATGTAAGTCAGTCTCCTACCCTTCATAGATCTTTTCTAAATATTTATTTAAAAATTATTAGTATTTATGAATTAATTTTTTGTCGCATATTTGGATGGTAATGTAGAACTATGCATACATATCAGACCCAACTTTGTATGCAAGGATTATTGGATCAGTTTCGAACATCACCATTTCTATGAAATCAGGTTCACACATGTAGCAATTTGCTACTATTTTGGCTTATGTCAATCATTGAACTGTTTTGGTATTTTAGAAACCTGTATGTTTCTATCCATCCGATTTTGTTGATGTTTTTCAGCCTCCCTCTTGCTTTATTTTGCTCTTTTTTTTACTGGTTTGACATTTGTGGTTGAAGACACTTCTCCACTTCTAGTTTGTCTCTCAATGCAAACGGATTTATTTTGGCCTCATGTGTGAATGACTGGTCTTGCAATCTATCATGGTATCATTTTCTGTTTGAATGCGAGACATGACTTACCATGATAAGAAACTTGCAAGTCCTCATTTCCCCGTATTGTTGTGGTTTTGTTATTTACATGTGTGTTTGTGGCTTGTTTATTCATTATGACCTGTGTCGATATGCTTAGGGGTGTTAAACCTCCACTACCTGACATGAAGCTTTCCTGTTGCTTTGCCTTCCAAATGGTAACCTTCCTCTTTTGACTTGAGTTGCAATGTACACAATCTGTGTCCAACATGTGATTTATTAATTGTTGCTAATATTCTCTGAAGTTTATGCTTGTATCATAGTATTATTGTGTATTTTTGTATCATTGCCAGGTTTGTGTAGCCAGTTGTAAATTTGTAGTTAGTACAAAATCTGGTGAAAAAAATATTTTGGGTTTGACTTGCATTTTGATAATTACTATTCTGAACAATGTTCTTTATTCAATTTTCAGTTTCCTGCGTTTTGCAGGGACTGAACTTATTTGCAGTCTTCCTGACTAGAATCAGCCATTCAGCCAGATCTTGCATCAGAAATGGAATGTATGGTTAGGTTCTAATTGTTAGTGTGTGCTGTTTTCTCTAGCAGCATGCTTGGAAATTACAGCAGCTCAAATTGACCTGAGGAGGTTTTCTTGTTGTAAACATCAGTTATTTATGTTACTAATATGTGAAGATGGAAACTTTGCAGTGTGGTATTTTCTGTGTGTAAGATCATTAATTTCCCAGTAAATACGCCAAAAAAATGTTAATATTCCAAGTACAAAAATTTTGTGACAAAGACATGTGGTTCTGTAATGACCACAATATTTTTTTTTCTCTAGATAATATTTTTATTGTATCATTTTAAGGAAATTGACTTTATTTTGGGGGCTAGCGGTAATGCAACATTACTTATGAATGTTTAGTTTGTTTGCAATTATTTCGTGTGTCACTGGAAGTTTCTACTTGCAGTGTGCTGCACATGTGTGAAAATCTTTCTGAATTACTATATTTTTGTACTATAAATTAGTCAGTTTTGAAAGTTATTTCTTTGCTTTGTTTTTCAGTTTAAGAATTCTATAATTTAAAATTACAAAATTGTGATTCAAAACAGGACTTCCAAATTGTGAATAAAAGTTTGATCTATGCAAAAAGTTAAAGGAAAGTTGTGCTTTACTTGCATTCACTTGTTCCCTACATACCTCAACTGTGCGGCCCTAATAATTTCTGAGTAAATTGTGTTGTTGACTAACAATGAAAGAACTCTCAATTAGCATCGCAATTTTGGTACTTTATTTACTCCTGCAGATTAAATTGATAAAAAATATGTATCCTATATTTTTAATCAATTACTGTACAGATACACATCACAGTATAAAGCCAACATTAGCTTTCAAGAATAGGTCAATTATAAACTATGCACCATGTACAGGAGAACATTACCTACTTCAACAAACAGCAGGGACAACAAGACTTACAAGTAATTTGGAACATGGGAATCACTTCATTAAGAGTTAAAAAGGAAATTGCACTCTTTCATTAGGGAAATCATCCTGCAAAACTCCGATACCCCTCAAGGTTTTCGCCACGCGGATAAATGCTGCACTAAAATTCCAAGGTTGAACTATGTCCAGGGCATGGGTAATATGGTAAAATGGAGGTGCTACAGGATCACACCCTTTCCAGCTATCGGGTTTCTAGTAAGAGAGTGCGAGAACCGTAACTCTGCGCCTGTTCTACAAGGAAAGAATGAAAAGAGATAGGGGGAGGGGAACACTGAATGGGTGTCGACGAGTCTACCGCCCGGCATTCACTTGACGGACGCCCTGCCGTTCTCCCGGCCCTCCCTGCCCGCCCCGCCGGCCTTGTCCAGGTCGCGCGCGCCGGGGCTGCACAACGAAGGCGACGGCGAGGAGGGCGCCGCCGAGTCCAGGGTGGGCGATGACGATATCCGGAGCTGGCTCAGGTCGGGCGGCTGCGGGGAGGGGCTGGGCGTGCTGCCGAGGTTGGACAGGTCCGACGAGAAGCTGGCCAGGTGCGAGAGGCACTGCTCCAGGTGGCCGCGGCCCAGGACCACCGCCTCCTCGGCGGGCTGGTCTTCGGCCTGCAGCGGGTCGGTGCCGCAGCTGCCGCAGGCCCTGACGGCGGCCTCCTCCTCCGCGGTGCGGAACACGTCCCCGGGGCTGGGCGGCGGCGCGCTGCTCGCGCTGCTGGTGGCGGCCTGCAGCGCTGGCGGTCCTGGCGGCCCTGGCGGTGCGGCCGGCGGCGTGCGCGCCACGTGCGGGCTGCTGCTGCTGCCCCTGCTGCGCGCGCTGCCCGTCCGGCCGCCCCCGCTGGCGGCGCTGGCGGCGCTGGCGTGGCTCACGTGGCTGGCGTGCGAGCACTGCGACCCGCTCGACGACAACCTGGACGGCCGGTGCGACTCGTCCTCCGCGTCGCTCGCGCTGCGCCGGCTCACCCTCCTCGACGACACGCCAGACACGGTGAGCGCCGACGAGCTGGGCGGCGTCCCCGAGTTGGGCGTGGCGGGCGTGGCGGGCGTGGCGGGCGTGGGCGGCGGCGTGGCCGTCGACGAGGGCGGCCGCACGCACGTGCGCGTCAAGCCCTGGGCGCTCTCGCCCTCCGCGCCCTCCGCCTGCGCACTGCAACAGTCGCCAGGCACAGGTCAAGCATCTTCGCTGAGACATCTCTGCAAATACAGCGCACGTTTCCTAACATTTTAAATTCATGAGTTTGTGTTTGCGCAAACTGAAATCCTCCGTACAACGTCGGCAAGGCGGCAGCCCAAACGAGGGCGCGTTGAGCTCCGCATCATGCTCCGCATGGCTTTGGGCCGTTGGCTGGCTTACCCGGACTCGCCCATGGCCTGCAGCAGCTCCTGCTCCCACGCCTGCTCCTTCTGCTCGCGCTCCTTGCGCGCCATCTCTCGCTCGCGGTTGAAGGGGATGAAGTTGGGCAGCAGCAGCTGCGGCGACGGCATGTCGGCGGTGGGCAGGCCGTCCTGCACGCAGGGCTGCGGGACGACCAACGACGAGAAAGGTCAAGCCACTGGCAAAACTGAGGCGGAACACAGCGCCTGTTCAACGCGTTGCCCAGCCAACAGGTCGGCAGTGCCAGCACTCACCTCCCGGATGGACCGCTGCTTCGCCAGGCGCTTCTTCTTCTTGTGCAGCGGCCGCTGTTCGATGATCATCTCCTCCAGCTCGTGCGTGGGGTCGCAGTTCAGGTGGTCTCTCTGTTGCAGGGACGACAGGATTCAGATTAGCATTCACCAGGGCGTTAAGTCGGACAGTAGGACGGCACTGATCGCTCACCGGGGGCGTGAACGTGGGCTTGATCTTCTTGTGCAGCACGGCGTCGAAGTCGACGTCGGCCATGATGGGGACCTTCTTGAGCTCGGACAGCGAGCTGATCCGGGCGCCGGGCCGGGAGCAGAGTAACTGCAACAAGCAATCAAGCGGCGTGCATACCAGTCAAACCGGTGCATTGAAAGGGATCGAGTTCCCAACCGAGTGCTCGATCCCATTTACTTCTGCAATCCCCGACGCACTTGTGCACGACCCCCTCTCCCGTTCCTCCACCTGGCCGGCCAGATCAACGTCACGAAATGGAAGCAAACAGAACATGCCCGGTGGGTTTAAGTTTCCCCCGACTGCGCCCTAGGCAGGCTGGCAGGCACGTGCAGAGGCCACTCCTTCCGGGAAGAGAGGGGTGGGGCGCCGCGCCTGCGGTGGGGGCGGCAAGACGACGAAATGATGACTTTGACAAGGCCCTCACTGTCGCGGGAAAAAAAGAGGGCAGAGAGTTTGATTTTCAGGGTAGTCTTCCCCTTCCACACAGACACAGACACGCGCGCGCGCAGAAGCACGTAGCGACCGACCGACCGAGCGCACAAATAAATGATGCGGGCGATGATTACACCGCGAGGCCGCCACCGACACACACGAGCTGAAAATTTGTTCCGCTCCGTCCTCGTCCAACCGGTCCAACCCCTCTCCCTCTCTTTCTCTCAATATCTCCCTCGAAGCGCCGCGGCGCGGTGAAAAGCCACAGGCGTGGCGGGGCGAGGGGATGGGGCGTATAAAAGGTGGCGCGTTGGCCGCACCACTTCAAAGCGACGGCGGATCCGGGGCACCGCGGGATAAGCACACACTTTTAAAGTGTATCACGTGTCGAAGGGGGGCGCGCGTGCCGGGGCCCACCCCAGCGCCCTCAAGGTGCTCGTCCTGGCCTCGTCCGACGACCGCCACAGCCGTGAGCGCCCGCCGGCCGCTGGGTAGGCCACGCGGCGCGCTGGCGAGCGCAACGGGACTGCCTACCCTGCGGTCGGCAGGCGCTCTCCTCTGCCTCAGCAGCCTCGGCACGGTGATCGAGTCATCCTCAGCCTTCACCCACGTGGGCCTGCCCCCACCCCCTTCCCCTGCGCACTCATGCAGCACGCGGCGTCCGCGCGGCGCTCCGTCCCCGCGTCTCGCAGTGAGAGTGACAGAGAAGGACATGGCTGGAAAGGGCCTCCTGGGGGAGGGAGGGGAGAGAGGGTTGAGTGTGTACACGGGGATATTGCCTAAATCGCGGAGGCGCGACAACAGCTTCATCTTGCTGCTCGCGCCACCTGCGGCAGGTCCTGGAGCCAGGCAGTCAGGCAGGCAGTCAGCCAGGCAGGCAGGCAGCCCAGGGCCACGACGGGGGGCAAGGCCGGAGACGCGGCCTGCCTTGTCGGGCTGCATAGCGCGGGAGGAAATGCCGGCCGCGTGTTGGCGACGTCGCTCGGTGACGTCACTTTCCCGGAGTTGTGCTGGCGGCCGGGCCGAGTTGGCCGTGACTCCGAGCGCGGGGGTTTGGCGGGTCCAGCCCCGCGGCCCCGCCCTCCGGGGATTCTGGACGTCGCGGGGATCCGGTGTCAGGACTTTGCATTGCAGGCCCGCGTCGGCCGGCTCGGCGGGCTCGGGGCGTTCCGAGGGGCGTTCCGAGGGGCGTTCCGAGGGGCGTTCCGAGGGGCGTTCCGAGGGGCGTTCCGAGGGGCGTTCCGAGGGGCGTTCCCTGCGAAAAGGGCATGCCGAGCAGCAGCACTGGCTTTTGCTTTTATCCCGGGCGGCGGTCTCGAGGGACGCCACGCCGCCACGCTGGACACGCGCGGCCGGGCAAAGCCAGGCACGTCTGCTCTCTGTAGACATTGTGGGCCTGGTCGGCCCGGCCCGGCCCGGCCCGCCTGGTCCACGTCGTGACGTGGCCCACGCAGCACCCTGCTTTGCACGCCCCGCCCCGCCCCGCCCCGCTGCTTTGCTTTGCCCCGATCGCGGATTCTCGCCGCTTCCATTTCCATATAAATTACTTGGCCTTTGGCGCGGGCCGACACGGCGTGGTACGGCACGGCACGGCACCGCCTTTGGAGCGCGTCGCGTCTTCTGCCTGCCGTGGGGCCGAGGGGCGTGGGCCGTGGGGCCGAGGCGGGTGGCGCCCTGGCCAACATCCCCAAACAAAGACGAGGCCACCTTTGAGACGCAGTGCCGCCGAGAACAAACCGGCGGTGCTTCCCTGCGGTCCGATTCCGAGAGTCGGTCTCGTCGCTCTGTCTCTCTCGCAGGGTGCTCACCCTGCTCAGCAGGTCCACGAAGGGGCGCGACATCCAGGACGGGTAGTACACGCCGGCGGCGAAGAGGGAGCGCACGTCGCTCAGGTTGGTGGCCGTGTGGATGTCGAAGGGGCGCACGCCGCGCGCGCACTCGTACGCGCACACGCCCAGCGACCACCAGTCCACGGGGAAGCCGTAGCCCACGCACAGGTCGGCCGCGCAGTCGAAGATCTCCGGCGCTGCAACAACGCCAACAACAACATGAGCAACAACAACAACAACAACTGTAGTAATCTTCCGCGCACAACGCCATCAAGTTGTTTATTGGCGGCCCCCTGCGGGAGTCGAAGCGCCACTCAAAGTCTTCCTTATTACTTTTCTTTCTCATCGCGAAAGTTTTCATTCGTTGATGGGGGAACAACAGTATCTCTTTTTAGGGCAGCAGCTAGTGGGGGGGGGGCCTCGCTCGCAGCTGCACGGACTCGGCTTGTGTGGACGCCGAACTGGTTCTCCGCGCTGTACGCCGCACGGAACGAGAAGTGACACCAAACCGATCGATCCGCTGCTTGTGTTCGTAGCCCCTGTCACATCCTTCCTTCCCGCGACAAGCATTTTCTTTGCCGAGGCGCGGCGGCGCGGCGGCGCGGCGGGGTGTTGGGTGCACGTTCTGCTGATGTTGGCGATACCAGCCACTTCATGGGGCTGTCCTACTTGCTCGGCTCGGCACTTCTCAAGTATCCTTCGGCGACCGAGTCGTCGTGGTGCTCGTCGTCGTGGTGGTCGGCGTGGTGGTCGTCACCGTGGTGGTGGTCGTTGGCGGCGGTGGTGAGGCCGGGCTTACCGCACGCTCGCCCCACTTGCTGCCTTTGTCCCGCGAGCCTCGCCGGGCCTCGCCTGCCAGCCCTGTCAGTCCGGCCCGTTCCGCCGTGACCACCCTACTGACGCAAAAAATATCCGTCGTATTGTGCGGATGAAGTTTCTCGTTACATCCCCTATTCTCGGCAAAACCCCGCAGCGGGCAAAAAAAGGAGGAAAAAGTGTCCTGTCAAACATTCCTGTGGACACCTGCAAAAAGGGCACGTCCGCCAGCTCCAGGTTCCAGGGCCGGACACGCTGGAAGGCTGGAAGGCTGGACTCGCATGGAGCAGATCGCCGCACCGCCAGAACCAACAACAGCCCAACCCCGCGCCCCGCCTGGCCCCTTCTCGAGACACATTCAATATTTACCGCCTCTTCCATTCCGCGGGGTTGGCTTAGGTTCGGCACGGTTCGGCACTCGCTGCCAGTCTCTGTGCGCGGCTCGGGGCACAGTGGGCCAGACGACCGGCGCAGCCGGCCAAAACTTTGGACGCGTTTTGAGCCCCAGAGTGAGCGACGACGGTTCGGCGTCCAGCATCCCAGTCCTGGTCTCATGCAAACTCACCCATGTATGGCTTGGTCCCAGACATTGACGTGGCGAGGTGGCCCTCCTCCAGGACGGTGGCGATGTTGAAGTCCGTCAGGTGGGCGTGGCCTGGAAGCACAAGAAGCCGTGTCACCGCGTGCCGTGGCGCGCCGTGGCGCGAGGGACGAGAAATAAGGGCGGACAAAAAAAATGTCGATAGTGGGTGGCGTAGCGGCGGACGGGGCGGACGGCCAGACGCAGGGCAGCAAGCCACTTGCACTACGCGCCGCCACGCCGCCACGCCGCCACCGGGATCGAGGAAGGGCGGGGCGGGGCGGGGCGGGGCGGGGCGGGGCGGGCATCAAGATTAGGAGGGAGTCTGGGGGGAGGCGTCGATGCAGGGCGACGCACGGGGCACAAAGGCGGCCCTACAGGCCTCCGAGCGGTACCCGGCCGCCCGGCCTCCCTCGCACCCCGACGTGCCCCGACGGACCGTCCCGTGAGTGCGAGGGAGACAGACAACGCGACGAGACACTCCGCCACCAGCTCGTCTATTGGCGGCCAAGCAGCGGCGCACCGAACTGGCCGAACCACGCACGGTGAAACCATCCAGGGAATGAACCGATATTCCTGGAAATCCCACCGCGGCGGACTCCAACAAAACTTTCGAATAATTGGCCGGCCGGAGGGAAGCGAACACCGCGAATCAAAAGCAGGAGCAAAATGAAGCGGCCGCGGTCTCTTTTTCTCTGCGGCCCTAATCCCGCGCCGAGGCAGTACAACGCACATAATGGCAGCCCCGCCCCGCCCCGCCCCACCCCGCGCTGGACGCCTGCCAATGCTGCAGCAAGGCGGGGCGGGGCCTCCATCGGCGTAGGGTTTCCCTTGCGGCGTAGTGTTTCAGCCCGTCTTCCAAGTGCGCCCTTCCCCTCCCTTCCCCTTTACCTTGCGTCCCGATGCCGTGCTATTGGCTCGCACGACGGCCTAGGCCGAGCACGACTTCAACCGCAGCTGCGCAGCGCCCGGCACGGCCCAGCAGCCAAGCGATCAAACGAATCGAATCGCTTTGCGCGCCACCGCCGCGCACGTGTGTTGGTGTGCGTGCGTGCGTGTGTGCAGTGCAAGTGTGTGTGTGTGTGAGAGCGTGTGTGTCCGTGCGCGGCCCGGTGCGTGGAACCCTTGATTGTCACACGCCGCGCACTGTCCGCGTTGCACTGTGTGCTTTGGCGCGCGCTGCCTTATTGACTGCGGGGCGTGGCGGGGAGGGGGAGGGGGGACCATCAATCAGCACCCGCACATGCCCCGCGCGGCGAGGCGGAAGGGCACGGCACGTCAAGACTCGGAAAAGAGAGAGACAGAGCCCTCTCCGGCGAGCGCCGTGCGGGTAGGCAACCGGCCCCGGCTCCACACACGGGTGCGCGCGCGCTGCCCGCCTGCCGGGCGCTCTCTGCGAGCTTCAGGCTCGGAGCCGCTCTCATCGACAACTGGAGCCGAGCTGCAGACTGATTCCGACCGTCGCACTGTCCTCTGTCTCTCTCGCACTCATGGGGCGTCCTACGGGCGCGAGGGAGACAGACTCTCGAAACGAGTGTGCTGCTTGGAGCGGCGTACGGCTTGGCGGCGACGACGCCGAGGAGCATTGTGGTGTGTGCACTCGGCGCCGCGGCCCCGAAGCGGCCCGAAGGCCCGGAGGGTACTGTGCCGCCGCAACTTAGTTAATTAGCCGACTTTAATTAATTACTTGGACTTGTGCACGCGTGTCATCGGCAGCATCGTCATTCCGCACCTGTAAGGCGAGGGCCCGAAGGCCGGCCGAAGTTGGCCCGAAGGCCGGCCGAAGTTCACCCGAAGGCTGGTCCGACGACACTCGTCCGAGGGTCCATCAGCCCGCAGCACCCCTAAGCGACTCCCTGAAGGACGCCATTGGGGCCCGGGCCCGGGCTGTCTGAAGGACGTCGGACAAACCCGGGCCCTTCTCCCGTTGCATCGGCACACCAGCCCAGCAGCCCCACTCCGAAGGGGCGTTTCGCCGCTCTGTCTCTCTCGCACTGATGGGTCGCCCCGCAAAGGTGCGAGAGAGACAGAGCTGCGAGATCTCGGCAACAGCCGGGCGGGCGGGCTGCACACACAGCCCCTTATCCCAGCCGGCGCAAGGCGCGCAGGGCAGGCAGGCCGGGCAGGCCGGGCAGGCCACGGCCCAAACTTGAAACCCTTCGAGGCGTGAAGGGCTGCGAGGGCGGCGCGAGGCGCGGCGAGGCGCGGCGGCCCGGAGAGTGGTTCGGGTTCATTCACTCTGCTTGAGGTCAAGACGGAGCGGCCCGCGGACCCTCGCACACGCCGACTGGACTTGGACCGACTGCAGACCGATTCCGAGAGTCGTTTTCGTCGCTGTCCCTCACGCACTGATAGGGCATCCCGATCCGGTGGGTGGGAGACAGGCAGACAGACAGACAGACAGACAGACAGACAGACAGACAGGCAGACAGACAGACAGACAGACAGACAGACAGACAGACAGACAGACAGACAGACAGACAGACAGACAGACAGACAGACAGACAGACAGACAGACAGACAGGCAGACAGACAGACAGACAGACAGACAGACAGACAGACAGACAGACAGGCAGACAGACAGACAGACAGACTGACAGACAGACAGGCAGACAGACAGACGGAGCGACGAAAACGACTCTCGGAATCAGCCTGCTGGCTAACTGGACTGACTGGCGCGCTTCCTCGTGCGGGCCTCCCCCCGCCCCGCTCCGCCTGCAGGCGAAGAAGAGAGAGGAGAGGCGACGCTCGGCACGCTTCGCACGCTGCGCACGCTTCGTTAGTCCGGGGGTCACATTGTGTTTGAGGGCGCCGGGCTGCGCCGGGCTGCGCCGCGCCGGCCGGGCCATGCCGCGACGCCACGCTCCATTTCGGCCCGTTTGGCCGTGCTGTGTCTCTTCTTCTTTATCTTCGTGGAGATGAAACGATTTGGCGGACATCGGGCAGCCTCCCTCCGCCCCGAGCCTCGCGCTCCCCGCACTCCGGCCGAGTTGGCCAACCCGCTCCGTCCCCTCACGGCCGAGCGGCCCGGCCAGCTGTTGACCGCCACCGCCCCCCCCCCTCCCCGCAGCACGCGACTTCAGTCACAAAGACGAGTCGGACCCACTACACTACACCCTCCCTCCAAAGCCGAGGGGGGAAATAAAGTAAATGCAGCTGCCGTCGTTTGGGATAAATGAAAAAAAAAGGGCGGGGGAGAAAGATAATAAAAAAGAAAAGAAAAGTGTATCGTGTGTGCCCGAGCGATGGGCTAATGGAAAGAAGGCAAGGCACATGAAGGACGGGATAAAACCTACAAAACATCAAAGAGGTGGACACAAAAAAAGGGCCGCGGATAAAATGAAGAGGCAAGGCCGGGTCCTTGGCAATCGATATACACAACGGAGCGTGTTTACAAACGAGCAACGAAATCGGATCAAAAAGGGGAGCGGGAAGAGAGAAAAGGCAAAAAAGCGCAACATTCGGAGGGAAAACGAGGGCGGTGGAAGCAGCGCGGGGCGTCTGCCAGTGTAGGCGCTGATCGCGGCGCCGCGGCGGTGCGGAGAGACAGCACTCTCCAACTCGGAGCCGAGTGATCGCGGCGGAGATACGCAACTATCCCCATCCTCGTCCGACCCGCGCGCTGCCGCACTGCGTCGCGCTCTGTCTCGCTCTCGGCGCCGCGCAGCGCCGCGCGCCAAGCGATTTGGTGGCGATGAAAGGGCGGGGGGAGGGGGTGATCCCTCCGCCGGAAGTGTTCGACACGGAATGGAGGCGCGAAACGCTACTCACACAGCGGTGTAGGGGAAGAGCCGAGAGAGAGACAGAGAGGCCGCAGGAATGCTTTGTTAGAGCGAGGGGAACAGAGACAGAGCGATGCATCCCCCTTTGTGCAGGCGGCAGTGCCACGGCGAGGCGGCCCAGGGGCCCGGGGCGGCGATGCAAACAAAGCAGACTAAGTGTGTACTCACCCTCCTCATCCAGCAGGATATTGTCAGGTTTGATGTCCCTGCAACAAGAGAGAGGCGGAGGTGAGAGACACGGAGCGACACGCAGTGCGAGAGAGACGACGACGGGGGCCTCGTTGTCGCTGGAACTGGGGGCGCAGTGTCGGCGCGCGGCCCCAACGACCGAGACCGATGTCATTGTTAAAAGCCGCCACTACCGGAAGTCAAAAAATGTTGGCACTTCATGAATTTCAAATCACACACTAGCATACGCTTGTCGATGTCAAGGCTGCTTGTTATGATTCCCAACGGCGCGTCAGAGGGCCTCGCCTCGCGCCGTGTGTCCTGCGCGGGGCGGCGCCGGCCAAGAGTGGAGCCTAGGATGGCGCATACCGTGCGTAGGATGGCGCGCTTTATTAAATTTGTTTTGCTGGGACGAGGCCAGGAGCCAGTAGGCGAGCGACGCGCTACGCAGGTCGCGGCGTGCGCTCTCTCTGTCTCTCTCTCTCTCTCTGCCCTTCCTGGCGAGTCAGACTGTCATTCCCTGCGACGGCACTGACGTCTTCCCTGCTCCCCCTAACGTTAACGGTGTCTGCGACCTCGCCGAGCCGCGCGACGCGACGCGACCCGCCCAGGGGAACCGAAACAACTTCCAGGTTATTATGTTGATTATTTGGAAATATTGGGGATTATTTGAGCGCCGACCTCGGAAAGCTGTTAAAGTGTCGGAACATCAATATTGGTGACTTTGGGCAGCCACTGCGTCAAATTTAGTTGCGGTCATAGGCCTCCCTCGACGCCTTACTATTATGAAGACCCTACTCTTTCATGCCCCGCCTCGGGAAGGCTTTGACCGCTGATTGTTTGGAGCAGCGGCCCTCGCAAAATGGTCAAAAGTGAATGAATTTCAGAAAATTACCGTTTTTGCTGACTTTGAGCGGTCACTGCATCCAATTTAGTTGCGGTCAAAGGCCTCCCTCGACGCCTTACTATTATAAAGACCCTACTCTTTCATGCCCCGCCTCGGGAAGGCTTTGACCGCTGATAGTTTGGGAGCAGTAATCTCGCAAAAATAGTCAAAAGTGAATGAATTTCAGAAAATTACCGTTTTTGCTGACTTTGAGCGGTCACTGCATCCAATTTAGTTGCGGTCAAAGGCCTCCCTCGACGCCTTACTATTCTGAAGACCCTACTCTTTCATGCCCCGACTCGGGAAGGCTTTGACCGCTGATAGTTTGGGAGCAGTGGTCTCGCAAAAATGGTCAAAAATGATTGAATCCCCGAAAGTATGATTGTCATTTCATTGGATGATGTTGATTTTTTCACTGATTACCAACTAGACGTGCAATGATTATCTTGAGTTGGGTACCCCTTGCAAAAAAGGCTGAAAACAAAAATAAAAATAAGAAAGTGCGGTGGACCCTTTCGAAGGGTATTCGAATGTGTCGCCGGGTACAGAGGGGGGCTAGGCGGCCACGGTCTTCGCCTCCCACGGGACGGGACCAGAGCCAGCAGGCAGACCGAGCCGAGCCTTTCCGGGGCGAGCCGAGCTGCAGGGATCTGCGCGCAGAGCGGCGCGGAGGTACCGAGTCCTCGTCCTTCTCGTCCTTCTCGTCCTTCTCTCCGGGAGTCGCAAGCGGAGCGAGCCGGAGCAAGCGGAGCGCAGCAGTCCTCAGAGCCTCGCTGCACGCGGCGTATTAACGAGGACAGCCACTGCCAAAAGTTTTGTTCATCAAGTTAACGGCGGCGGAGGATTTACCTCCGAGCCGAAAATGTGGGCGTAGTCCTGCACGCGCCGTGGCGCCAGTGTAGTGGTGTCGCCACGCGGTACCGCCACCATAAACAACCTGCATATGGCATCGTTACTTCGCCATTATGACATAGCGACGCCGTTTTGTGCATGTGCTCGCTGCGTCTGTCTGTCTGTCTGTCTGTCTGAGTAAAGTATTACCGAGGTCGAAAGCCACTCCAAACTAAAATAAGCGGAGCGATGGCAACATATTCTCACAGTGCGTCGCATCGAGAGCCGCAAATACTAACGGGCTGGCTCGGCTGGACGCGAGGGCTCTCCAGTGCGGCCGCGAGAGCGAATGAGAGAGAAAGAGAGAGGGAACGAGGCCGAGTGAGGGAGGAACCAGGCACCACTGACCGACCGACCTCCCATTATTGCTCCCTTCCGCCGTCACGTGCAGGCTGGCAGGCCGGCTGGCCGGCAGGCCGCTCAGGGAGAGGGCGCCCGGCCGCGCCCAGCCGGCCGGCCTCTCTTCCTGGTCCTGCTAGGCCTGAGGCAGCCCGAGGCTGCACGCGAGTGGGCCGTCCGGCTAGTTTGGCGGACAAAGCAACAAAGCCGAGTTTTCGGGACACGACACGCACTGCCGCCGTCACTTACCCCGGCGTGGCCTTCCCTAGGGAAAGGCAGGCAAAGGCGACCCTCGACACCGCCACACTGCCACGCCACTGCTGGCCCTTGTTTGAAGGGGCGCGTGTCTGTTTAACTTTCTCACCGCGCGCAGGTTGCAGGCCGGGCCTTGCGCAGCCTTGCGGCCGTCCTGCGGGAGAGACACGCGGACAGACAGACAGGCGGACGGACGGACGGGTAGGCAGCCTCATCACGTCCCCGGCAGGGCTGGCAGGGCCGGCAGCAGGCAGCCATCCTGGCCGTGGGATGAAGATGCTGCCGAAATTAAGTTAATGCGCGAGGACACCCTGCCTCCCCCCTCCCCCTTTCTCTTCCGTTCGTTGGCACGAGGGCCTTCGCGAGGCCGGCGGTGTCTGCCGCTGCCGCTGCTGGAGCTAATGACGGGGTGACCGACCGATCCGCTCCACCGCGTCCCCGTCGGTCCCCGGACCGGGGTTTACTCGGGGTTCACTCGGGGTTTGCTCGGGGGTTGGCGGGGCTTCCCTCGGCCTCGGACGCGACGCAAGCCTCCTTCAAAGCGAGCGTTAATGAGACCAAATGAGCCAACCTGTGTGGTTTGCTCAGGCGATCGACCGGCCTGCTCCCTCACACACACACTGACGGACACACACACACACAAACAAACACACGCAGAGCATACCGCAGGGCCGCGACAACAAAACACAGTGCTACAAGCGTGCTCAAACACACACTGCGCACTTGGTATTACACACACACACGCACACGCGCGCGCGCGCACACACACCACACACACACACACACACACACACACACATCGGATGCGGGCTGCTGCGTTTGGCGGGTGTGGCTGTGCCCGGCGTTAGCAGTGGACCAGAAAGGCTAAACGGGCCAAAGGGCCAAACGAAAAAGGAAAAAGGCTTGTCGGTCCACTGGGTGGAAAATGCGCGAGAATAGCCCGCCATATTGGCGAGCGTCGCGCGCACCGTTATAAAAGACGCACAAATGAGTGACCCGTCAGAAAGAGGAGATTTTGGGTCTCTTTTTAGGTCAGCGGTGCTCTCGGAACGTCGGTCTGGAATCGCCCCAGTGCCATACAAACGAATAAACATGCAAAAGAAAAAGAAAAAATGGTGGAAATGGAAAAGAAAAGCAGACCTTGGCGATTTAGACACGCCGGCAGACGACACTGCGATCCGGGGACGGAAACGAGCCTTCTGTGGGAACAAGTGCAACAACAACAACAACAAACAAAGTTGTCTTGAAATCCAGGAGGGCGCGCAGCAGCCAGCGCAGTTTGCTATTGCGCTGCTCACCACACCAGCCACGCCAGCCACGGTGGGCCCCGGTTGTTAGTTGCGCCCCCCGCGGCCCCTCGCGGCCCCTCGCCCTCCGTCCACCCCTCTGGAGGGGTCTTCAATTTTACGCTCCAGTCTGCACAATCCTGCAGGAAACATGAGCTAGCACATTGCGCGCCCGCCCCCTCCCCCCTCCCCCTCTGTACAAGCGCCGCTGCTGCTGGTGTCTGTGTTCCATTAATGACCCCTCCCCCTCCCTCCACAGCGCGCTCCCTTTTTATTGCAATTTGACAACGTTTCCTCCCCTGCTCGCTGTTTTCGCGCGCCAAAGTGACCGTTCTCTAACATTAACGAGTTTTTCACTTGTTTCGTGATTTTTTTTTCCGTTTTTTTTTTCGCTTTTGTTTTGCGTCAGGCGAGACGACTGCCCTGCCGACCTGGTTTCAGTTGGTTCCAGAGGTTCCAGTGGCGGCACCGTGGCCGTGCAGGCCAGCATTACCACCACACCGTCGACCAGACAGGTCCGGTGGGCCGCCCCGCCGCCACTGCCACTCCATGGAGAGACAAGGGAAAAAGGCGAGCAGCAGACTCTGTCTCTCTCGCACTCATGGGGCGTCCCGTGTAGGTGCGAGAGAGACAGAGTGAATGAGAGTGCGGTACCGGTCGAGGCGAGGAGGCCAGCAAATAAACGGGTCGGCGCGGCCGCGGGGCACCGTCCGTTCTGCATCCACCCGCTACGCGCGCTACGCCGTGGACGCCATGGCCGGGACTGCATGGCCGGGACGGCCCGCCAAAGGCGGCCAAAGCCAAAGGCAGAAACAACGACAACAAAGAGGGCCTCCCAGCGGAAAAGAAAGGAAAGAAGAAAAGAAAACAGCCCACGGCAAGAGGATTATTGAATCACAGGGAAATGAGAGTTGAATCGTGAGAAACGAGGAGGGCTAATGAAAAGGCCCGGGATTTACACGGGTGCGATTTTGATTGAATTTGAGAGTTTCGGTGTGGTATATTGAATGAGAAAGTGACATTGGTTCGACGACTCTATTCCATTCCACGGCCCTGACAGAAGCGCGGAATCTCGAAAAAGAAATCGGTAAAGCGAAGTACATGACAATTTCGCCGGGGGAGGAAGCATTCGACTTGACTCCCCCACCCCCTTCCCCTCCGGCACTCCCCCACACGTCTTAACCCCTTACTCGGAACGCGGGCACCCTTCGCCCTCCGCCCTCTCAGGGCCGGCAGGGCGGCCACAAGCAAAGCGAAAAAGAAATAAGGGCGAGGAGGACGAGGGAGACCAACAGGAGCGGCGGCGGGGAGGGAAAAGGAATGATGAAAAACATGTTGAGGGCCAGTGAATGCCTGCCGGGCCGGGCGGGCCGCGCTGACGGATGAGAGAGATGGATGATGGGGGGACAGAGATTCCGTATTGAGTGGCGTGGAGAGCGCGGAGAGCGCGGAGAGGGCATTAGGGCGGCCCACTAGCCCCAGGCAGCACCGCCCGGCCGCCACGTACACCAGCAAATCCACCGAGAAGCCCAGGATTAAACCGGGCCCGGCTATTAAAGTCGCGTTCGTGTTTTGTCCACATTTCCAGCACAAGCTGGCTGATTCCGAGATTCGTTATCTTCGCTCTGTCTCACTTGCACTCATGTGGCGTCCCGTATGGGTGCGAGAGAGACAAAGAGTCGAAAGCGACTCTCGGAGTCAGTCTGCTGGATTCCCCTGTGCGTGGAACTGGAAATCCTCTCCGGCTACTTTCGGACCTACGCGGCGCGGCGGCCATCCTTCTGGTCGATGGCGGCGTGGGGCGGCGCACAGTGTGGCGTCCACGTCACGGGCGTGTGCGTGCGCGTGACACACGGCCGACCTGTGGAGCACGGGCGAGCATGGGGCGGTGCGGGCCAGCGCGACGAAAATTGAGCCGGCCGCCTCAAACACCAGCAAACACCCCCCGCGGCCAGTGGCATTATCCCGCGCGGCCTTCCTGCGTGCGAGCACGTCGAGGGCGTCGAGAACGACGAGGACGACGAGCACGACGAGGACGACGTCGAGGACGCCGAGGACGCCGTGGACGACAAGGACGCCGAGGACACCGAGGCCCCTACCTGTCCACGTCCACTAATTACCCCACCCACTAATTGTTGTGGGGTGAGCCTTGCCGTGACTTGCCTTGCCGCGCCACACGGGCCCCACGCTGAGGGCCCCGGAGGGCCCCACTAGCGCTGCAGAGAGACGAGGCACCGCCAACGTCTCAACTTTCATCACGCCCCAGTCTTTAGAAATCACTTTCGAGCGAGACAAGCGCGGCCCACTGGAAGCTGCAGTTTAATTTGGCATCTCCGTGCGCGGAACACGGCCCGTCGGCCTCACTTTCCCTCGCGCGGACTACACTGTGGGGGAAGGGCCGAGGAAGAGGCGCGGCGCCAGTCAAGATTACGAGCACGACGGCGGCAAGGCCTGCCCGACCATCCGTTTACCCAAGGCAGGCGACGAGGCGTCGCACATGGACTTGAAACGTATCGCGATCACTGAGACCGCGCACGCACACACACGCAATCAGACACACACGCGAGAAAAGTTTGCTCATCAGCGTCGTCGTCGGCGTCCTCGTTCGACAGGACGTGACAACACGGCGAGGGCGGCTCGGCTTCTCTCTCGCCTCAAAAACGAGGCCGCCGAAGGACCGAAGGACCGAAGGGGGGCAGGCGGGCGGGAAGGCCAGGCCGGGGCGTTGACTCTGAGGGGGAGGGCGGTCGATGGAGTGCCTATTCCCACAGGACGTGATCCACACCGCGCTCATTAAGGCGATGTGCAGGAACACAAGGTCGCCCACGGCATCCCGTCGCCGCCACGCCCTAGCGAGCCCCGCGCTCGCCCGCGCTGCTCGAACGTCGAAAACGAAAAGAGCAACAACACCGTGCTTCTCCTGTTATGGCCCGCCGGGCTGCGCGTCGAGCGCGGAAGCGTGCGCGCTGCGCGCGTTCACAGACGTTGTTTGTTTTGGTCGCTGCGCGCTTCCATTTTCCCGCCACGGCGCCGGGCGGCCGGGACGCCTGCAGCACCCTGCAACGCCCCCCGGGGCCCGGCAAGGCAGGTGTGGGCTCGGGGAGGGGCGCGGCGCGGCGGAAGGGGCCCTACATGCCAGAACGAAATTCCAGGAAATGAAGGCTACCCCCTGCAGCGCGCCCAGGAAAACACGAGTACGACGGTGCCTCCGGTGCCTGGTTTGTTGCGGTGCTTGCTGGTACAGTACCCGCCAGCACAGCCTCGAAATCCTCGGCCCGCGTGTGACGTGGAGGGAGCGTCGACGAACCAACGCTCATCCCATCTTTAGTTCCTCCTAGCCTAACCCAAGTCAGTACTCAGTCAAAATTGCGACGTGTCCGGTTGAAAAGGGGGAGGGGGAGGATAGGCTCTTAAAAGCGTCCTTTATTGGTGGGAAAGGGAGAAAGACGGAGCGAAAAATTCCCCGCTTGCCGATTATTGCTCGCGGCGTGCAGACCGCGACGCATTCCTCCAGCCTTTGCTTTCCCCGCGGCTCATCGCCTTCATCACCAGTTGGAGAGAGCGAAAAAAGAGGGAGAGGGGGGAGGACGAGGAGAGAAGGAGAGAGAGTGCGATTTGTCGAGAACGCTGCCAAGCGGCTGAGACGCGCAGGCCCGAGGCCCGGCCAGGTCGCACCACCATCAGCATTCCGGCCTCATCAGCCTCCTCCAGGAATGCGTGGCGAGGCGTGTCCTCCGCATCCTCGTCCTCGCGAGGCTCGACGGCGACGGCGTCCCCGCGGCGTCCCTGCGTCTTCGGCGAGGTGCACATCACGTGTTTGGGGCTTTACCCGTTGTGAGCACGGCCCGGCCCGCTCGAGCGGGGAGGCTGGGTTTGTCATCGCCGAGCGCGCCAACTGTCTCATGTAAATCAGCTGCTTCGTACACCGGGTGGAGCGCGTCGGCCGAAACTCGCCAATATTATTTTTGCCGCGACGGCGAGCGCGCGCGCGGGGCTTGCAGAGTAATTAATTAATAATCGCAGCCAGATAACGGAGAACGCGCGGGGTGTTACCTTACAAAACAAAAAGTCAGCACCGTGTGTGTGCGAGACGGAGTGCGAGAATCGAGCCTGCGCGAGGTAAGCGTCTGTGTGTGGAGCAGGTTGGGGGTGGGGGAGGGGGGTATTTGTGAGGAGAGCAGGGGTGTGTGTGTGCCGTGGAGTGCGAGAGGAGCAGGCTTGTGTGAGGCGAGCTCGCCCTGCCTGCAGGGCCCTGCCTGCTTACTGCGCGCCGCCCAAGCGGTAGGCTCGTCCTCTCTCTCGCACTCGTGGGGCGTCTCGCGGCGGTGCGAGAGAGAGGGCGCGAGGATCCGCAGGCAAGGCGGGCACTCGCATTGCGGGTTTCGCTGGCTCGGCTGGCTCGGCTGCGGGGATTCCGCAGAGCTTGTTCACAGTCATAAATTACTTTTTATGGTGCAGCGCTTCTCCTTTGCACACGGAATGACGGGGCCTCTTATCTCGCGAGGAACATGTTCAGTGCCCGCGGCCCGATAGCCCACACGCCCCGCCCCGCGCGCCCCGCACCCACACTGGAAACGGTTTAGCGAGCGCCAGAGCGCACCAACTTTCCCAGCGGACTGATTAGAACCCCGTTTTTATTGTGTTGCGACACAGCTTTTTAAAAACGGCGAGGCGCATGAAAACTATTCGAAACGCCGCCCCGCGCCACGCACCCCGACTGCTCAGATAATGGAGCGATAGCGCTATCAGTCGGGCTGTTTAAATCAATAAATAACTAGCGCGCATTCCGCGCGCCGCGCCGCGGTGCAGTTCCAGTCCAGAGAGGCCCTCGCAGTGGCGGCCCTCGTGGCGTAATGCGAAACGCCAACCAAATTGGAATTTAATGCCGGCTGCCCGGCTTGTTTACCCGATTGATCTTCATGACGGATGGGCTCGCGGCCGGGGCGGGGCGGGGTGGGGCGGGGTGGGGCGGGGCGGGGTGGGGCGAGGCGGGGCGGGGCTGATTTATATCATTTCCTTTCCGAGGGTCCGCCGGTCCGCCATCGGGGTCGTGTTTGCCGAGGTTCCGCGTTCCGTGCTCCTCCGCCGCCCCAGATGGAAATGCCCTTGCCTAGCGCGGCAGCTCGGTGTAGAGCCTGGCGGGGTGCGGCAGTGTGCCTCCTCTCCAGCCCCAAGCGCGGACCCCAGGCTGCTAATCCAGAGGGAAGGCCAGGGTGTCCCGGCCAGTCGGCTTGGTCAAGGTCAAGGCCATTAAGGTGCAATGGCGCCTCGAAAAAAAAGCAACACGAAGAACGGACACCAAAATGCACGCGCGAGTGAGTGTTAATGTAGTTATTAGCGTGTTTTATGGTTCGCAGGAGTTGATATTTGTTCTGATCGGCGTGTTATGTGGTACTCGTGATTGGCGTTTAGGAAGGGAGTTAACCACACAGCCTCGGCTACAGGCTACACTGGGAGGACAAAACAAGTACGGAGCAAGTCTGGGCAACAATTTGTCTGGACTTGCTAACAACGGAAGTTCCGTACTTGTTTTCCTCTTGACCCAAGCCATTTCAAGACAAGTTACACGACTTCACTGGGAAACGCAAGCACGGACGTTTCGTACTTTTTTCCCCGTCGTCGTGCGCCTCCAACTCCATTCCTCTGTACGTTTCTCGTTACAAAAGTACGGCATTTTTTTTTTAAAAAAAAGAAAGAAAAACAAAGTGTGGTTGGACTCACCTGTGCACCACGTGCATGACCTGCAGGTAGTCCAGGGCCAGGGCCAGCTCGCAGATGTAGAGCTTGACGCACTCCTCGGAGAAGGGCACGTCGTGCATCACGTGGTAGCGCAGGTCGCCGCCGAGCAGCAGGTCCGACACGATGAACAAGTCCTCTTCGTCTGCAACACACACCGCCTCCCTTTTATTCTCCCGCCGCTAACGAGGTGCTCATTTGGCACGAGGAAAATTAAGCTTTGCCAGCCTTATCGTTATGTGCGGCACTTTATTTAAAAGGCCCTCGACGAAAAAAAACACGACGATCGCGCACCGCCGCGTCGCGTCCCCCGGGGCCGCGCCAGGGGCACCCAGAGGCAGGGCCGAGGGTCGAGGGCCACCCTTATTGCTGAGTTCAAAGGGAGCGTCCCCTACACTCTCCAGGTAGTTAATTACCCCGTAATGAGGCCATTCGTTTCGCTAATCTAACGCAGAGGACTGGGCCGCCTAGGAGCAGGACAAGGCCCACTCCTCCGCCCGGCCGCCGTCGTCGGCCACCGTCTTGCCCAGCGTCTCGCCGCCACCATCCGCTGTTGAAAAATGTCGACGCTAGTTTCAGCACGCCCCCACGCTCACTGCCCGACGGGGGGGCTGCTGGTGGGATTTCCTTCCGCGGCCGAACAACAACAACAACAACAATAGAAACTCAGCAGGCCGCCGGAAAGACGCGGAAAGCCGCCCGCTGGGCGCTGCCACTTCCCGCTTCTCGGATATTGGCTCGCCGAAAAGTGGATGTGGCATTGGCCGGCATTGCCGCACCTGCCACAACGCCGTGTTCCTGATTGATGCCCCCTCCCACTCCCACCTCCTTTCTTTCTCCGCCCCCAACAACAAACACCCCTGCTGGCGGCCCGGCGGCCTGGCGGCGCGCCCCAGGTGGGGGTCCGGCACAACGCCACGTAGGAAATTGAAGCATGAGACAATTTCCCCCGAAGACCGACGGGCCCAAAGTTTCATCACTTTCCCCAACGCTTTTGTCGGTTGCCGGCGCAGGGTTCGAGCGAAGGCTACGCGAGGGTCCGTCCGAGCATGCGGCTCCCCCGTCTAAGCCTCCCCCTCCCCCGCCGCTCCGCCGCTCCGCCGCCGCCCGGCCCGCTAAGCCGCACCGTAGCTCATTTAATCATTTGGCGGAAGTACCCGCTCCACCGCCCCCCAAAAGTTGGCCGTCGGCAATAAGAAAGGGCAGCAGGGCGAGCGGCGAAGTTTGCGTTCTGTCGAAGGTTTCCACTGGTCGCTGCGGATGAGCCGGAAGAGCGCGCCCCTTCGCTGCCGCGATGCTGGTTGGCTGGTGCGTGCGTCACGCCGGAGTGGGCGTCGTTGTCTGGTGCGTGGCTACGCCATGCTACGCCACTGTACGCCACGCTAGACCTGTTGATCTAATGCTGGACCTGTTGATAGGCACTGCCTGGCTCCGCGCCCGCCCCGCCCCCGCCCCGCTGGCACGCAACGCACCACGGCCCGCCGAGCGCGCCGAGCGCGCCGAGCGCGCCGAGCGCGCCGAGCGCGCCAAGCGAACGGACGGATTGAAACAAAGTTGCGGCGGACAATGTTTCGCTTGCCTGCCGATGCGTGGCGCCGTGGCGCAGCGTGCCGCTGGGGCATCCGAGCCATCCCAGGCGCAAAGTTTGCTTTCGCGCCAGTTCGGCCCTGCAGCTGATGCCCCGGCCGGCTGCTGAGCAGAAGAGCGCCGTTAACGCGAGGGAAAGTCCGCGGAATAAGTTTCAGCGATCGTAATGACTGAAACTGGAACCGCCTCCAGGCTGGAGGCTCCAGTGAGCTTCCACAGCCAGGCTGCCAGTGTGCCAGGCTCCAGCGAGCCCCGGTCGGGCCACAGCTGGCTCGGCCTGCACCGCGCAGCCTGTCCAGACGTCACCCTCCCCGTCTCTCTCCCTCGCGGCCAAATGATGAATTGCCGCCCCCAGCGGATGACGGACAGGGAAAAAACAACAGCAAATGAAGCATCAAATAACACGCAAAGTGCGTCCCAGTCATTATAACCCCTCACAACTCCTGACACTTTATCCACCGCCCCGTCCGTCCCCCTCTCCCAACTTTTGTCAATTTCATTATTACCAAGTCAATCAGAAACTTTTTCATCTTTTTTGCAGAAAGAAATAAAGCAAATGATTCGATTTCGCGGGCCGTCGTGTCCTCTTGCAGCTTTCTTTAGGTGACGTTTAATTTACAAGGCAAAGAGTGATTTAAGGGGCTCATCAGGGCGAGGAGGACTGTTCGACGAGTCTGACACGTCAAACGTTGCACGGGAGACGTGCACCCACCGCCCTCGTTTTTCCACAAGCCGTGTACCCAAACAATGGCAACACATTTGTCCACCTCATTTCATCGTTTCATTGTTTTTGCCGGTTTTTGCTGCCGATTCAGAAATTATTACTTTGTGAACTGTTTGGACACGTTGTTTGCCCGCCGGCCGGGTGGTTGAGGTCTCTATCAAAATGGGCGGCGCGAAAGGCGCAAAAAGGGTAAAAAGCGAGCGGCGCTTGTCGGCGTCACCCGGCGACGCTCGCATCGTTCCGCCTCATTTTTCATCCCCCGCAGGGGGAGGGGGGCAGTTCTCCCCCTCGCTGCGGCGGTGTGGCGGCGGCGAGAATGCCCCGGCCGCTCTTTTGTTGCCTTTTGTTGGCCGTTGAAAGAAACGGACGGCGCTGGCCGATGGCTGCCGATGGCTGAGCCGAACGCGCCAATTAGCTCGCGAGTTGCAATTACCGGCCGTGGGGCCGTCGGGGCGTGGCCGGGGCGTGGCTGCGGCCTGGAGAATGGGACTGCCAGCGCCGGGCTTTAGTCACAGCCCCGAAGGTGCCCGAAGGCTGCCCAGGGCTGCCCAAGGCCCCAAAACAACACAATTCCTCTCCCCCTCCCTTCCCAAGGCATTTCTCCTCTCCGCGTATCCGCGACGCCCCCCCCCCCCAGCCGCCCCCATTGTTCGGCACGGCGTTGACACGGCGACGGGGCCGCGCTCGCCGCGCTGCGGGTTTTCCGAACTAGGCGACTCGGCAAAACAACAAAGGAGCGGCAGATAAAAAGGAACCGGAATGGAGTGGTGAAATAGCCTTGGCCAGCCCGCGCAGCCCGCGCCAGTCGAACCGGTTCATGCCGGGGGTAGCGCGGCACACCCATGGACGGCCCCGGCAAGGTGCGTCACTCCCACCGCGACGCCTGCCGAGCGAGACGGACTGAGAGAGAGAGGCACTGGCGATGATTTCGCGTCCTCCGTTCTGGCGGCGTCGGCGGCGTCCCCTCGCTGGACGGTTCATTGGCCCGGCAGAATAAATATTGAGACGCCCCGCTGCCGCCGAGCCGGCCTTACAGACCCTCAATCATATGCAAATCGAATACTACGGCCGGCGGCGGCGGGGGCAGCGGGGGCTGAAAGAGGCCGAGGGCCGCTCATGAAGGGCCTGCCCGCCGAGCACGCCGAGCACGCCGAGCACCACAAGGTCGCCGTCCTCGTCCTCCCGCAGTGCTGCCACTGCCCCACACGCAGCGGGGCACGTCGCCAGCGCCGCCAGCGCCCCGGGCCCAGATCGCATTCCTAGAATGAGTGAGCACTGGCAGCCTCCTCCAGGACGACCTCCAGGACGGCTGCTGTCTCGGGGGCTAGATTAGTGCAGCAGATCGCACCGACGACCGCGAGCAACAGTTGGCGCTGGCCGCGGCCGCCAAGGCCCAGTGCGTACTCCCAACGAGCTTGGTCAGCGCAGGACCGCCGCCACTCCCCGTGACTGTCGCCGCGATGGGGGTCGCCGCGACGGGGGGCGGCCCGCGACGCAGCAGGGTGCAGGACAGCCCCGCGCCGCCCCCGACGCCGCCCCCCGCGCCACCCCTGCGCGGGCCCCAGCTGCTGCCAGCGAGGTGAGCACTGAGCAGCCGGCGGCTGTTAGGCCGCGGGGCTGTTAACGTTACTGCTGGCGTCGTTTCGCAACCGCCAACTGCGGCGCCAAGTTACCGGGCGCCTCATCGTGGGTCACTAACTTCAGCCGGCGTCTCCCCGCACCGCGCCGCGACGCCACGCCGCCACGCCGCGCACCGCCAAATGGTTCACCAGCCACCGCTCCCCGCAGGTGACGACGCCGGACTCGTCCCTGGCCGACGTGGACTCGGGCAGTGTGGTGGCCGCGGCCTCGGCGCGCAGTACCGGTGCCCCCGCGGCCTCGGCCCTGGCCTGGCGGCGTCCTCGGCCCGAGCGCGACGACGGCCGCGACGAGGCCAAGGCCGTGCAGACGAAGCAGGTACTGGTGTTGCCGCCGCCGCCCGAACGCGGATCGCATTTTTCGCCGGCCCCGACGCTTATTCAAATGAGGGCACTGCCTGTCACTGGCGAGGCGAGGCGAGGCGCGACGGGCGCGACGCGCAGGCTTGACTAAGAAATATTGCCTGGAAGGCGACGAGGAGAGCCGGGCGAAATAATTAAAAGAAGAGCTCTTGCAGGCTTTAATTAACCCCCAGGACAACTTGCCGGTTCGACCAGCGCCAGGGCCGCCATCATTCTTCCGCGCGGTGGCGGGGCGTGGCGGAGCGCGGCGGCGCGCGGAACCCACCTATTGAATCTCACTTGAGTAGAGCACCTCCTCCAACGGGAGAAACTTCGCTGCGGGAGGAGGCCGCCCGTTACAGAGAGCTTGCAGCGTGCGCCTGATTTGTCACAGTGGAGTTGTTGAAACCGCCATACGCCTCGCCTCGCGCTCCGCCGCTCGGGCGCTCCGGTGCCACTCTCCGACTCGGGGCCCCGCCGCCCACTTTTAAAAACTTTTCCTACAATTTGCGCGGCGCCGCCGGCAGCGCTGCCCGCCCGACTAACTGCTCTCTCCTGCAAGTCCCCGAGTCCCGGCCTGGAAGACGGAGATGCCCTTGGCCACCGCGGCCACCAGTCTCTGTCTCCCTCGCGCCACTTTGGCCGACCGAACGCGACCAGAGCGAGCAGGACGACGCGACCTTGCCGTCGGCATGCCGACACCACAACGTGCAGGCCGCGGCCGCGCGACACTTAAACGCTCGTTCTTTTGTCGCGTTTTCACGCCCCGCCGTGCCGCCCCGGCATGTCGCCGCGCTGTCTCTCTCGCACCCCCGCGGCTCGCCCCGTGAGTGCGACGGCGACAGAGCGACGAGAGTCCCCGGGAACATGCCCGCTAATGAGCATGGAGTCCCAGGCCCAGCCGGCCCAGCACCCTGCCCGGCCCAGCAGAGTCTGATTAACGAGCTCCCAGAGGTTGCCCGAGGTTCCGCGAGGTTCCCCGAGGTGGCACACTGTGGGGCCGAGAGCCGAAAGCGACCTGGAAACGAGGTCGGCCGGCCAGTGCTGCCAACGCCAGTCCGACGCCAGGCCGGCCTTGTTCGCTGCGAATGCGGTTCCCAGTGCAGTGCTGTGGGTTGGCAGCACTGGCGGGAACGCGACCACCGTAAATCACTCTTTGACTCATGCCGTCGTGCGGCCGTCTGGCGTGCAAGGGAACAAGTTGCTTTAGTACAGTCGGCACCCGAATTACGTCGCAGAAAAGTTTGCGCTCCGCTCCGTTGTTGTCCGAGGACTTCCCTCACCGCCGCGGCGGCCGTGGCCTGCAGGTTCGCTTCCGGCACCGCAGCTCGCCGCGACGCTGTGGCTTCGGCGCGGGGGGCGGGGAGGACGAGGGGCCCTGGGGGCGCTCCTGGGGGCAGCGCTGCCACCGCAGCTCGGCCTGCGCCTCTAGGAACGCGGGCCCGGCGGCCCCACGGCCGCCCGCGCCCTCCGTCCTCAAGGAGGTGGAGAAGACCACGTCCGTGCCGGGCTCGTCGCTGTACCCCACCACCAGCTCCGAGTGCGCGTGGTCGCCGTCCTCGCCGGAACGGTGCCTGTCCACGTCGCCGAGGAGCACGGGGCCGCCGCCGTCCGAGGCGCCGTCGCCGGCCTCGGACTCGGTGGAGCAGACGCTGCGGCAGGCCGTCGAGACCCTGCTGGACGGCCAGTCCCTCTCCAGCACCATCGGCACGGTGCTGGCGCCCGAGAGGCCGGCCCGGCCGCCCGACCCTCCCTCGGCCAGCAGCTCCACCCAGGACGCCGCCAAGGACTTGGACACGGCCACCTTCACGTTCTGCGGCGGCAGCGAGGGCCCCGACAGCGGGCACAGCACTTTCATTGACGCGGGCGGTCAGCGGCCAGGTGAGCAGACCACAATGCCCTTGGTGGCACAAAAACGCACGCCCCTCCAAGTTGGCCGTGGGGCTGGCCGGGTTGGCGCGGGCCGAGCGCACTGGAGCGAAGAAGGATCAACTTGGCCGGCCAGACCGCAGTCCGCAGTCTCGGGCGCGCTTAGTTTGACCTTCCAAGATGACGACTTGCCAACTTCTCTATCATCGACCGCGGCCCGGCCTATTCGCCCTTTACGCGCCCCGAGTCCTTGGAGGATTCTCCTATTATTCTCTCTTTTTCTTCTTTCGACTGGCACTTTACGGATTGCTGCGTGCTGACCTCAGCGAAAGAGGGATGGCCAGACAGTAGCCCGACCCCTCTTCTTTACCTCCTCCTCGCCCAGGTGGTGCTGAAGGCCCCAGCGGCCCCAGCGGCCCCGCAACCCCCTTCGCGCCCGGCCGGCGGGGCCTCCTAGCCAAAGGGGGTGTCTGCCACTCGGCCCCCGCCGCCACCCCCGCCGCCCCCACCAGGTGCCACGCGCCGCCACCAGCGGCCGCGCCGCCGACACCACCGCAGCAGGGACAAGAGCCTTCCCACCGTGTCACGGACACCTACGAGCGCTGCCTGCCCCTCAACGTGAGCGGCTCATCCACTGCCACAAGGTGAGACGGCCCTGCTTGGTGTGTGGCGGAGCGGCAACCCCTCACGGCGTGTCGGGTCAACTTGCTTTGTCCGCTCCAGCGCGCTGCCCGAGGAGGGCACCAGCAACGACCTCGGCCTCGGCGTCTCCACCCAAGTCTCCCGCACCATCCTGGACCGGCGCGCCAAGTCCACGACGCTGTGCTTCGAGCTGGTGCCGGCCGAGACAGCGCTGCCCAGCACGGCGTCCACGCAGGCGCGGGGCTGCGGCGGGGAAGCACAGGAGAACGCCACCGTCGACGGAGACGCCGCGGGGGACGACGCCACAGAGGACGGCGACGACGAGGAGTCCTGGAAGACGGAGGGCGCGGTGCTGGCCGCCGCGCGGTCGCAGCCCAGTGTGTGCGCGTCGTCCGCCGGGGCCCCGTCGGCCAGGGCCACGCCGCCAGTGTCCTCCCTGCAGCTGCCGCCCGTGCGCATGCTGCGCGACGACCAGCTCTTCTTCGCGAGGGTCACGGCCGTGGCGGGGCGCGGCAGCAGCGGCGCGTGCGGCGGCCCCGGCGAGGCGCAGTACCAGGTGCTGGTACAGGGCGCCGTCCTGTCCCGCTCCATCCCGGTGCAGACCTCGTCCAGTCTGCAGCAGCAGGAGCCGGCCGCCGTGGAGCCGCAGCGACGCGCGCGCAAGGTGCAGACGGACTGGGTGGCGGCGTGCGCCTGGATGCCGCCCGTCGTCGAGAAGACCGTCATCTACACGCGCTCGGTGAGGGGGAACCAGGGTGGGGCACGCTCAAGATTAAACGCAGTGGCCGCCAACCATGATTTTCACTCATTTGTCACCGTTTTCACTAGAAAGAGACATCGAGACACTTCTGAATCGCTCCTCTGAGGCCAAACGAATGATGCCTTTCCTGTTGTCACCAGCGCCGCCTCGCCCGCGCGCCGCGGCCCACGTCGGCCCCGGAGCAGCGCAGCCAGTCGCCCATCCCCCGCAGCCGGCCGCCGCCGCCCGCCGCGCACCAGAAGTGCTTCGTGGACCACCCCTACGGGTACGCCGTCGCGCCCCGCAGTCTCATTCCAAGGGACCGCTTCGTCGCTGTCTCTCTCGCACTCAGGCGCCGCCCCATGTGTGCGAGAGAGACAGCGTGCCCGTTGCGGTCCCACCGAATGTGCCTTTCCTTTGCAGGGCAGCCTCTTTGGCGCTGCCGGCACAAAGGCGGGCGCGCGCGGCCCGAATGTGAGTCCACCGCACCAACGGCCCCTCCACGGCCTGCTCCAGGCCTGGTGCTGCAATATGATGCCGGGTTTTTATTGTGGCCCCCTCGGCCCTTCTCCGCGACCTACCCCATTGTCCCGCGATATTGTTGCAGGCGCGGCCCGCCGGCCCCTCCGGCCGCCCCGGCCGCCCCGTCGTCGTCGGCCCGCTCGCCGCCCCCCGCGGCTGCGCCCTCCGTGGACGCCGCCGGACCGCCGCCAGCCTCCCCGGCCGCCGCCACCCCACTGCGGGCCGGCCGCCGCGCGCCGCCCGCGCCGCCAGCGCCGCCCCGGGCCCTGCCGCAGCCGTGAGCGGGCCGCGACCACGCCGGGAAATAAATCAAACCCCTTCGACCGCCACGCGCTTGGAGATGAAAGGACCCGGACCGCCGCGCGCCCACGGCGGCTAAGGGCCCGCGAACAAACCGCGCGGCACCGCGTCCAACTTCGCTGAGCGAGCGGCATGACAAAGACAGAGAGAGGCACCTCCGGGCCTAGCAACGCGCGTGTGCTCGGGGCAAAGGAGACGAACGCAGAAACACGGAATGGTCACTACGCTGCCAGGGTTGGACGAGCGGGTCACCTGATAGTGTGCTCCAGTTGCAGTGTAGCGACGCCAGGACGCCACGCCAGTCCAGCGGCGCCCACCGCCCCAACCACGCGTTCCACGTACTGCGTTCCGGGATCCAAGTTCTGTTATTGAGTGGCGCCCGCCTGCCCCACACTCTGCGGGCCACGGCCGGGCCACGGCCACACAGTGTGGTGTGAGCCCCGCCGGGCCTCGCCGAGCACGTTCCCGGTCAGGCTTCCCGAGTGTCCTCCAGCGCGGCGGTGTCCGGCACGTGCAGCGGGAGCAGAACGACGCCGAGGTCCGGCGAGGCCCGCGCCGACCGCCGCACCAACCGGCACCACCACCCACACGGTTCATGTTTTCATTTCATCAGTTTGCCCCGCCACATTATTCCGCCACGGCAAAAGCCCACCGCACCGCCCACTGCAAAAGGCCGACCCCAACAGTCTGTCTCTCCCGCACTCGCAGTGGGAGAGAGACCACGCGACACATGGGACACTGGCCGTTTGCCCCATTCCGTGCGCTGTTAGTTCTGCAGCAATCCAGTGGACTGATTCCGAGAGTCGTCGCTCTGTCTCCCTCGCACCTGTAGGGGACGCCCCATGAGTGCGAGAGAGACAGAGCGGCCGGTCTGCAGGAGGCGCTGCGGCGCGCTGCGGGCGGTCCCTGGTCCGCGCGCATTGGCGGTGCACAATGAACCGACACTACTCTGGCAGGAAGCGCGACCGTCCCGGTAATTGAATTGGGCCTTCCGGGACAGACGATCGCGAAGTAACTCGACGTCGAAGGGGGAAGGGGGAAAGGGGGAGGGGATTAAAGCACAAAACGAAGCAGCCCGTGACTCTTAGCCGCCGACACGACGACATCGAAACCCAAAGTAGAGATTCTAGTCAAGTCGGCGGCCGCGCGCCGCTGTCCCGGACTCGTGATGCATGGCGGCGCTCTTATGAAACGCGGCGAGAGAAAAGCGGGGAAAGCGAGAAAAATGAAACGAAGGCGCCGTGCTTAAGCCCCGGCGCCACGCCGATGTTGGCGGCCTTGGAGGCCTTGGAGGCCTCGCCTGCCTCGCCGGCGAGATGGATCGTGTGCTGGCGGCGCGGCGTCGCGGGAGCAGCTGTTACGGTACTTGTTTTGGGGCGATCCATGAATTTATGGGAAAGAGCAGCCAATCAATATGGCGGGGCGAGGCGGGGCGGGGCGGGGCGACCCCACACACGACCATAAAGGAGCCCCTCTCGTTTAACAGGGGGTGCTTGGCGTGCTTCGCGTGCTTCCGGGAGGCAATTTGTAACCAATAACTTGGCGATAAACCGGATTAGTTTTTTTGTCCTCCACCCTTCGCCCTTTCGCCCCGAGCCGGAGTCGGGAAATAGCAGAAAACAAAAAAGGGCCGGCTCGACTTTCTCGTTCGGAGTGTAGAGTGTGCTGCTCGAATGCCGCCCTTGCCTTCCCTTCCCTTTTTCCGCGCCAGCGGCGGCAGGGCCGCGGCAGGCTCGCTGGAAGGGTCGCAAAAAGGGCCGCGCTTAGGGCTGTCGCTTCCTTCCGCGTCCGACGGGACGCAGAGTCGGCCGCATCGCTCTGCCTCTCTCGCACTCACGGCGCGTCCCCTGCGGGTGTGAGAGAGACAGCGACTCTCGGAATCCGTCTGCAGGGCAGCAGGGTCGCCGCCCGCCCCGCCGCGGTCCCAATCTCATTTCCTGATTTGCTTGCTGTCCGTCGGCCGTCGTCCGTCCACGGCTCGGCCGGCCGCGCTGGGCAGTGCTGCGCAGCGGCGTAGTCAGTCAAACAGCGGACTGGGCGTTTTCGTTCCACCGCGTCGCTTCCGCACGGCAAACACCCTCCTCGCTTCGCCCCGCCTGCCGCCGCCATCGGGAGCTCACCCGGAATGAGGGTCAGTTCAGTTTGCGCAGATCGGGAGGCCGGACAAAAGAGCTGCCGGCGGTGGCCGCGTCCGAACCGTCACCGCGTCTCTGTCTCTCCCCGGCGGGCTGGTGCGAGAGCGAGAGGGACGGCGTGCTAGCGCGGCCCCGGGGCGGCATCGGGCGGGATGCACCGCGTGGTTCGCTCTTTGTCTAAATGGACGGCGTCAACAGAAGGCACAGAGTGCGCTGCGGTCTTCCCATCACGGCCGCCATGAATGGCCGCAGCGCTCTCTCTCTCTCTCTCTCTCTCTCTCTCTCTCTCTCTCTCTCTCTCTCTCTCTCTCTCTCTCTCTCTCGATGGCACCCCTGCTGCGGGGGGCTTCGGGACGCCCCGTGAGAGTGAGAGAGACGGAGCGACGCGGCCCCGACCCAATACCCATACAGCCCCACCACCACCGCACCGAGGCCCGGGAATTATTCGTGGCCCGGGGAAAATTCAATTTGTCGTGCAAAACGCGACGCAACTCGCCGTGCTGCTACGCCGCGCCCGCCGTGCCGCCACTACTACTCGGTCGCTCCCACTCAGCGCGCGGATCCACTGCGGGGCACGTCCCGGCCGCCAAGAGGAAATCAGGCGAGTAGCACCGACAAGGGACAAATTAAGAGTGAAAACACCAGAGGGAAAAACACGTCAGTGCTGCTTACGATGTACTCTTCAACAAGACAAATCCATTATTTAGGAAACCTTCATTTTACTTTTCCTTTAAAAATGATGGTTCATGTTTCTTTTTTTTTTTTTTTTCGTTTTGTTGTTGCGTTTACAAACGAACAGAAGTGTTTTCTTTGAGTCGTGGGTAATCTTCCTCCATCTTTTGTTTACAAATGGCGGTACTTTGCGGGTTATTGCCGATGTACTTCGCCGGCCGTGCCCATAGCAAACCGCGGCAACGTCCGAGTACAAATGAGCGCGTCCAACTCGCTCGGTTATTTGCAGACAAAATGGAGAGGGGGGGGGCTCCTCGCTTGTCGCGGCTCTTATTAGAAAGGACGGGATGAATGCGGTCCAGAATTCTTCGGGATAGAAATATTGCGTCCCGCAAAGTGGCCGCGGGTCGCAGGGTCGAAGGGTCGGCAGGGTCGGTGACCTTGAGGGCCAGCACGCCGAGGAGGCCGTCAGGGTGGTCGTCGCGGTGCTCGCAGTGCTGGCGGCCCGCCCCGCCTCCTATTGACGTCAGGTTATCGCGGCCCCGGAGAGAGCGCGCCTTCTTGCCAGCCTCGCCAGCAGGCAGCCACGGGCGGTTTTAAGTTTAGTAACAAGTTTCGCTTAAGACAAGGCAATCTATCTCGCGTTCAACTTTCTTCTTCTCTGGGCAGGGAGCGCACCGGGCCGGCCGGGCCGGCAGCATGGGGCTGTGACGGGCAAGGCGGGCCGGGGACGGAGTCACGTCCCGGGATATTCTTTTGACGCGGGTTCGGCGAGGCCCGCCCGGAGGGAGGCCGAGGCCCGCCGAGGCCGGGACACGTACTTGGCCATGATCCCTCGTCGCCGGCCCGGCCCGGGACACGTCCGGGACGGAGACACGTCTTGAGCCGCTGTCAATGCCGCTCCAAACGGCGCTTTCTTTGGGGCTTCCCTCGCGGCCTTCAGATTAGTGCAGCGGTCCGCGGAATGTCTCATAGCGCGACCTGACGTCACGTCCTGCCAGCCCGCCGACATGGCCGGGCAGGGCGAGGCAACACTAATGGATTTCCCTGAATGCCCGTCCCCCCCACCTCCCCGCCCTCGGAGCGGTGGCCCGCGGCCCAGGCCGAGGCGGGCGAGGCCCTGTGGCTCGACCTCTGGGCCGCGTCGCCGCGTCGCCGCGCCGCCCCGTTCCGGCGATCCCTTTCATGGGGTGGCGCGACCGCCGCGACCGCCGCCACCGCGCGTCATCTCAGGCACACTGCTTTCCTTCTGACGTGCCCCCCTCCCCCTCCCCTTCCGATCTCAGTCGGTAATCAATCACACGGCCGGGGATTCCCCGCGGCCGATTCCCCTTCGCCTTTTGTGCGCCGCGGCGCCGCACTTCGACCTGCAGACTGAGAGTCGTCGCGCCGTCTCTCTCGCACTCAAGGGCGCCCCCTGGAGGTGCGAGAGAGACAGAAAACGACTCTCGGAATCAGTCTGGCGGTGCATCCGTCACGGCGGCCGGGGCCTTGGCCGGGGCCGCGCACGCCGCGCACGCCGCATCGCCAATGCCGCAGACTCCTCGACTGCAGCACGCCCCCACGCCCCACGCGGTGCGGCCGGACCATACGTCAAACACGAGCGCGCGCACAGTGCACTGCCAAAATGGCAGAGCACCAAACTCCGCTAGGCAGCGAACAGCAGCAAAGGCAACGGGCATGGAGCGCCTGCGATCGGCGGGGTAGGCCAGCCCGCCGGCCAGGCGCGTGCGTCAGCCGCCCGGCTGCCTACCCGCCGCTTCGCAGGCGCTCTGCCGCGCTCTGCAAGGCTCTAGGTGGGAGATACGACCACTTTTTGACCAACTTGGTCGGAAAATCGTTGCGGTCAAAGCCAAAATCGTTGCGGTCAAAGCCAAAATCGTTGCGGTCAACGTCTTCCCTATACAGGGCATGAAAGAGTAGGGTCTTAAGAATACTAGGACGACGAGGGAGGCCTTTTACGGCGTCTAGATTGGACACAGTGGCCGCCCAAAGTCAGCAAAATCAGCAAATTTCCGAGATTCGACCACTTTTTGACCAACTTGGGTCGGAAAATCGTTGCGGTCAAAGCCAAAATCGTTGCGGTCAACGTCTTCCCTATACAGGGCATGAAAGAGTAGGGTCTTAAGAATACTAGGACGTCGAGGGAGGCCTTTTACGGCGTCTAGATTGGACACAGTGGCCGCCCAAAGTCAGCAAAATCAGCAAATTTCCGAGATTCGATCACTTTCTGACCAACTTGGTCGGAAAATCGTTGCGGTCAAAGCCAAAATCGTTGCGGTCAACGTCTTCCCTATACAGGGCATGAAAGAGTAGGGTCTTAAGAATACTAGGACGACGAGGGAGGCCTTTTACGGCGTCTAGATTGGACACAGTGGCCACCCAAAGTCAGCAAAATCAGCAAATTTCCGAGATTCGACCACTTTTTGACCAACTTGGGTCGGAAAATCGTTGCGGTCAAAGCCAAAATCGTTGCGGTCAACGTCTTCCCTATACAGGGCATGAAAGAGTAGGGTCTTAAGAATACTAGGACGTCGAGGGAGGCCTTTTACGGCGTCTAGATTGGACACAGTGGCCGCCCAAAGTCAGCAAAATCAGCAAATTTCCGAGATTCGACCACTTTCTGACCAACTTGGTAGGAAAATCGTTGCGGTCAAAGCCAAAATCGTTGTGGTCAACGTCTTCCCGATACAGGGCATGAAAGAGTAGGGTCTTAAGGACACTAGGGCGTCGAGGGAGGCTTTTTACGGCGACTAGATTGTACAGAGTGGCCACCCCGCCCGAGTCTGCCGGGAATGGAAAGATCCCCGTCCCAAATCCCAGATCGCTGCTTCAACTCCTTGTACAGCGTACTCCTCTCCGCCCGGACCCGCCAACGGCGCAGCAGCGCGGCAGCGTCCCGAAAATCCGTACCCTTCCTTTCCTCGACGTGTCTTGGGGCGCTAGGGCTGAGGCCGGGGCCGGGAGGGTAGGTACTCCAAGCAGCCCTACTAAACTACCCAGGGCGCTGGAAGCGGCGGGACGGCGCGCGCCGTCCTTCAGCACCCTCTCCAGCACCTCCTCCAGCACCCTGGCTCCGAGCTGTTCCCGCTGCAGTGGAGCATTCCCCGATCGGCAAACATTCCTCGCCCAGCTCGACTCGCTCACCTCCGCCTCCACATTCCTCTCTCCGCCTCCCTCGCAGCGCCGCCCCGCCGCCAAGCGAAACAAGACACGGCGCGATAGCGCTCCGTGCCGATTCTTCCCCGCCCGCCCCTTTGGAGGCTCACGATGGGCCGCCGGGCCGCGCCGCCGCGGGCGTGTATTGGGGCAGCTCAAGGTATACAGCAAGGTCGGTGCGGACGGGGATAGAGGCGCCACGGCGCGGCACGGCACGGCACGGCACGGCGCTAAGGGCCGCGTGCTGACCCGGGAGGCATGACCCAAAGCCCGGGCCGAGCCAGGGCACTTGAGCGCATTGTTGTTGGAGCTCGACTCGGCCTGCTCGGCCTGCTCGGCCTGCTCGCTGTGCTTGCGGCTCCCCGCTGCTAAGCCTCTTACCACGGCGCGGCCTACCGAGAGCCGAAGAGCGAGCCGCCGGCAGTCACTTCGTCAAACTGCCGGCCGAAATCAAAACACAAGTCGAACGGCGATTTGCATTTTAGAACACGGTGTCTCGGCGAAGTTGCACGTCTTACGGAAAACTCTTTCTCCCCCCCCCCCTCCCTCCCTCTCTCTCGCACACGGACGGGCGTGGCCACCAGGTCCTCCCCCTCCCCCCGCGGCCCCGCCCTGCTGAAACCCGACACCATGTCGACACACGGGCAATAGCCGTTTGCGGCCCGACTGTTGCACTAGTGCCCTCACTCTGACGTCACCGAAACGAGCAGCTCAGCAGCCCGGGCCCCGGGCCTCAAATCGCTCGGCGAAACTGAAACGGCCAGGCCGCTGCAGCAGCCGCTCGTCCAGAGTCCAGGGTGAGGGGGTCGGGGCGGTGACGGCCATGAAGGCCATGACACCGGTCGGCGGCCGCCCCGGGGAGTAGCATTCAAACGAGCGAGGGGATTTGCATCAGAAAAGCTCCTCGCCGTGCGTGAGGCGTGAGGTGCGCCGAGGCCCGAGGTGAGGCCCGGGGCGCGCTCCCAGTACCACGTCGCCCGGGTGAGAAGCTCTCCAAATGAAAGGAACACCAGCTGGCTCTCCAGCTACCCCAAAGCTTTTTTGCGGTTCGACGGCACTGCAGACTCGTTCGCAGGGTCGTTTTCGTGGTGCGAGAGAGGGGTGCGAGAGAGACGGAAGACTCTCGGAATCAGTCTGCCGGCCGTGTGACGATGGCGGGGCGCCGGACTCGGCTTTGAGGGGCTTTGCGTCTCCACCTGTGGCTTTGGCGCTGGCCGAGCCCAGCCGAGCCGCCCCGGGCTGCCCTCCCCATTCATTCGGCGGGGTTTGTTTGAGCCCTGCGCAAGGATTACTGCCCCCCTCCCATACACCGCACAGCAGGTGCTAGCTGATTACAGCGCCCGGCAGTACATTCATATGCACGTCCTGTGGGACTGGCGGCTCGGTCTGGGGTGTCCAGTGTATCCGCACCGCGCCACACCAGACCGGCAGGCAGGCGGCCCTCTGTGGGGCCGGGGTACGGGTTGTCAACTGTTTCTCCTGTTTCGGGTTCTGGCCCACTGGCGGGGCGGGCCGGGCGGACGGGCGGCGTGCAAACCTCCCTCCGTGCTTTTCCTTTCCGCGGCCGAGGAGGCCCTTGCACGTTGCAGGCCGAGCAGGGCCTCATGAATTTGTCATACCCGAGCGTCCGGACGGGACGGGTCGCTTGCTTGCTCAGCGGAGAGAGTCGCAGCGGAGAGCGGGGAACCAGGGGGCGGCTTTTCAGAGTTCACCTCGGATTTCACGGTGTGCACGCCAAGGGCCGCGTCGGGGGCGTAGGTGTAGCCTCGACACTGCTAAACGAGGGCGCGGTGCCGGCGGGGGGCAGCCGGGGGCGTAGACGGTCAATGGCCTCTCTTCCTGCTTCCCCTCATCCGACCCACCGAGCTCTACTTCCCCCAGGGCGCAGCCTCGGCGTACCCGACCGCCAGCACTGCTTCGGAATCACATCGGTTCGGGTCGGGCGGTACGTACATCGAACATCGTACGAGGCAACATCGGAAATAAGAATCGACGTACAGCATCCCCCTCCGCTCCAGCGGAGAGCCACTGCATTGATATCTATTTACGACTCCGAGAGCCACGGCCACCAATAACACCGAGCCGTCAGCCCCCGAAGTTGATACGACCCTCCATAAAAATATGTCTCCCGTGACGGGTGCACACGTGACCGCCATTGGAATGCCTCACACAGACACACACACACACACAGCATCCGTGCGGCAACTGTGGCGCAATCGCGAACTAAGTTGGCTTAGTGATTCCGGTCGACGTCGTGCTGTCTCCCTTGCACTCCATGGACGCTCGGGCGGCGTGCGAGAGAGGCAGCGCGCCGGAACACTGTGGAATCCCCGCGCGGCACAAGCTGTGTGTGGGGCTCGCGGTTCGCCGGAACCTGGCCGCCCCGCCCGCCCCGCCCCGCCCCGCCCCGGCACACTGGCAGTAATTGACCGGCCGGGCAAACACTCGGCGATAATGCTGTTTCGCCGCGGCCGGCCGGCCCGCCAAGTTGGCGGATTAATCCGAGCAATCCGAGGCGGATTAATCCGAGCAATCCGAGGCACGGCCGCGCGCCGACAGTGGGCTAGAAGGCCGGCGGAGGCGGCCGAAACCCTGGACGCGTTTTGAGCTCCAGAGTCGCTAAATGGGGCTCGAACCGAACGTGTGACCCCACCAATGGATTCCTCGTTCGGAGAGCAATCCATTGGTGGGGTCACACGTCCGGTTCGAGCCCCGCTTACCGACTCTGGAGCTCAAAACGCGTCCGGGATTTTGGCCACCTGCATCAACCTTCTGGCCCACTGTGCCGCGGCAACGGGCCAACGCCAATTTGAGGCTCAAGCTGGGCGGTAACGGCGTAACGGCCCGGTGATGGCTGCGCCTCGCTGCGGCTGGCCAAGATGTGCCGCCCCGCCTCGCCCCGCCGCGGAGGCTGTTTGCGCAAGTTTACGCCCCGACGACACGCCATTCGCGTTATACTGCGACATCGCGGGGCGGCCGCCGCGACTACGACCACGCCCACACCGCCGGCGCCACCGAGACCCATCATAACACCGGCCAGATCTCTCCGCGCCAAATAACTTGGCGACAGTTTATTTGCGCGTCGGCCTCCACCACGGCCTCGGCCTCGAGGAGTGTGGCGAGCGTGAGCGTCGTCGAGAGTCCCCAAGACGGATGGTCGCGCCTCGGCGACATCCATCGCCGTGCCGCTAGAGCGTGCCGCCACAGAACGCCGCGCGGTGGCGGCCGCACCTGGAGTTGGCATCGCCTGCCACACCACACCGCGGCGTGGCGGCCTAGAAGGCCACCGTGACGAATGACCCCTGGCGGAAGGCGGTGTCATCTGTCAGGGCCACACTCTCACACACGCTATCGTGTCGTCACCGTCGTCGCCCTCGCCAAGCCACTCCGGTGAGGCCGGGGCGAAGCGTTCCCCGTTTCTTGACCGAGTGCGCCGAGGTGGCGGGCCGTAGAGGTAGACACGACGCAATACACCAGGCGCCAGTCCGCCGCAGCCCGTCGCGGTGGCACGCTCCTCCCAGGAGGTCGACCCCCATTCCAGGACCTGCAACGAATAGCCCCGGCGCGCGGCCCGACAGCGCTTCAGGGAGAGGAAGAGAGATGCAGCAGCCCCTTGCCGCTCGGAGTGCGCCGCGCCGCGCGCTGCCGGAGAATGCGTTTATTGCATTAAGATTGGACTGCAGACTACACCGTGTTTTTGCACAGCACGCATCCTTGTTCCGGGCGCTGCAGGACAGGGAAGTCCGCCTCGATTATCTCTCTTTCTCTCTCTCTCCCTCTTCCCCGAGGGCTGCCCACCCCGCTGCCCGCCCGGCTCCTCGGCGCGCTCAAGCAGGGCGAGAAGGAGGCGGCACCCACGGCCTCGGCTCGCATACTGATCCCGAGAGTCGCTTTCGAGGCGCTGTCTCTCTCGCGCTCGTGGGGCGTGCCGCGTAGGTGCGAGTGGAACAGAGCGGCGATGAGAGAGTGGCTTTCGGAGTCAGTCTCCACACAGCGGCCTGATTACTTTTACGGGCGTGGTGGTTGCCGCCCCGCGGACCAACACGCGCCGCCGCGAAGAGGGCATGCTGCCTTTTCCCCGCCCCGCCTGCAGCAGGCTAAGAGGCTCGCAGGGGTCAAGAGCTTCCCAGGCAATCTCTGCCGGACGCAATGTGGATTAGAGAGGAGATTGGCCGGGGCAGCAGGGCAGCGGGGGCAGCGGGGGCAGCGGGGGCAGCGGGGGCAGCGGGGGCAGGCCCTGGAGCCTGGAGGTGCGCTGCCTGCCGGGCTGGCGGCGCCGTCAAGGTGAGGCCCGTACCTGCGGGGAACGAGTTAAGGGCAGGAAGGACGCCGCGTGGCGGGGGTGGGGCGGGCCACGCTCTAAGGGCCTGCACTGCAATGCCCCGGCAGCGCCCACGTCCGTGAGGATCAGCGCAGCGTCAAGGAAGGGAATGCAGGGGGAGAGGAAGCAAATTAAATTCGGCAGAAATAGGTCAGTGGGACCGCGGCGCGACGAGACGCACACCGCCACAGTAAGACCGCGCCGGATTATCCAGTGGCGCACCGCGCACCTGCACTGTGGGCCAGAACACCGGTGGGCGGACAAAGCTCTAAACGCGTTTTGAGCTCCAGAGTCGCTAAATGGGACTCGAACCGAACGTGTGACCCCACCAATGGATTGCTCTCCGAGCGAGGAATCCATTGGTGGGGTCACACGCTTGGTTCGAGTCCTGTTCAGCGACTCTGGAGCTAAAAAAAATGCGTCTAGAATTTTGGCCACCTCCATCCACCGTGCGCTGCGGCATGTCCGGGCACGGCGCACCGCGGCGCAGCACCGCGAACGGGCCGACACGCCATAAAGGGGTCGAAGGAGATAAAAAGAGAACAAGCAAGAAGAGGGCATGAAGGGGCCCGTGCGCGCGGATTTAGCTGTCTGCGATTTTATTTCCTCTCCTTCGTTTTTATATAGGAGGATCCTTTCCGGCGTAGCCACCGCCGCTATTCACCGCATAGCGGCGCGGCGAATAGGCGCACTCCAACAACAACAACAACAACAACAACAACAACAAGAGTACTTCCAGTTGATAATGCGACGATCCCATGGCACGGCATGAGAGGACCCACGCGACCGTCGCAGCAGCAGTGGTCGGCGACGGATTAGCTGCTGCAAACTTTGTCGAGTGCGGGAATCATTCTCCCCCCCCCCCACACACACACACAGTCAGCAAAACAGCCATGCACTGGACTCAGTGGCCTACAAAGGAAGCGTAGTTTCCGCCAGTCAGCACATTTCACAACTTTTCGATAATCGTCGACGTTTTGATAACTTTTCGAGGCCAGCGCCGCCGAACTAAAAGTGGTTGAGGCGCCTGACAGAGTTATTGGGTTCGAAGAAGCGCGTTCCAGCCAAATTTTCGGAGTGGGCCGCCCTTCGGTCTCTATTCAAAGGCTTCAATTAGGCCCAAGGCAGTGACTTCAATTCTTACTCCAGCCACGCCACGCCACGCCTCGCACGCCGCGGCGGCAGCGCCACCGCGTTACCGCGGGATCTGCGTGACGTGCCGGGGCGTGCAGCACACCGTGATTACCTCATTTGCATCAGACGCCACGCCTCGCGTCCCGACGTCCCGACTGTCTGCCGTTACGCGGCGCGCGTCGCTCCAGACCACCGCACACCGCAGCGCCGGGGCGCTCCCCGTGTGCTAATTCGCACGTTGGAGCTCAAGCGGCGCCCCCCCCCCCTTTTCTCCCCTACTCAGACGCGATATGACCGCCTGTGGCCACACCACTGTCCGCAGGCTAACCCTCGCCACGAACCGCGGCCCCCACCACCCCTTGTCCACACTCTAGTTTCAAATTGAAAGCCGGGCTGGTCGTCTAAGGGGCGTCGATCGAGTGCAGCCCCTCGCCAGCCACAATGAGGCCGTGGGCCGCCACGCCCGCCGCGCTAGTTCGCCAACCGCCTCGGCAACGTAACAGCTGTGCTTGGTGGCGTGGGGGAGCAAGGGCCATTCAGCCCAGGGCCGCCCCACCCCGCCCCGCCATCGCTCAAGCCGGTTCGATTTTTGGCCGTGCCACGGGCGTGCCATGGGCGTGGCAGGGCACGGCGACGGCCTTTGAGCGGTTCCCCTGTGGTGGTCCGCGCTGCGTCGACGTCGTGTGGCCAGGCCCGGCCAGCAGGCCGATTCCGAGAGTCGTTCTCGTCACACTCACGGGGCGTCCCATGCAGGTGCGAGAGAGACGGAGCGACGAAAACGACTCCCAGTCTGCTCTACAGGCGACCCAATCATGGCGGTAATGCAGCACGGGGCCAGCGCGCACGCCGCCAACTGCGTCTTTGAAGCCGACTGCTACTTGTTGAAGTGGCCCAGGCCTCCTGCACGGCCCGCTCCGCACACAGGAAGCGCACGGGGGCACGGGGGGCACCCCGCGGGCCTGCGGCCGAGCCAGGCGGAGCGCGGAGCAAACATGGCGCTAACTCAGATTGCCTGGAAGTAGCGGCCTGGCCGGCCCGCCTGTGCCTCGTCGACCCGCGAGGCATCGGATGCGAAAAGAAGATCTAAAGACTGAAATTAGGTGAGCCGACCCTAGCCCTACCGCCACACGCCGAGGCAGCGCATTCACTGCCGCGACTCGGCCGCGACAGCCATCGGCACAAAATGGCGCACAGTGATTTCGGCTCGGCGGAGCGGTCCCAGAACGAGACAGGCGAATATAATACGAAAGCGCGGCGGTGGCTGCGGCGGCGGGCTGGGAACGAGATTTCTATCCAACGCGCCTTTCTCGCCCGTATTATGCATTTGCCCTCACTCACTCACACTCACTCGCGAGCAGTCACACGCACGCACTCACACAGGCACGCGGGGGAAAAGGCGAATCCATCCCCGCGCGCGCCCCCCACCGCCACCCGGGCCGCGGGGCTCGGCGTCGACGGCGGGCGGCGCGCGCTGCGGTGGCTTTGACTCTGGAGGCTTACATTGTTCGGCGCCGCCTCGCCACGCAGCCTCGCGCCTCCGTGCTCGCGGTGGCTGCGTCTCACACCTCGCCGCGCGGACCAGCCGGTTCCTAACAGTGCCCCCGTCGCTCTGTCTCTCTCGCACTCGAGGGGCGCGCGGCGCGCGAGAGGCAGGGCGACGGAGCCTGCCGGCCCAGCTCAGCGCCTCCAATATGAACCGACCTGGCGGCGCCTGGCGGCTGAAAAGCTTTCCGCCCCGGCACGTCTCGCGGTGAGCGAGGACTCCGCGGACCGCCAGAGCAGTGCAGCCGTCCTCCTTCATGAACGCGCTCTAGCGTGCTGTGTGAGTGAGGGCTGTGCCTGTGTGTCTGTGAGAGTGTGTCTGTGCGGGGCGAGGTGGCGGCGCGGTGGCGCCTGACGTCACAGGGTATAATTTCATTCCTATATGCGCCCCTGCGGGGCCGTGCGGGGCTCCGTGGGGCCCTGTGGGGCGCTGGCAGGGTCTGGCGGTACCGCGTTCACGCCGCGCCGCCGCAGTTTGCGGAGAGGCGACGTTGGCGCTGGCGGGGCTCTGATTGCTAAAAGCAGCGGCGGGGCGGGGGGCGGGGATGATAAATTCGACCAGGCGAGGGGAGGGGTAGGGGAGGGGCAGCGGTCTGGCATTGGCACCCGCCGGCCGCGTTAGCCGCGTTGATCCGGCGGCAATTCGTCCTTGTCGGCTTATTAGGACAACCGTCGCCCTGAGCCTGAGCATGGGGCCACGGCACGCCACGGCCGAGGCGCGCGCCGAGGCCAGAGCCGCGGGCAGGGCCGCAGGCCGTAGGTGCGGTGGAGCCGAGCCGGCCCGAGGCCGCGGAGGGGTGGGGGTGGAGGGCGTAATTCCCCCGCGTCGCTCCGCGTGCCCCGCGTCGTCTTGTCCCTGGTCATGGTAAACAGCGCGAAAGGGCCGAGAGGGCGAAGGCCCGCCACGGCCCGGCCAACGCAAACACGGCGCCCTCCGCCCGCCACGCCCCGCGACACGCACCCCACTGCCGCTCAGTGGGCCAGAAGGCGGCCAAAACTCCAGACGCGTTTTGAGCTCCAGAGTCGCTGAACAGGACTCGAACCGAGCGTGTGACCCCACCAATGGATTCCTCGTTCGGAGAGCAATCCATTGGTGGGGTCACACGTTCGGTTCGAGTCCCTGCGAGAAGCTTGACAGTGTGGTGTGTGCGCGTGCCCTGTCATCGCCGCCTCCGCGCACTCACCCGTGCAGGGCCCGGAGCGCGGTGTGTACCCGCTACACTGGGCAAACACGTTCCTTTCGCAGCGAGTTGCGACACACGCCGCCGGGCCAACTATTTCGCCCTTGACGAGCTCGTGATGAAGCAGCGACCCTCTGGACCGCATCGCAAGCCGCGACTGTCTGTCCCAGCCCGTGGGGGGGGGGGGGGGCAACTAGCCCCGCTAAGCGGCTTAACGGCCACCCTGGGCCACCTCGGTGGGGAACAGAGGGGCGGGCCCAGTTTTCCAAAGCAGTGTTTTCCCTCTGGTGCGCGCTGCGGCGGCCCGGCAGGCCGAGCGCCAGGCCTGGCCGGCTGGAAAAAGCGCGGGGAAATTGAATTTAAGCCTCGGGGGGCTTTTATTTACAAGGGAAGGGCTTACCTTGGAAGGAGAACCACATGTTGACGAGGAAGGGGTGATCCAGCGCGGCCATGATCTCCACCTCGCGCAGCACGTTGCGCAGCGCGTCCCGCTCCACGCACTGGCCCTTGTTCATGTACTTCATGGCGTACATCTGGCCCTTGTCCTTCTTCTCCACGATGCACACCTGCAAACAGAGAGGCCGCCGATTTCATCATTTCGCTCTCGGCGCGCCAGAAAAAGGAGGAGAGTGAAAACAGCAGAACAATGATGTACTCCAGCAGCAGCACCCCAGCGACTTCTGTTTTAAGCGAGCCAATAGAAAGGAGGTCGAGGGGTTGTTTATTTATTCCCAGTAAACATGAGACCGGCCCTATATTTTCCCTTTCTTTTCAAAATATAGAGGCGCGCTCTCAAAAGTCAGAAGTGGTTGAGAGAGGGGGGAAAAAATGGCCGGCCGAGGAGACGGGAACGATTCAAGTTTGCGAAGAAGCACAAAAGGTTGGAATTGGGCTTTTCTCAGGTCTTTCTTCGCGTGAATCAAATTTGCGTCTCATTCTCTTTCTCTCTCGCGCCGAGGGAGAGATACGGTGCAGGGGTAAAAAGGAGATGAATGGATCCGAGATGAGACATCTTCTGCTGGCTCTGTTTCTCGGACGACTGTTTTAGCGATTTCTAGGCCGCAAGGGAAGGGCGACGAGCCGAAATGACCGAGAGTCGACTTGGCACTCCTTTCAACTTCGGTCAATGGTGTCCATTATTGACCTGTAAATAATGTTTGACGCTAACGAGAAATTCCACAGCCACCTCCCACGCGAGCTGCCCAAAGAGTTTTCGCGCCTGAGTGTGAAAACACTTTACCTTTCATAAACTAATTTTCCGCTAATAAATGAACGGCCGCTGGATTCTTCATAAAGCTTTCGGCCACACAATTTTGGCGAAAGAGCTTTTTCCAGCAACAGCGAAGGTGGTCCGTAGTTGGATGACGGAGGGAGGCCCCGGGAATGGAGACACGGCGGAGTGATAAGGAGCCAGCCTCGTCCCGAAGGCAAGGGGCCCTTCTCTGATGGGCGAGGCCGGGCAGGGCAGCGTAGGGCAGGCCCCTCCCTGATAAAGACACCAGCTAGGCGGGCCTCGTCCACAGCCAACTGCTGCGTCCCGGCCTCGGCGAGGCGTGGCAAGGCCTGGCAAGGCGGAAGCGAACCGCCTGGAGTGAAATCAAGAGTGAAGGCAAACAACTGAGTCCGGCCGGGACACGGCGGAGATGGTGCATAATTGGCTGTGCCAAGCCGTGACTTCAACTAGGAAGTGAAAAAAAATCTTTTATCTTGTCGGGTTTTGGTGTTGCTTTGTTTGTTTGCTGGGTACGCGAAGCAACCAAGTGTAAGTCTGCAGTCCCCAGCGGCAGTCACTTCCCTGATACAGTTTCTCAATTGTGTTTTCTCTCCATTCAAGTGTACAGTACACCTTTGGCGATATTGGGACGAGGACCTCGTTGGCAAACAACAACAACAACAACCATAACAAACAACAACAACAACAACAACAGTAGCACGCGGCGTCTCGTCCTTTGCTCGTCTCGCCGTCTAATGGAAGGGAAGGAAGGGGTGCTCAGGCTCATTACCACAGTCGTCGCTCCGTCTCTCTCGCACTCACGGGGCGTCCTCATGGGCGCGAGAGAGACGGAGCGACAGAGACGACTCAGAAGTCTGCAGCCTCGCAGCCTCCGGACGAAGGCGGCACGCGGAGCGTGATCCACGATCCAGCGTCATTTTAATAAAACACACGCCGTCAGGCAGCGGGAGGCAGTACGGCCCCTTCCGCCTCCTCCCTCCGCCACGCGCTCTGCAGCTTTTTTCCTTAAAAATAGAAAGATTTGAGAAATCATTTCCGACCGGTCGGAGGGCGTCAGGCCCCCTGCGAGACCAGAGACCGGGCCCGTCGGACGGCCGCGTCGTGCGGGTGGCCCAGCCCGGACTTCGCAGGCGCTAGCAGGCGCTCGCCCCCGGCTCAAACCCAAAGAGAGTCGTAACTCGATGTGGGAGGCGAGTTCCAGACGCAAGGAAACACCGCCACACACATACACACACACAAACATGACCGTGTGTTCAACCGCGCGCGCACTCGAGACGGTTGAGACCGGATGAAAGTCGGTTTCCGCCACTCCAGCCAGTCCAGGCACTCCAGCACCGCTCTCCGGATTCTCCTGCCTCGCCTCCAAATAATGGAGTAACGGAATAATGGAATAATGGAATAATGGAGATGACGCAACAAAAGGGCCGCGCGCCGACTCACTCGCACCCTCGGACACGTAACGAAGCCGTTCGTACGCAGCACAACAAGTTGGGACAAAGTGTGTGTGTGGGTGGGTGTGTGAGAGAGAGAGAATGTGTGTGTGTGTTAGCGTGCGTTCAACAGCATGTGTGCTGGACCCTGCCGGAAAGGTTAAGGAGTGAAGTTGAAAGAGGGGGAGAGTTGGGGGCGGGGTTGCCTGGGTCGTGGACTCAATGAATGGAATTCGGAGTCGTGTGTGAGTGTGCTGTCCCCCCCCCCCCTCCCCTTTCCTCTCACGGCACTCTCATGACGATTGTCGAGCTAGTCCAGATAGCGCAGGTGCAAAGCAGTGCACAGCAGGTGCGAAAGCTGCTGCAGAGGCGGAGTGTGAGTGTGGAGGGGTCTGGCCGAGGTGAACATTTCTGACTGCAACTCGCTCCACCTGAGAGACGCTTCCTCTCCCGACAGTGTGCACGACAGTGTGCATAGCGAGGCAGTGCTGCCGGGAGTCCGCTTGGCGCGGCTTCGCGTTTCACAGTGCGGTGTCGAGTGTCGCTTCGCGCTGCTGCCCGCTCTACTGCACCAGCACGCCGGCCAGGCCAGGCCCGCCGGCCCCGAGTTCGCGGCTCGCTGCCCTGACGCCTCGCAGCCCGCAGCGCCAGGCCCTGCAAACGCCCCGCACTGGCCTCTAGGGGCGGGGCGGGGCGGGGCGGGGTGGGGCGGGGCGGCGGGGTGGCGTGACGCCACACGACCCGAGTCCTCATAAAGTTAGGCCAGGGTGCGGTGCGCGACAGAAACTTGCAAGATGGCCCGGTCGCCGAGGCTGGGGAGGGGGGCGGGGCAGGCCGGGGCCGGCAGGGTGTTTGGGTGCAGACTTGCTCGCCAGAGTACAGCACTCTCTGAGACCCCAAAGCCCCGTGCCGAGCCGTGCCCGCCTAGCCCCGTTGCCCAGAGCTACGGCGGCAGCGATGGGATTTATACGAGCAGGCCCTACTTCGTGTTGTTGTGGTCGCCTCCAGAGAGGGGCGGGGCGGGGCGGGAGTCCGGAAACAGGAAAGGGACCCGGCCCCGCGTCCGTATGATCCACCACAAAACGCACCACTTTGGACCTTGTCGCCACACTGTGGGGGGAGGCGGCTGCCGGTTGATTGGTTAACCGTCCCGCCGGGCGAGATTGTTTTGTTCGCGTCCCTAAACCGCCAAATCAAATTGGGCGACGTCGGCATGCATAATCCGGCCCGGTCGATACCCATGTACACACACGACTTGAGGGCCGACCTAGCAGTGGAGGCATGCCTGCAGGATCAGGTCGGCAGGGCGTAATCCCGCACTCACTGGATGAGGCACGGATCCCTGTGGACTCGGTGCGGGACGGCAGGGGCACCTGATACCCGCGACCCCCCCCCCCCTTTCCATTACTCAATCATAATCCAGTTTAAACTGCGCGCCTTCTCTGACTCCCCCCCTCCCGGCCCATCAGATGATGCAACGCGCAGGGGGAGGGGGGGATTTGACAACACGTCTGCGCGTTCATTCGATTACCCCCACCGCCCCGCACAGCGTCGGAAAACAACAACAACAACAAGGAGGCGTCACACATCGCGATGAAGCGAGCTCCAGCCGTGACTGGAGGCTCTAGCACGCCGTGCCGCGCCACTGGATGAAAAGCAAAACCAAGACAGTAGAGGCCCGTAACGGGCGGACCTGTGCGTCCGTTAAGAAAAGTGGGGTGAGGTGGGGTGGGTAGACACTGGGTCGGCGATCCGATGCGTCAAACGACGGACAGACAGACGCGTTCGCCGGTCGAGGCACAGCCCAGGCACAGCCACGCCAGCGGCCGGCCGGCAGTGCCGGCAGCTGCCGCTGCAGGCGAGGGGAAGGGGGAGGGGTGTTCAAAGCACCCGCTGGCTGACAGAGGTGACGAGCCGAAGTAGCTTCGGCTACTTTTGGAGAGTCCGTTTAGGGTCCGTTTAGCTTCGGCAACCTTCGCTAACGGGCCGGACCGAGCCGGACCGGACCCGGACCGGACCGGGTATTGAGGAAAACTTGGGCTGGCCTAAACGGACCGGGAAACCCGCCCGTTACGGGCCTCTACAAGACAGAAACTTGGCGGGCTCCTCTTCCGGCGTCCTGCGCGGCCTTCTGTAAGCGGGGAGGCACCGCACCGCCGCGCCGTCCAACATTTATCAGCTCGCAAAGTATTCAAGGCGCGGTGCGGTCAGCGAGCCCCCCTCCCCCTCTTGCCCCGCAGTCTCGGCAGCGTTTGCCCGCCGGAGATTTAAACTTCTTTGCGCGCCGTTTCCGCTCAGTTAAGGGGAAAAAAACTTGGCAAATCCCGGAGAACTTGGAGAAAAAATTGGTCTGCAATCTTTGGAAAATTTCAAAACCGCCGATCGATTTTGAGAATGTCTCCAGCGGTTTTCCAACCTTTTCCGACTCGCTGTCTGACGCGCCCCGTCGCTGGAGCCTCCAGGCGAACCGCTTCGTCGCCTCGTCCCGTCAACGACCTCGTGAGCTATCTACACTACGTGAACGGAGTGAGCCAAGGCCAGCAGTGAACCGGATCGAGAAAAAAATGGAAACCGTCTCGGCCGCTTATCCATCCCCCGAGACAGACGGAGAGCGACGCTCCAAGGACGCATGCAGTCGCGCGATCTCTCCGAGCTCTCCCCGGCCCGCTCGCGCTAGGCTCGCGCTAGGCTCGCGCTCACTCCCCCTGCCCTGCCCACGGACCGTGCCACGCAGAGACGGAGACCTGGCCTCCCCCTTCTAAACCCCTCGGGGAGTCACTCTTTTCGATCTCAAGGCCTACTCGCCACATTTTTCCACGAAGGCCGGTCGAATCCGATTTTCGGCGCGCCTTCCCTCCCGCAGCTCCCGCGGCCCTACACCAGCAGCTCGGCCGCTCCCAGTCGTCGCCGCGGTCCCACAGTGGACCAGAAGAGCGCTGGAGGCGGCTAAAATTCTAGACGGGTTTGGAGCTCGCGAGTCGCTAAATGGGACTCGAATCGAACGTGTGACCCCACCAATGGATTCCCCGTTCAGAGAGCAATCGATTGGTGGGGTCACACGATCGGTTCGAGTCCTATTTAGCGACTCTACAGCTCAACACGCGTCTAGAATTCTTGGCTGCCTCCGCCGGTCTTCTGGCCCACTGTGAGTCCTCTTCCCTCCCCTTCCCGGCCCCAGGCTGTCCCGAGGAAGTCCTGAGGAAGTCCCCAGGATGTCCCCGGGACGTGCCCGCCGCGCAGAAGGTCAGCATGCGACGCGCTCCCCCTCCCACCGCCGCCTGTCGAATAAGGAGATTGCTCCGGCGACGTGGCCGACGACGGCGTCCTCAGGCACGTCAAGGAGGGCCGCACGCACGTGGCACGCACGCGGCACACACGTGCAGCCTGTCAGCGCCGCGAAAGAAGTAATCAGAGCGCCATTCACCGCACGCGTGCGGGCCGAGAGAGACAGAGTGACACGGAGAGAGACAAGAGTGACACGGAGTGACAAGGCCAACTGTCGACGAGGCGTCGGCATGTCGGCATTCTAAAGCCGAGCCGAGCCGAGCCCGCCGGGTGGACAATGTGGCGGCCGCAGTAAGGGAAGGCATTTCCTCTCTCTCCCTTTCCTTTCAGACTTGCTTCTGTCCCTTCTGGAACGCGGCGCCGTGCGACGCGAGCTTGCTCTGCTGCTGACTCTCGCGGTCCGCCACAGTCCGCGCGGCGCCAACTCGCCCAGGCCCAGGCAGCGCCGGGGGGAACGCGAGCGAGTCAACTCCGATTTCACAGTGCGCCGCATGCACTCCTCGCGCTGTCTCTCTCGCGCCCCTTCGGCGCGCTCCGTGAGTGCGAGAGAGACAGAGCGAGTGGCGGCGGAATCGCTCGGCCCGGACCGGCAGCGCCCTCTGGGCGGCTTGGCGGCCCGCTCGGCAACTACTCGCCAAGATCCTCCGCGTCCGCGGACCGCCGCCGTGCCGTCATGCATAATGCAGGCAGAGCGCGAGACTGCGGGGCGCGGTGGCGGCGCCGCGAGCACACCTTCCTTCCGCGCTCCGTTTTCCTCCAGGCCGGGCTGGCCGGCTGGAGCCTCCAGGTCCGCAGGCAGCGCGTGACACGCCTTCCAGGAGGAAGAGGAAGACCTCTCAGTCAGCCGGGTCAAATCATCGTCCACGTCGACGGGGTGCTTCTCGAGCTGCCTGCGGACCCACGGCCGCAGGGCCGCGAAGCGCGAACAGCCCCAGCCAATGACTCAGCCGGGCGAGGGAGAGCTTCAGACAGCGGTGTTATCGCAGGCAGAACCACCCCATCCCACGCGGAGGCCGGGCCAACTGGGCCAGCCGGGCCAGGCGCCATTCTGTCGGCTGATTCCGATCACTGCTTTCGTCGCTGTCTGAGAGGGTGAGGAGTGCGAGAGTGATGGAGCGACGCGTCGGAGTGTTCAGAGAATCATCGCGCTGCCGGCCCCGTCCCTGGCGTGCACGTGCGCGTCGTAAGACTGACGGCGCCGAGGGACGCCGCGCAGCTCAGCACAGCCCCTCGCACCGTCTCCACTTTCGCCTTGAGCTGCTCGACGCGGTGGCGATGACGGTGAGGCTGCGGTGCTTCCAGGGAGAGGCCTCCACACTCCTCGTCGGCAGTCGCCCGGCGGTTCGGGGAGGCCTGTTTCGCGGCGAGGCAAGGCCGCCGAGGACTTCTTGCGCGCCAAGGAGTGCGCGGGAAGCGAGGCACGTGTCCCGCACGCGTTTTTGCACGCCGGCGACGGAAACAGACATCCTCCCCGTGGAGGAGGAGCACCGCCTGAGGGAGTCCGACGCGGATTACACGTGGAACCACCACGACGTCGTCCTCTCCTGTTCCAAGGCTGCCGACGATAAAAAGCAGAGCTGGACAAACGGGGCCTTGTTTACGTTTCATTATGCACCACTGTGGGGCCCCTCGCCGTGCCCCTCGCCGTGCCCCTCGCCGTGCCCCTCGCCGTGCCCCTCGCCGTGCCCCTCGCCGTGCCCCTCGCCGTGCCCCTCGCCGTGCCCCTCGCCGTGCCCCTCCAGCGGGGCGTGCGGGGCCCCTGCGGGGTCCGGCGGGCGCGTGGGCCGCGTGGGCGGACGTGCGAGTCAAGGGGTCAAAGAGCTCGAGTCGTATTTTGCTTCCACAGTCAAGGCTTGGCCCGCTTCCCAGTCCGGACGGTCCGGACCGGAGTGCAGATAGCGGCGGCAAGCATAGAGACAGATGTACGTCTTCGCGAAGCAGCAGCCTCCCTCTGTTGATCTTTCATCTCTATTGGATACAGAGCCGGGATTCCTCCGCAAAGCACTCTGCAGCTGCCGAAAAGGAGGTTCCATCGAAGTCCGTGCGACAGTGTGGCTGCGTGTGGGCAGCCGGGAGCGGTCAAAGGTCGTGGGGCCATGGCCGTGACCTTATGTGGTCATCCCCTGCCCTGATGAAGCTTTGTGCTGCTTTGTTTTAGGACGGGGAACTGCACTGTAAAAAATTCCAATGCAAATCGCATTGCAAGGTGTTCCCATTTTCATAACTGGTTTAAAAGTAAGTTATGAAATACCAATAAAAAGGAGTTCTGGTTTGAAAGCGGTATTGCAGCAAAGTTTGTCAAAACGGTAACAAATGTGTAGAAATCATCGTTTAGGCTGACTTCTCACTTCTCCGGTGTGTCCGGTGCATCCGCCCAGTCCGGGTCGCAGAGCCCTTCCGTTTCCGCTCCGGGGCGCGGCCGGTCGAACAGTATTTTCGCTGCTCAGAAGCGCGCCCGCCGTGTTTGCCAAGGACACTCCGACGGCGGACTGCTTTCTTAGCGGATTTCGAACCCGGCGCTCATTCAAATTCAATTATATACAGAAACGGCCGGGGATTTGGTTGTCGCGGCCAGGCCTGGCGGCCAGGCGGCAGGGACGAAACCCCCACCCCTTCTGCAGAAGCCCCACGTGGCCCACTCCGGCGGGCAGTCCGGTGGGCTGGAAGCGTTTTATTTCGGCCATCAGGTGGGCTCACGTCAGTGACGTCACAGCGTGGCGCATGTGGCGGCCCTGCCCGCGAGGCGTCGCTCTGTCTCTCTCACCCCGACGGGGCGTCCCGTGAGTGCAAGAGACACAGAATGAGCTGCTGGGGAGAGGCACGTCCGAGCGAATTCCCTCTCGGCGCGGCCCTCGTCCACGCTCGTCCAGCACCGCGAGAAGGCCGTGGGCCTCGCCGGCGCCGGGGCGGTTACCTTTCAAATATTTAGAGACGCGTTGTGGCGCGGAGAAGAACGGACAGCCACGCCCGGGGCCCCGCACAGTGGGCCAGATGACCGGTGGAGGCGGCCAAAACACCAGACGCGTTTTGAGCTCTAGAGTCGCTAAATGGAACTCAAAACGGACAGGTGACCCCACCAATGGATTGCTCTCCGAACGAGGAATCCATCGGTGGGGTCACACGCTCGGTTCGAGTCCCATTCAGCGACTCTGGGGCTCGAAACGCGTCTGGAACTTTGGCCGCCTCCACCGGCCTTCTGGCCCACTGTGCCCCGTTCCCCTTCTATTAAAAAACAACAGCGGACCGAGCAGATTATGACGCGTCTCCTGATGGGGCCACGGTGCCCGCAGCTCCAAATGGCTCCTCAAACTTTGGGCACGTCGACGAGCTCGTGTGTGAGCGTGTGTCCGCGAGTGTGCGTGTGTGAGTGCGTGTGTGAGGGAGAGAAGGGGTGAGGACGCGCGTCTGTTCGGGACAGGTCCGTCGGGCTTTGGTCCGGAGTGCGGTGCGACCCCTAATGGCCTTGGTTTGGGACGTCACATCAGCAATGCACATCACCCGTCACGGGCCGCACGCAGGGGCCGCACGCACGGGCCGCTCCGGTCGCGTGGATTAGAGGATTCTTGGGGCGGAGCAGCGCGAAAGATCCTCAAACAAAGCAGAGCCGTTGATTCGAAAGCGCTGATCGTTATCGACTGTTCCGGGGATCCCTCGTTGTTTCCGAGTAGACGCGTGTTTTCTAATCGGATTTCCCGCACTGCGGATTAAATAAGTCGACCACTGGCAAACAAGCGACCCCGCTGCCTCACCCGGACGGAGAGAGAGCATGCTAATTACCCCGCAATCCGTATATTACCATCGGGGCACTACCGGCCACCAGCTGGACAGGGCGCCGTCTCCCTCGCACTCATGGGCAGTCCCGCAGGGGTGAAACAGCACTGCAAAATATTTACTCCGTAGTTGGGTACGGAAAATGGGGCACGCATATATTCCGTGCTGGTTCTGGATCTCATGTTAACTGATACTGAAAGCATGTAGGGAACCCTCCGTGGCTGGCAAGGACGGGCCGGGCAAAACATTGACCAGACATGTTCCGTACTTTTTCAATATTTTTTTTCTACCCGCGAGCTGGATGGGACGAGGCTGGATGGATCTGCAGGTCCGCGAGCCTCGAGGCGCTGTACCGGACCAATTCAAACGGAGCGAGAGGACTCCGCGGCCGTGTCGTCGGACTGTGTCGCGGCGCACTCCTGGGCAAGGGAGCAGCAGCCGGGATGGCGAGGAAGGTAGGCTATGCCAGGAACGGGCCAAATGAATATCATTCTCAGACACGACACCGCCGCCACACTGGCTGGGATATTGCGCCCTGCACCCGTGACGCGCGGAGACAAAATAATGAGTACTGTGTGTGTGTTTGAGTGTGTGTGAGGGGTAGGTAGGGGGGTGGGGGGGTAGATAGACGTGTGGGTGTGTGTGCGTGTGTGTGGGTGTGCGTGTGCGTGAGTGTGCGTGTCCCCGCCCTGTCTCCGCAAGTCTGCCAGCCTGTCCATTTGCCTGTCAATGAAGGTGCTTCGCGTGCCCTTCTCCGTCTCGGCGTCCTGTCCGTCCGTCCGTCCGTCTGTCCGCCTTGCCCCGTCCGTCTCAGACGGTGGGTATCAAGGTCCCTGCACCGCCTTAATTAATTCGCCGTCAGACAATGACGTCATCATCCCCGTGATCCTGGCCAAGGTCGCGGCCAAGGTCGCCGCCACCCCACTGCGTGATTTTTCCCTGGCGGCGTCGGCCGGCCGCCGCCCGGTATCGAACCCACGCGAATCCCTGTCGCGTCTTGAATGAATAATGCACGGCGTTTTCAGGCCGTAATTGAAAAGGTCCACTTTTAGGCCCTTCCCTCCCGCGTGGCATTTGGGCACCGCGTTCCGCGGTTCCGCGTCCGCCCCACTGGAAAGGTCGCGCCACGCGCGGCAGCGGCCTGTCCTGTCGTCCCTGTCGCCGACGAGGCGGCCACGCCAGCACACTGCGAGTCCCAGAGTCGTTTCCGTCGCTCCGTCTCTCTGGCAACCACACTAGTTTTCTGGCAACACTGGGCGTGCATCACGGACGGACACCCACCCCTCAGCGCCCAGTCACCCTTATCACTCCGCTAACCCCGCCAGTCAAACTTGGCAGACGCGACGCGCTCACGCCACGCCACGCCACGCCACGCTACGCCACGCCCACGCCCCGGCCAAATCCCTTGATCCGCGTGTGCCGTGGCCGCGCCTGGCGTGGCGTGGTGGCCTCAAAGGTTTAAAGCGATTTGTGTGCGTTGTGCGCGCAGGCGCACTACCCCACGCCCTAAAGGCCTTCATCTCTCGTTTTAAAGTGTAATCCCGCCAGGCGGAAACGCATCAAATTGATTTACGAGTCGCTCTCTCACGTGTGCGTCGCTAAAGGCAGGGCGTCGGAGGGAGAGGGAGGTTTTCCAGCCGAGTGGAGCTTCGTCTGAGCGAGCGCACGTTGCATACTCGCTCACCTTGTTAGCAACGCCCCTCCGAGGCGCCGCGCGACGCAGCGACACACTTCCAGCGTCACTGCACAGTGGGCCAGAAGACCGGTGGAGGTGGCCAAATCTCCAGACGCGTTTTGAGCTCCGGAGTCGCTGAGCAGGACTCGAACCGAACGTGTGACCCCACCAATGGATTGCTCTGCGGGTGCGAGAGAGACACAGTCTGCCGGAGTGCGGTCCGCGTGTAAAGCGTTCATACATTGGAGCAGCACTGGCGCCGCGACTAGCGCAGCAATTACACCGAAAGCGTAAGCCGGGCGTCGTAAAACGTTGTAGAGCGGCGTGGAGCGCGCGGCGGAGTGATTTACTTTGACGCGGTGTTGTTGGCGCCCCTTTTAGGATTGGTGGCGGGGCGGGGCGGGGCGGGGCGGGGCGGGGGGGGGCGGGGCGGGGCGGGGCGGGGGGCGGGGCGGGGCGGGGCGGGGCGGGGCGGGGCGGGGCGGGGCGGGGCGGGGCGGCTTCCCGCCAAATAATGGGCGGCAAAGAAGAGCGATGAAACGGAAGTAAACACCGTTGGCGCGTTCCGACTGGCGACGCGACTAGTTTCACGACGGACTTCTTCTTATCGTGTGACGACGAGCAGCGAAGCATCGGGGAAGAAGATCAACAGTCGACTGGATTTAAAGAGAGAGGGGGGGAGAGAGTCTGCCGATTGTTGCACCGCGACAAGCCGGCTCTTTTGTAATTACTAGGACGGAGAGCTTTAAAACGGAAATTACTCGCGTCGGCAAGGAGCAGCGGGAGGTGCCGACGGAGAGGGCTGTCGAGACGCGCGGCAGCAGGGCGGCAGCAGAAGGTCCTTAAATTTTTAATTGTTTCATCAGAACGAATCTCAGGAGAAGGGGCAGGCAAGGGGTACGGTGGCGCGCGAGCTCGAGAAAAAGCAGCAGATTCGTATGAAAATGTTGGCGAGGAAGGAGCCCAGTTTGACGTCGAGACGGAGAAATAAAGTCGACTTGTTTAATCTGGGTCGCCATGGCGGGGGATAGTTGGCGAGCAGCGGAACCAGTGGCGCTGCGCCCCAGCAGACGAAATGAGCGCCCATCATTTACCACGGTTACTCTCGGCTGAGAAAACAATTGTCTGTTGTACGTGCACCGCCCACCGCAGACGTCCCGTCTAGTTCCTTGTTGATCCAAACATCATCGCGCACTGAAACGTCGCGCTGTTTATTTTCCATCCCCCTCTTTCACTCTGTACACGCCGGTCTTCCTCTCTGCCGTCGTACTTTTTACTCGCCGCGTGAATGGAAGCACTCGAGCTGGAAGTGGATGTGGCCTCATCGTACATTTTTTAAGAGTTATGGCCGCTTCTCCGCATGAAGGGTGCGGAATTTCCCCTCCCCTCTCCGGCACTTTTTACTTCAAACTCGGGAGCCTCGCTCAAAAGCTCGCTCCAAAGGCTTTTGAACTTTCGTCCTCGGCGGGTTTCTCGCAGCGCTAAAGGTTTTGATGCTCGTCAGCACTGCGGCCGAGGCAATGTGGAACTATGTGGCACGACACCGCAAAACCGTCATTGCTTGCAGTCGGACACATTCAGGGGGCCACCGCGCCACGCCGTCTATTTAACCGCCAGCCCAAAGAGGCCCTGCCCACACACTGCTAAGAGGCCCGACCGCTGCTTATTAACTTTCCATCAATATTTTACCGAAATACAGAATGAAGCCCGGCCGTCGCAGAAAGCCGCAAGCCCCATTCAGAGTACCGAGAAAGGGCCGCCCGGGGTCCAAGGGCGCGGGTCAACAGTGTCCCCGACGTCCCCGCCGTCCCCGCCACGGCCAGGCGGCAGTGACGTGCACACTGCGGGGCCTCGCCACGCACGCTGACGAAAAACGCACCGACGAAACGGGCCTCGGCGGGCAACCCGTCCAAATGACACTCTTCATCTCTTACGGGATTTTGGTGAAACTGCGGATCGAGGTCGCATGGACTGAGCGTTTTTGATAGAAAGGGCCGAGGGAAGGTCTCCCCTTCCTATGCATGGTGTGCATCGTAAGGCGAGCGCAGGCCACGCCACTGCGGAAAAGACAGGTCGTGTCGGCGGTCACAGACACGGGTCGGGACGCCGTCCTGTGTGGTGGGTCCCGGGTCCCGCCCCTTGGGGCCGTGGGGCAGGGCAACCCTTGTATGCAAGTCAATGGGCATCCTCGCCTAGTCACAGCCATCCCCAACACACACACCACACACACACACACACACACACACACACACACACAGCGCGCCTGTCGTTGCTATCACATTCCTATATCCTTGCGGTCCGATACGGGGTTGCCAAAAAAACGACGAGGAAAAAAGAGCAAAGGGAAGAGAGCAAAAACAACCTTAAGGATACCACTCTTGGGGCGGGATCCGGCACCTTTTTGATTTGTAGCGCCCGGGAAGGGGGAGGGGGAGGCAGGAGTGTGGAGTCCAAGGCATGGCTGCCCCACGCGCCACCGTTCAGATGGCGGCCGTCCCATAAATTGAGACGAATCTGGCTGTTTCGCTCCGCCGGCTGGCGATGGTTGGTAACCTTAAACGCGCTGCTCGTGGGGCCACACAGTGGGCCAGAGGACCGGCGGAGGCGGTCAAAACCCGGACGCGTTATTCGAGCTCCAGAGTCGCCAAATGGGACTCGAACCGAACGTGTGACCCCACCAATGGGTCGCTCTCCGAACAAGGAATCCATCGGTGGGGTCACACGTTCAGTTCGCGTCCTGTTTAACGACTCTGGAGCTCAAAACGCGTCTAGAGTTTTTTGGCCGCCCGCGCCGGTCTCCTTGCCTGCTGTGTCGCTCCGTCTCACTCGCGCCTCTGCTGGAGATGAGTGCGAGAGAGAGAGGGAGCCAGCGTGCCACTGCAAAATAGATGCAAAGCAAGCGTCGGCCGCGACACGCCGACACTCGGCACGGCGGCTGCAGAGGCAACCCTCTGGATTGGCCACGGGGGCGTGGTTGGCCCCGCGGTTTGCACAGCGAGGAGGCACGGCGCGCCACGGCACCTCACTCACCTTGCCGAAGCTGCCCTTGCCGATGGCGCGGAGGATCTGGAAGTGGTCGAAGTTAACTGCAAACAGGAGAAAGAAGGCCGTTAGAAAGAGTGAATGGAACGCACTTTGGCCACCAGCGAGGGAAAAAGATGCGAGTGTGAGAGGATGACGGGTCGAGGTTCCAGCGCGCCGCGCTTCAGAGGAAACATCTGTGCCTCTCTCTCTCTGTGGCACACTGACACTCTGTGACACACCGGGGCGGGTCGGGCCGGGTCGGGGCACGTCAATAATGAATGAGACACGGACCGGCACTCGGAAAGCGCTGCCGCCGCTGCCACTCGTCTTCTCGTCATCACGGCAAGGCGGTCCGACTGGGCCGGCCAGGCCAGCAGACCGAATCCGAGAGTCGTTTTCATCGCTCCGTCTTCCTCACGTTCATGGGCGCCCCGTGTGGGTGCGGGAGAGACAGAGCGACGACTCTCTGGATCAGTCTGCTGGTAGGCCAGGCAGGCCGAGCATGCCAGGGGCCACCATCTCCCTGCCTGTCTGGCTGTCTCGCAGTGGACCAATTACCATCAGGAAGAGCAGCGAGGCGGACCTGCCCGACAGTGGGGCGATATTCAGGGCGATATTCCGGGCGATATCCCGGCGGGGCGCTGTTCGGGGTGACGGGGCTGCTAGGCTCGGCTAGGCTGCAGCTTCCCCCCGCGTCTGATCAGCCCAGCGTGCCCAACGTCAGACGTCAACGTCAGAGGCACGTCGAGGCCGTGGCAGGCCGCGCAAGGCCGCGGCAGACAACCAGCCGATGGCGAATCTGCCACGCTATTTCCGCTCCCCGTGTCCCTCAGGCATACACGGGTATGAGAAACTGCGAGGGTTGTCTAGTTTGACCTTGTTTTTCCGCTGCCCCGGCGTGACGGCGTGTCCCGGGCAATTAGCAGTGTGCACCTCGGGCACCTCTGGCCGGCCGGAAGGCCCAAGACGGACAGAGGCCGGACTGCGCGGTCAAGAAGGCGATCGAGTCCCTCGGCGTGGAGGGGAGGGGGAGGGAACTCGGGCACGGCGGCGCCCAGGGCCTACAGGGGGACGGGGAGGACTTGCGGTGTGCAGGCCAGGCCGAGGGCCCGGCGTCGCCCCCCGGCAACTCGGAAAGTAAATTGCAAGTCCGGGACGGGCAGTGGACCGGGCACGGAGCACCGGCACCGGACGCTGCCCGTTGTGGCTTGCCTGATTACTACGTCCAGCCGCAGGAATGCCCCCCTGGGGGACCATGGTCGCCGTCAGAGTTCGACCCTATCTCAGTCATCTACTTGTCAAGAAGCTGACTGCGGTTCGACTCCCATCCAAGCGCGTCTCAAAAAGCACGGCTCCTGTTCGCTTTTGTTTCCTAGCGTGTGGCTCGCTCTCCCTTGATTCTCTCGTTTGCTTGTCATTCTTTATTGAGTTATTTTTTGGCCGCGTTAATCCCCGGCTGAGCGGGCCCGTGCCCGTTACACTGGGTAGGGTATCGGGTGTGAAACGGCCGGCGCCGTCCTCTCTCTCTCTCTCTCTCTCTCTCTCTCTCTCTCTCTCTCTCTCTCTCTCTCTCTCCTCTCTCTCTCTCTCTCTCTCTCTCTCTCTCTCTCTCGTTCCGCTTGCGAGGGCAATCGATTCAGTCCGCGCTATGAGCGCTGCCGCCTCAACCAGTGCAGTGCCATGCCCATGCATGCCCGTTTCGGCCGTCCGCCAGCAAAGTCGGTGGCGTGTCTGTCTGTCTGTCTGTCTGTCTGTCTGTCTGTCTGTCTGTCTGTCTGTCTGTCTGTCTGTCTGTCCGTCCGTCCGCAGACTGCGTCTTTCCGGCCTGCTCCTCTCCCATTGGCCGCGTGGTGCTGCCAGGCGCTGCAGTGCGGTGCGTAGATAGTCTTTACCGCGCCGCCGTCTCGAGGCTTAGGCCGTGGGCTCCGAGGCCATGCCGCGGCTCCAGGGCCTCACGGCCGCGTAGCGCCAGGCCGCTCCAGCCGCTCCAGCCGCTCCAGGCCGCCGAGGCTCAGCCGGGGGCTCTCCTAACCGGAACGGACGGCGTCTCCCTCGCACTCCGCGGGGCCGTGCGGCGTTCCGCGGCGGGTGCGAGAGAGAGAGGGCCGCCCTTCGGAGTGAGCCCGGTGCAGCGGGAAGCCATAGACCGCTCGGCCGCACTCATTTTGCGAGGAGGGACACCCCTTTTAATAAATCGGAACGAATGTGCGCCGCGCCACCCAAGGCCGGCCCAGCTGAATGGGGAAGGGAGAGAGAGAGAGAGAGAGAGAGAGAGAGAGAGAGAGAGAGAGAGAGAGAGAGAGAGAGAGAGAGAGAGAGAGAGAGAGAGAGAGAGTTAAGGAGAGGAATGAAAAGCCCGCGCGGCAGATGGGAGGAAATAGATTCTCACGCTGTACGACGCGCAAAAGGAAGGGAAGCGGCCCACACGTAAGGTCACACACACAGCGATTCTCTCTCTCTCTTTCACTCGCTCACACACACACACACACACACACACACACACACACACACACACACACACACACACACACACACACTAGTCACACTAGAAAAATGCGACCGCGGCAGCCGGTGCGCTGCTGGCCTGCCCCGGCCGCGGTAAGGGACAGTCCAGATGCCTGGTGGCCCATTGGTGGCCCAGTGGTGGCCCACTGCTGGGGCTGCAATGACCACGGCCCTGGATTTACGGTGCTCTGAATCTCCGCCAGCGCTTCTCGGACTGGGCAAGGCGAGGCGGGCGGCGCGTCTCCAGGCTTTCTCCCACTCCCACTCTCCCCCGCCCTCAGCGCGCCGCCCTCGCCCTCATCTCTCTCGGTCTCGCCTCTCGCCTCAAACAACTTGCGCTTCGCCTGGCGGCCCGGCCGGTCGGTCGGTCCGGCTGCGGGCCTTCCCCTTCAAGACCCTCACGTCCCTTATAGTTTCCTCGGCCGCCCTGACAACAAGCCCTCGGGGGAGGAGGGAGGCAGGGTGGTTGCATCGGGGAGGCCGGGGCCGGGGCCAGGGCCGCCCGGTCGCGACAGATATTTATCTGTCCGGTCCAGGAGCCGACAGCGGCGCGGCGGCGCACGGACGGTGCCATCTCCGGGGGAACGCGCCCCCCGCCACACAGCAAAGCACTGCGGCAATCACACATCTTTCACAGCTTCGGCTCCGAGAAAACATAATGTGTGACGGGCGAACCTCTGCCGGCGCGGCCCCAGCACCACCCACGGAGGGCCTTGCTGGCCTTGCTGGCCCCTGGAGGCGCCCCTGGAGACCCTTGGAGGAGGGCCTGGGAGCTAATTAAGCACGTTCATTACATGACCGCCCATCCTGCTCCTCCAGAGCCCTCGACTTCTGGGCCGCAGGAAACGGGAAAGAAAGGAGGCAAATCGATGCTCCGGGGCAGGCAGGGCAGCAGAGCAGGCAGCAGGGCAGGCCGCCCCGCCAGCAAAACTGTCCGGTCGATCTTCGTGCTCGACAAGCAGTTCGCGGCGATCGAGGAGAAACAGCGACTTTTAACCCCCACTGCCACGCAGCTTGCCCGGAGCTTGCCCCACCCAGGCGGTGCACCCCCCCCCCCCTCTCCTTTTCCAACCCACTGGCCGACTCACTTGAGCTGCGCGAGACCAAGGCGGGACCGAGGCGAGACCACAGCGCGGCGGCAAGACTGGGCTAATTACTGCTCCCTCCTCCCTTTCCAGCCCCGCGGGCAAGTTGTTGCGGATGGAGCCTTTCTTTCCTGTTCGTAGGGGTCATCATTGGGGAAGTCGCGGCTTGTGGCAACAAAAAGACGACTGCTGGGATTTACACATTAAAGTTCCACGTTAAAAAAATATTTTGAAAAAAAATTGATGAGTGAGCGAGAACCTTAAGGTTCTGAATCGATTGAAATTCCGATCGACAAGGATTAACATTAAAATTGCAGCCCACTTCAGGCCGCGCAATTTAATTTGGTTCCAACTATAAAATTAGCTAGAGACACGACAATGTGCTGAGGAGCTTTCGCTTCAAGCCCTTGGGGAAGAGCGCATGGCGCGGCGAATAGCATGTTTGTGGACCACCAAGTTGAACCGCCAACAACAACAACAACAAGGCATCAACAACAGTAACACCGACAACGACAAAAGTGGTACTCACCGTCCTCCCCTTCGCTGAAGCTGCGCTGTACCCTGCCGGACTGGTGGTTCCCCATGTCGCGTCTCTCTCGCACCGCCTAGCACCGCCTAGTGCACGTCCCGGCTGGCCCCCGGCTGGCCCCTGGCAGGTCTAGGCCCCAGGGCCACCAGCCATCGCTCACATGCCCCGCAGGGGGCCCAACGGGCCCCACCGGGCCGCCCAACAGGGGTCAGCCGGGCCGCGGCGGGCGGCGGCGGGCGGGGCACTGCGAGGGCAGCGTGCAAGCGGTCGCTCAGCCGGCCATCGTGGCATGCCCTGAAACAGGAAGGAAGGATGTGACGTCAGAATCAATTCAAGACATTTCCTGGAGCTCGAATCCGGAGGGGTTTCTCGGTGGTCCAGCATGCCCACGCAGCGGGTTGTCACCTCACGGAACTCTGAGGCAATTCAATAGACGCTTACAACAACCAGGTGCAACCCCATAGAACCCTCTTCGTAATTCATACAAACCTGCTGCGTGGGTTCCATTCAAGCCTGGGGTCACGCAAATATTTGAAAAAACAAAAAGAATGAAAAACGCAGTTCTTTTCAAGGCGCGCTGCCCGCGCGCTCTGCTTGGCCCCGCGCAACCTTTGCCGCATAATGAAGGGAGTCTCTGCAAGGTGGATTTCATTAGCCAGGCAGCGCGTGCCCGCCTGGTGCCTGCGGTAGTCGCCACTCTTTCGCCACCGCACCGAAAATGAAGTAGATGCCAACAGAGAAAAGGCGATGCCAGCCAAAGCGGAGGAAAAATCAATTATTGTCCACGTGCTGTCAGGCCGTCAGGGTAGCGGGCTATTCGCGGCGCAAGGGGCCGAAACGGGGCAGCCGTCCGGGCGGCGAGGCGGGGGGATGCGCAAGCCGCAGACTTGTTAGACCGAAATGCGAGAGACAACGGCACTGCCAAATTTGACTCTCCTTGCAACGGAATGACAGGGCAGGGCCCTCGACCCGCGTCGGGCCCGGATGCCGCCGACGAGCTGTCAAACGTGACGCGTTCAAGGGGGCTTACGGTGCAAAAACCTCCTGTTTTGTTTTCTTTTGTTTACATCGCGTTTGCCCGCAGTCAGCTGTGCGTCGGCGTGCCCGGCACCAGTGTGCGTGTCTGTGGATAGCGCGTGCTGGGGGTGGGTGCAAACAGGTCGCCTGCTGAGCGTGACGTCACCCGAGTTGATTGTCTCTGATCGTCGTCAGTGAATGGCGGGGCGCCGCGTCGTTCGACGAGCAGCCAGGCCCGGCCAGGCCGCCATCACTACGACTCGCCCTCAAGGGGCGGCCGGGGGCAGCCGGGGAGCCGAGCGACCAATAATTCACGGTGGACAGCCCACCGGCCCCGGAGCGCCCCGGAGGCGGCCTCGGTGCGAGCATTAGGCGCCTCGTGCCGATAAGTATTTCATGACGACGATGACGATGGAGACGGCGACGCCCGCAGGGTTCAGAGCAGGCCGGCACGACACCCGCAACCCCCCTTGGGGGAGGGGGGAGGGGGAGGGGCAGGGGAGGGGCAGGTGGGGCTTTGCTTGTTTTCCGTAAAAGTAAAAGCCGCGGCGCTCGTTCCGCCTCCCAGGCGCCTTGACGGCGTGGTCGTGGACGAGCAGGAAGTGGGGTGCAGGGGCGTCGCTGGCGTCGTCAGTCCGCGCAGCGAGGAGGTTCCTCGGGGCTCGTCCAGGCCGGGGAGGCTCGTCGTGTCCCCCCCACAGCCATAAACGCGCCGGCCCGAATCGGCGAATCGGCACCGTGACGCCCCTAAAGTGGGCCATCTTGGACGCGCCCCGACGCCCCGCGCCCCTATTTCGGCACGCGCATTACGGCCGGGGGGCGTCGCCTGGCGTCGCCTGGCGTCGTCGGGAGACGAGGGTGACGTCGAGGTGCCTCGGCGCCGGAGGTGACGTCATTATGGACGTGTGTGCGTGAGTGTGTGTCTGTGTTTGTGTGTCTGTGTACGTATGCGCGCGCGTCACAGGGACACATAGCAAGACCCTTTAAGAGAGTGACAGTGAGAAAGTGACAGAGTGAGAGGAGTGAGAGACCGACAAAGGGAGGGAGTGACGAGAGAGTGAGAGAAAGCTAGAAAGTGAGTGAGTGAGAGAGCGTGCGTGGGAGTGCGGGCGCGCCCGTGCACCCGATGCCAAGGCCCAGGTGGGCAATCAACATCACCCAATTTTCCGGACCGGATTACAGGAGCCCTTTGCCTGATCCTTTTCGCATCGGGGGCCACCTCCGCCTCGCCCCCGTCCAGGGAGGCAGGCAGGCAGGCAGGCGGGCTGGCTGGCAGGCAGGCGCGACCCTCTCGGTGGGAAAGGGCGGAAAAGCAAAGGCAGAGACGACGCAAGATTTAAACACCAAAAAAGACGGAACGGCGGAGAGGAATGAAAACAAACTCTTGGCGCCCTTGGCACTTGGCAGTCTTTGCACCGCTTCGCGCTTCGCGCCGCGCGCCGGGAGAGGCTGTTGAATTATTCCGCGAGCCCATGAGCGGAGGGCAGGGCAGGGCAGGCCAAGGCGCCCTTCATCTAATTGTGCTTTGACCCTTGGCAGTGACCCGGCACGCCGACCAGTGGAGCGGCTGCTTGGCAGACTGCGTTTCTCCGTGGCACGTATCATGAGCCGCCCGGCGTCGGGGTGCGACAGAGACAAAGCCACGAACTACTGCTCGGAATCGCTCTGCGTCCCTCAGGCCGCTCTCCGCCCTTGCCGACAACGGTTCGTCAAGTTACATCTGACCCCGCACTCAACGCGACGTAGGGATCGAGTGGGTCTGGGCCGGCAAGGCCGGCAAGGCCGGCAAGGCCGGCGGGGAGAGGGGCCGCGGTGGCCGAGGCCGTCCGGGGCGCCGCGGTCGTGGCGGTGAGCCGCCCATTCAACGCAAGGCCTCGGACGGGACAGGCCTGGAGGCCGAGCCCGCCGGCCCCGCCTCGGCCAGCACAAAGCCCACACCGCTATCGTGTAGGCCTCGCCAGGCCGCGCGCCGCGTGTGTCCTGGGTGGAAACCGGAGCTTCAAAAGGCGCGCGGGCCCCGCCGACCCCGCCCCGCCCCGCGCACTAGCGGTCCCATTAAGCCGGTGCGTTCGACCGCACCCCGCCGCGCCGCGCCCTTAGCAAGGCCATCACTCCCTCGCGTGCGTGTGTGTCGTGTGTGTGTGTGTGTGTGTGTGTGTGTGTGTGTGTGTGTGTGTGTGTGTGTGTGTGTGTGTGTGTGCGCGCGCGCGCGCGCGCGCGCGTGTGTGTTTGTGAGCGGGTAGGGGGCGCGTGCGTGTGTGTGTGTGCAAATAGCAGGTGGGTGCGCATTGGCGTGTGGCGCGGCCAGGATGTGCAGGTCGTGCAGCCTCAACAGCCTGAACCCAGCGACCGGGCAAAGCAGTGAGCCGTTTTCCGGGCGAGCGCGCACGGCACCGTACGGCACCGCGCACCCCGCGGCCCACCGGAATAGGTCGTGCCTGCCAACCTGCCTCCTCGGGCCCGCGCGCGCAAAGTGACAACTTTGTTATACCGGGCCGCGGGGCGGGGCGGGGCGGGGCGGCAAAGGCTCAGTTTGATCTTTTAGCCAAACTTGCTAATGGCCCCGCTGCCGCTCTAGCCGGGCCAAGCCGAGCCGGGCAAAGGGAAAAGGGTCCGCAGAGTCAGCCTTCAATAAGGAAGGCGCGGCCGCGGCGCGAAACGCACTCAAGGTACAAACCTTCCGGCAGCCAACTCGCCTCGCTTCCCCCTCGCAGTGTAGCGCCGCGCCGCACAAAGGAGGCTGGCCCGGGGCGGGGAAAGACAGGGAGACCGGGAAACACACACGCGGCAACTTGACGCAAACCGCATGCACACGGCATACGGCCCGGGCACGGCGCACGGCCCACGGCCCACGGGGGTAAGGCACGGCACTGTGCGGCGCGCCAGGGCCGAGGTTGGGTCTGGGTCTCCAGGGTCTCCGCAGGCCGACCGCCTTGGCCGACCAGGCTCGGTTTGGCTAACCCCACCCGGATGGTACAGTGCTGCTACGGTTTGAACAAGACGCCATTTTTTCAACTCCGCCCCAAGACACTGGGGCCCAAACCCGGTAAACGCCCTTAAAGGCTGCAAAAAGTCTCCTCACTGGCAAACTCGGTGGTAGACTCACTACACTTACACCGCTCGCTCTCAGCCACTGGCAGGCCCCACCGTTCCGCCGCTCAGTGTGCGGCGGTACGAAAATTACTTTCTCCGGCACTTGCAGCCCGACCGACCGGAACAGAACACAAAGCCTCTGGAGTAAAACTGCGAGGGTCCTTTCTCTGTGTTAATTGCGAGACAGGTGCTTCTTGGAATTTCATCAGTGCGGTGGAGTCGAGCGGCAGAGGGCCACGGCGTGGCCAGGACGGCGTCGCGGTGGACCCCGGGGGCCCGGGGCGCGGCGGGGCGGGGCGGTCCCAGTGGCATCGCGGCGAGGGCGGCTCTGTCTTTGAAACGCTCTGCGTCACGCAGCGTGGCGGGGCGTGGCGGGGCGTGGCGTGGCGGGGCGGGGCGTGGCGGGGCGTGGCGGGGCGGGGCAGCCAGGGTAGCGTCGCGGGGTATGCAAATGACCGGGCGCGCTCCTTTTTCCCCTTTTCCCACGGCCACTCCGGGCGCCGCCAAAGCGCAATTGAAAAAGAGAGAGGACAGGAAAGAAAAAGAGGCAAATCCGCCTCGACAGAGAAAGCAGCGGCGATAAACCGCTAGAGTAATGATAAAAGCGGCGAGCGCCAAGCAAGCCGGTGCAACGGCCAGCCGACAGACTCATTCCGAGAGTTGTTTTGATTCCGTCGCTCTGTCTCTCTCGCACCCATGGGGCGTTCCAAGTCTGCAGGGCACCGCGGCCGGTCGCCTGGTCCGATGAGTCGCAGCCGATAGCCGAACGAGAGCGCGGAAAATTCGCTAGCTTGTGATGAATACTTGATTGATTCTCCCTTCGCTCCTCCAAACACACCGAGAGAGGAGAGCGACTCGTGAATTAAACCCAGGCAGGCGGGAAGCGGGGCCTGGTGACCACGATTCAGACTCTCGGCACGTCAAGCCGTGGCCGGGGAGCGTTTTTACGCACGGCCTTTACGCGGACCTCAGCGCGGCGACGCGGCCCGCCTGCATCATGTGTGAGCCGCGCAAACTTGGTCCGAGGGAAGGACCGGGGGAAGCGCGCTCTACCGAACAACAGCCAGGGCGGCCAGGGCGGCCAGGGCACAGCGGCGCGGTGAGCCTTCACGCCTTCACCTCCACCGCCTAGGGCCGCCCAGCCAAGGCCCAACGACGGCATGGTTCGTCACTCCATCTCTCTCGCACTCGTGGGGCGTTCCGTGGGAGTGCGAGAGAGACAGGAGCGTCGGAATGAGGGGGCCGTCGGCCAGTGAGCACTAAGCAGAAAATCAATTCTGGAGGGGTTGGGTCGGCCGGCGGCGGCGGTGTTTGAACCGCAGGCCTCTACTCGCGGCGAGGCCGAGGCGAGGCCCTGTCGTCTCACATTCCAGCGCAGCCGCGGCCCCGCGGCCAGGGCGACCCCCCGCAACGCCGAGCCGACCGAACCCGTATACCCCGCCGCAAAACCGCGCGCAAACCTCGCCGCAAACCCGCCTCTTGGTTCGGCCCGCCGCGAGCCCGCGCCGCGCGTCTGGGTTTCGCAGGGATTACGGGACAATAATCCCCCGACTACTCCACACAACAAACTCCGATTACACTCGGAAACTGAGGCACGCGCGTGGCATGCCGAACCGTTGCGAGAGGAGGGAGGGGTGGGGGCTGGGGCCGAGTCGGGCCGAGCCGGGCCGAGCCGGGCGCCCGCCCGCTCCAGTGTAGGCAACGCGGCGGCGCGTCTGCGCTGCGGGCTGGCCGGGCTGGGCGGGCGGGCTGCCCTCCCCCCCCCCTTCCCCTCGGAGTGATTGGCTGCCGCTTTTCCGGGGCGCGTGCATCCGCAGCACACGAGTTCGCCGCGCAGAGCTCAGGTAGTTCTAGTGGGCCTCCACGGCGGCGGCCTTCACGACCTCAACTGCCTCCCCGCTCCTCTCCGTCGCCCGCAGACCGAGTCCGAGAGTCGTTTTCCTCGCTCTGTCTCTCTCACACCTGGGGGGCGCCATGAGTGGGAGAGAGACAGAGCGACGAGCAATCTCCGAATCAGTCTACTGGTACTCGTGGTCCCCGCCCAATCATCGCGGCCCCCGCCTGCTCCGCCTCCGCCCGTCTGCTTGTCCGCCTGGTTTCCTCGCGCGCAGACTATGCAGTGCTACGCAGGGTGTGCACACGTCCCTCCACTTGTTAATTGATTGCCAAGCTGATTTGCATCTTCATAGGGACCGCGTGCCATTTGCATAGTGGCGGTCGGTCGCACTAACTCACGTGCTGCTCCGAGCTGCCTGCCCGTCCGCCCGCCCCCTGTGTCTGTCCGTCTGTCCGATCGCCTCTTGACCTTAACGAGTCCATCTCAAAAATCGGTATTCTCAAACTCCGCGCGCAATGAATCTATCCGGCCTATCTGTGAGCAAGTCTGTCTGTGAGGGCTAGTCTGTCTGAGTGGGTTGAGGTGGCTGTCTGAGTGGGTTGAGGTGGCTGTCTGTGAGTCCGCCTGTCTGTCTGTCTGACCGTGAGCCTCCGCCGGGCTCACCTTGACTTCTCCACAGATTCGCACTGGCGCGCCGCGCGGTGCCGCGACCCCCCAACTTAATGCCTGAAAGTGCCGGCGGGCGTGCTGCGCGGCGCGGTGCTGCGCGGTGCGGCGCGGTGCGGCGCGGTGCGGCGCGGTGCGGCGCGACGCATGTCCCGGCCCGCAGTCGAACACAACTTCTCACTTAGTCACCGCGAGCCCTTGCATAATAGTGCGGCACCACCCCCGCGGCCTGACCGCCGCCCTCGGCCGAGTTGACCTCCACGGCCAGAGCGCGTCGTGGCGTGGCGTGGCGCGGCGTGGCGTGCACGTCGGATGCAATGTGTCGCCCATCCCGGACAGCTGCCCTCTGCTGTCACTACGCTGGGGCCTCGCCCGCCCCCGCCCGCCTAGCCCTCGGCCTAGCCCCCGCGCCGCACGGCTGATTCCAATATTTATAGACTGGATGCGACCCGTCGGCCCGTCGCACCGATGTCCCCGTTCGTGGCGGCTTGATGATGACGTCACAGGTCGGTGGCGCCGGGTCAGGGGCCGAGCCCCGTATCGCAATCCGATGCGCTGAATCAGAGCGGCGCGGCGAACTAGCAGCTGTCATAAAGTGCAGGCAGACACATGCCGCCTGCCCACCATGGGGAATAATAACATCCCGCTGCACTGCCATGCCAACGACGTGGTCATGGCGCCCCGGGGCGTCGCCATGGAGGCCGCCATGGAGGCCGCAGCTGCCGCCGCGGGCCTACACTGCCCACCACATGTCGCCGTGACGTGTGCTGGCATATGTAATTGAAAAATGACGCATTTGCATTTTGCAGCCTCTCTGCGGCCAGCCTGGCTGAACCAGAGGGCTGGGCCAACGGCCGGGCGGGGCGGGGAGGGCGAGAGGCACACGGGCGTGGGAATCCGATTACGGGGCCGCAGGGGGAGGGGGCGGGGGGTCGCGGGCTGCGAATCCCACCGCCAGGGAGCGCCACGACCGCGACGCATGACGCGGACCAGTTAACCCGCTCCATTAAATAGGGACCCCGACGGCCACGCTCAGCAGCAGCAGTGCGGTGCGATGGCCGCCGTGCCGTGCCTTGCAGTGCAGTGCCAGTCTCGCCGTTGTCGGGGCGCGGATGCCCAACTAATGGTCCGTCAGCGGCCACCGCGCTCGCGCACTTCGCCGGGCGAGTTGGCCGAGGCCATCAACGTGCTTGTCGGTCCGCCTCGCCGCCATCCCTCACGGCCGCGGCCCCTCCCCTCACCTGCAGACCGATTCCGAGAGCCGTCGCTCTGTCTCTCTCGCACTCATTGGGGCGTCCCGTAGGTGCGAGAGAGACAGAGCGACGACTCTCGGAATCAGTCTACAGTCCAGCGCTGGCGCAGCCACGGTCTTCCTCCGAAACGAACCCTTCGGAGCCCTCATCCCACTGGCAGTGTAGGCACAACATTCCCCCGGACGGTCGTTACACAATCGCCGCCTCAGGGAATCTGCTTAATGACCCAGAAGGCATCCCGTTTTCTGCTCACTGATCCGCCGCTGCGAGGAGGGGGAGGGGGGAGGGTGGGAAGGTGTCTTCGGTACCGAAATACAGACGAGCTAGATTTACACCCACTCTGCCCGCGCTCGCGGATTCCCATTGCGAACAATGCTCAGTCTCTGACGCACTTGCACGGGCCGCATGAGTGCGAGAAAGTCAGCGACGAAAACGACTCTCGGAATCTGCCTGCAGACAGCACCCTCCCTGCGACCGGCAGCCCGAACGCGAACCCCGTTAGTAGTCAAAAGTGGGCAGGAAACAAACCCGGAGGCGGAGAAACAAATTCACTACGCCCAATCATTACGCAAATTCAGCCCCCTTCCCAGCAAAACAGACACACGTGGAACGCAGTCATGTTTTTATGGATGTTTCCCATCTGCAGGCCGCACGACAGCGGCAGTGTGCGACTCGAGCAGCAGCCGCGGCAGGCGGCCGAGCGGCCCAGAGGAGCCGTCTCGCCGCCGTCTCTGTCGCACTCGCGGGGCCCTCCATGAGGGTGCGGGGGAGACGGAGCGAAGAACCGCTCTTCTGAATCGCCCGCCTGCTTCAGCCAATGAACGGAGACGGCCGGCCATTAGCATAACGACTGCCCAGGCTAGCCCAGGCCGGCGCTCTCCGCGGGCTGCGTCTCTCTCACTCCAACGCGCGGAGAGAGAGAGAGAGCGCGACGACAGCGATGTTTGGAATCAGTCAGCTGGCGCCGACCCGGCGCGGTGGCGACGTGGTTCCCGATGCAGCCAGCAACAGGGGACGCCGATGATATCCGGTGCGCTTTGTAGCTTGTCCGCCAGCCTGCCGCCTGAGAGCCCCGGCGCGGGGTAGCGACAACGTCGCCTGTTTTCCGCGACTCGTTTGGGGAGCTTACTCAGCTATCTCTCCGTCATCCCATCTTCCTGACCAGTTCTCTGGGCCTTGCTTCGCCGCTCTGTCGCACTCGCACTCCTCCGAACGCCCTGTGAGTGCGAGGGAGAGAGAGCGGCTGTGCGGACTGACGCGCGGGGTAGCGACGAAGGCGGAAGACGGCGGGCAAGGCCGCGCGTTGCGCCACAGGTAAGCTTACTCGCCGAGCCGTACTGCGTACATACTGTGTGCCGAGCGCTGCTCTCCACTCCACTATCCACTCCCACGTCACTATCCACTCTCCTCACCTCCGGCCGGCGTGGCCGCGTGTTCCGAGGCGCTGGCTGCTGAATGCCGGATGCCAGAGGCAGCCAGAGGCCGGAGGCGTAGGTGGGCTGGAAGTCCGCAAGGCGCCCGCAAGGCGTCCGCAAGGCGGCGGCTTTGTTTTGCTAGGGCGGTGCGGGCGGTGCGGGCGGTGCGGGCCGTTGCGCCGGCAGGCTCAACAGTTAGGTCGTCGCGCGCGGCAGGCCGGCGGCAGGATAGGCCAGGCTGGCAGCCAACAGGCGTCACTGTCACTGTTGTTGGTGTCCGGTGGCCCGCGGGTGGCCCGCTGCCCCGCTGCCGGTGGCGTGGTTGGTGTGCGAGGCGCGGGGTGGCGCGGCAAGACGCACGTTCGCGTCGTCGCGGTGGCCGGAGGGTCCTGGCTCGGCACGCCTGCGCCCTGCTCCCTGCTGCGCCGCTACGGACTGACTGAGCCAGCCAGCCATCCAGTGAGGGCGGCGAGGCGAGGCGAGCCGGGCGGGCAGGCGCGGCGCGCCCCCCGAGAGAGGGCAAGGGGTGGGGGCGGGTGCGGGCCGGCGGGGCAGGGCAAGGCAGGGCAAGGCCGGCTTGGACGCACGCGGGGACGGGCCCAGGACGGGCCTAGGGCCTCGGGGGTCGCCCGGTCGCTCCACCGACGCTCCACTCAGGGCTGATGCCGAGCACCGCTTCATCGCGCCGTCTCCTTCGCACCGTTACGCAACGCCCCGTCCGCGCGAGAGAGACAGGACGGAGCGACGAAAGCACTTCTCGGAATCGGTCTGCAGACGCTCTCCGCTTCTCCGCTTCTACGGCTCCTCCTTCAAGACGGACCGCGGATTCAACGAGTTCGGCGTGGGACTTTCGCTCAAACATTCAGACGAGAGTTGAATCGTGTGGGGTTCACTGGAATATCTTTTGTTTTTGTCACCATTCTTTCGACGCAAAAACAATAACCCACGAATAAATCCCAAAAAATGTGTTCTTGACATTAGACATTGATCTTGAGCGAATCACGCGAATACCTCCCTGGCAGCGACCTTAAATCTCATATACCATCCCAATGCCCCAAAGCACTCTTCAGGAACGAGAACTCACTTTCTTGGAGTGCGTTTCGAACGTGCGTGACACGATTGGCCCGCAGTGTGCTGCCAAGACTCGGGTCCAACTTTTTGTGCCTTTCTGTCGCGTGTCGTCCTGGTCGGGCGCGCCAGGCCAGGGCGGCCAGGGACGACTGCTGTCGCTTCAAGGGCCTCTCCTTTGAGGCGGCTGGCGTGCGTGGCGACGCACGCGGCGACGCACGCGGCGACGCACGCGACCGCCACGGCCCCCATAGCCCCTCGCGGTCCTTGCCCCGGCCGGGTACCACTCCGCTCCACTCCGCGTCGTAATTGGTTCAGATTGGAGGGGCGCGAAGCCCGAAGCGCGAAGCGCCCAAGTGGCCCAAGTCGGGACCCGGCCCGGCCCGGTCGGAGCGGGGGGCGGCCGGGGGGCGGCCGGGGGGCGGCGACTTGCTGGGAATTGGTAGTGGCATCAAGAGCTACGCGAGCTGCGCGGGCGCTGCGACAACAACGGGTTGGCCCGGCCCGCCCGGCCGCCTGGAGCAAGGGGACTCTGTTAAGTTACGCGCCAAGCGGCGCGCTTCGTCGCCCGCGGCTCTGCGTTGGAAATGCACCGCACGTCCCGGCCACGGGTCACCTCACCACCACCTCGGCCGAGATGGCGCGTCCGGGCTGACGGTCCTGGGCAGCCCATGTTGCCATAGCTGCGAACAATGCCCCGCCGCCCGGGCGCGCCGCCCCGTTCGCGTTGGCAGTGACGCGTGCCGCCGCAGCGGTGCCGTGGCGTCCAGGACCACGTCGAGGACGACGTCGAGGACGACGTCGTGAACGAGCGTGCGAGAGTGCGAGGTCCGCTGCGGGCCGGGCAGCCATAATGGTGAGCCCCCTCCCCGACCCGTTTGCGACGTGGCGCACCACCACGTGACCCAAAATAGACTACTTTGGGGCCGCCTTTCCTCCAACCCCCAACGAACGGGCCACGTGTCTGTGCACGACCCCTTCCAGTCCGTGGAGAAGGAGAAAGCGCGCCGCCACCGCGCCGTCCCCGCCAAGAAGAGCGCGCGCTCGGACGAGGAGCACAGCCAGCGAAGCCAGGAAAGCCAGCAAAAGCAGAGCCAGCACAGCCAGCACAGCCAGCACAGCGACCAGGCCGACACCAAGGGAATCGTGAGTCAGCAGCCTCATGCCGAGAGTCGTTTTCGTCGCTCTGTCTCTCTCGCACTCACGGGGCGTCCCGCATAGGCGCGAGAGAGACAGCGCGACGAAAACGACTCTCGGCGTTGGCGAGGCCGGTGGCCGGTCCATCGCGATGGTGACGGTATCGGCAGCGGAAAAACGTGTTTTTCGCATCCCGGCGCAGGAAAATGAGCTGGCCAAGATGGAGACGGAGTTGGGCGTGATGCAGCAGGAGCTGCTCCAGGTGCAGAGGGAGCGGGAGGTGCTCGGCAGCCACCGGCGCGCCCTCAAGGCGGCCGCCCCCGCCGTGCCCGTCCCGTTGTCCGAGTCGGCCAATCTATTGACAGCGCCGTCGGCGGAGCCCTTGTCAGAACCACTGGCAGGGCCATTAGCAGATATGAACCACGCGGCCGCGGGGGCCGTCAGGGCTGGGTCGGGCCCGGCCCCGCAGTGCACTCCCGAGGTGATTTCACGTTACAACATGTCTCAGGGCGGACAGAAAATACAACAAGATTGATGTCAGTATGAACTCGAGCGATTTTGGTCCAAATTTGGCATGATTCGACCTTTTGGGCGCCATTCTGACTACTCTGTTGTCGCACCCGTTCATGCACCCGCTGCACTATTTCGACGCACTGCCTCGGCTCTACCACATTGGCCGCCACAGCAGCGCGGCTCGCTCGGCTGGCGCCACGAACCCGTCACGCGCCTCCGCGAGGCCCTGGAGGCCAAGGCCCTGGAGAACTGCCAGCTCCGCGGCCAAGTGGAGCGCCTGCAGGAGGCCCTGGAGGGCTGGCAGAAGCGCGCCATGGAGCTCAAGTGCGAGAAGAACAAGGTACACGCGTGCCCTGCGCGCCCTACGCTCCGCCGGCGAAGGCCGTGGACATTGTTGCCACACACGAAGGCGAAAATTCCCGCCACGCAGTTCTGTCGAAAGGGTTGTCTACCTCCAATTGCCTCATGGGAGGCAACTGTGGCGCCTGTGGCAGGCTGAGGTTGGCAACCTTTTCGACCAGAAGCACCGTGGTGATTTCCGCCTCCTCGTGTGGCAACACTGGCCGCGGCCATGCGTGTGGAGCGCCACGCACTGTCACTGCCGCGAAGATGGTAGGCTCCAGGGAGACGGCCCTCGAGCGCCAGCAGATGGTGCAGCAGATGACGCTGCAGTACAGCGAGGCGCAGGAGGAGCTGCAGGAGATGAGGACTCTCATCGAGGACCAGGCAGGCCACCTGGAAGGCTACAGGAACAAGGTTCACTTCACAGCGCACGACAATGCTTTCTTCGCGCTTGATTTGGAAGCGTTGATTACAAAGGAGAAAGCCCCGCAGTACCTGATGGCGCGGCAGCAGGCTGAGGAGCAGAAACGCCTCATCGAGCAGATGGAGACGGAGCACGACCGCATCGCGGACCAGGTGCTCGCCGAGCTGCACCGCGCCAAGGTGGGGCCTCCGTCTCTCTCGCACCCACAAGGGGCGCCCCATGAGTGCGATAAGGACAAACGATGCTGTCCCTCCCCTCAAACTCGGGGACTGTGCGCAGGCCGAGTTCGAGGCGCAGCTGCAGGAGTTGGCGCCACTGCCGGACATCCTGGCCGCCACGCAGGCCAAGATGCAGGAGGAGCGGCAGATGCGGGTCGCCGCGGAGCATGGCAGCGCCGAGCTCAGCCACCAGCTGGCCGCCGCGCTCGAGCGGGTGGGCCTGCGGGGTCCTTTAGAGCACGCTAAAATCCACTGAAACTCTTTCCGCGACAAACCGCTCTTGGCTCGGCAGCTGGAGGACGCGGAGAAGGCCGCCAACGATCTGCGGGCGCAGCAGCAGTCCTGGACGGACGAGCGGCAGTCCCTGGTGTCGCACGTGGACGCCAACGGCAGGAAGTGCGCCAAGCTCAGGGACGACGTCGCGTGGTACAAGTAAGCCCTCCGCAGCCTCGACCGGGCCGGGCCTCGGCGCCGGCAGACTGGTCCCCTGTGCGTGCGAGAGAGACAGCGCAACGAAAACGACTGTCGGAACCAGTCTGCCGCGCCCCAGCAGGAGGAGGCCGTGGTAGGTAACGCAGGAACGCGTGCTCGCAGGCACCACATGGAGCAGTTGGAGCAGCTGCACGAGGACACCGTGCTGGACCTGGCCAGGGTGCGGGCTGAGCTCGAGGCGTCCAAGGACCAGGCGACTCGACAGGTAGAGAAACAGCGGCCAACGGCATCCCCCGCGAACCCCGCGAACGCCCGCGAAGTCCGGGGTAGGCCGTCCCGCGGCACGCACCTGGCCCGCGGGCTGGCCCGCCCTGGACCTCGCGGGCGCCATGGCGGGCGGCAGCGACTGGGACCGCGGTATGCCCCGACCTGGCCCGCGCTGCTGCAGGCCAAAGCCGGCTGCAGGAGCAGCAACCGAAGCAACGCTCGTTGGCTTGCCTGCAGGCGGCGCGTCTGCGAGAGCAGGCCGACACGATGCAGCGCTCCTTCCGCAAGCAGATCGGGGTCCTGGAGCAGGAGCTGGCGGAGAGCAGGGCCAGCGCGGCCACGGCGCACAAGGAGAAGGAGGAGGTTGGCAACGTCGTTCTCATACACGCGATTCACGCTCTTCCCGGCCTAGAACCGCCCCGTCGAGAGCCGGACGCTGCGCTCACCGACCCTCTTGGACCCCTTTCTCTTTAGTTCCAGCAGCGGCTTCAGACAGAGGTTTCCAACATGAAGCAGAGCTTTGGCCAAACTCAAGACAGGATAAAGAACCTGCAGATGGTGGTGGACGTCCTGCAGAACAACGTGTTAAACGTCAACATGGACAAGGCTCCCGCGGAAGCGCTGGCCCAAATTTAGCTGCTCCTTCTCCAATAAGTGCATGTTTGCTATTCATTTCGTAGATTGTACAGTGCAATAAATATCCCATTTAGTTACTACCGACCCTTGAGGCATGTTTATCGCGAAGAAAATTCAAAACTGACGCGGGAACAGGGTCTCAGGGGCACGGGCCTAGTTATGAGAAATTGGAGCTTCGTGATGCGGGTGTGCCAACAAACAACCCCACATACAGTGTCTTTGCGCCCTTCGCTCGTCCCCGTATGTTACACTTTCATTATTGGAAAGATTTGGCTGTTTCTTGGCTGAAGCACAAAAAATAGTATTGCCAAGTGTCATTTTAAATTGACTGACAGGCACTGAATTGACGGCAACATTACGTGAGCATTGAACCTGAGTCAAACTTCTCTCGTATTATCTTTCAAGTATCAAATTAAAGATTGCTCTAGTCAACAAACATTTAAAGAAAAGCAATGGATGCGCGTCGGCTACCAAACCAGGTAATTGTCAATTTGTGTGAACTGAATTTCATGCTCTGCGTTTGTTTATGATGTACACCCTTAACCTTCAACCGGTGAAGCTGATCCGGCCGTTTTTATGTTAAAATTTTACCCGATTGTTTTCTTTGTGTTGACCAGGAGCTAGACATCTCCCCTGAAGAGACCAAGTGGGTCAAAGATTGCATAAGTAGTAAAACATATACCCACGTTGTTCCAATGGCACTAGGCAGTCTTATCGCTATGAAATTTGCCAGCATGAAAGGTAGGTAAAGGTGATAGGGCCTCTTTGGTGTATGAAATTTTACAAGTTTATGCTCTTGGCTGCACTTGTTCAATCAAGTAAATTTGCTCTTTTTTTCTTAAATTGGAATGTAGGCTACCACCTTGGAATGTTGGCCAGAGCAGGAGTTGTTTGTTCATCTCTGGTTTTGGGACGTCTTGCTTCTATACCATCATGTCTTGATGCAGCTGAAGCGCAGTTTCCAGATGGAACAATCGTAGCTGCTCGGAGGGGAAACAGAGAACAGCGGTAAAGTATCATTGGGCTATATAACGTAATTCTGCAACTTAAAGCATCAAATTTTCTGTGGAACTAACACTTTTCAAATATTAGACAACCCAGAGAGGTGGCATTTGCTCCTGACTCTCCAGAACAAATGCCAAGTGAGTATTTATTGATTGTAGATTGCTGTGATAGCCTTGGTCACCATGACTTATTTATGGTTTAATATTTTGATGCAAATTCCAGTTACGGACTACAATGCTTCCAAAGTGCCACAATCTTCACCTCAGCAATCATCTCAGTTTGCCCCTTCAGCTAGTCAACAGACTTATGATGATTTACGTCGTAGAAACAGAGATCAGTACACAAGCAGAAGAACGTAAGTTTGCCGTTTTATTTATCACCTATATAGGTTTCTGATTATCGGCGTTTATAATGTGTTTTGTTTTTTCTTAAGGGCTCCGGCTGCTCCCAGTCCAGCTGATGCCTCAAGAGAGTTGTACCCTCCGCCACAGTCACAACGTCCAGATGATGCCCCATATGATTCTCAGTATTCACCACCAATATCATCGTCCTATTCTGACCCTCCGTCACCCTACGCTGAAAGCACTCCTCTAATATCGTCAATTCAGTCGGATGATGATGTGCCGTCTAAAGTCAGGAGACGCAAAAGGGTTAATATCTATGGAGATGAGATTGAAGATTAGCTGGACCAGCTCCCGTCTATTTTTCTCCTTACTGCTGATGATTAGGTAATATGTCTTTCAAGATGTAGTGGGTGCAATGTGTAAAACCCATGGAAATATTTTAGATTTATAACAATGTTGAGATTTCTTTATTAAAAGTTAAATCAAATTTATTACCCATTTTACCCATTTTTACCTGTCTGCCTACATTGAAGCATTCATGAAGTTTCATGCACTTCACAGGTGAAGCAAAATTCCTTGAAGAATTGACGTGAGCCCTTAATAAGTTAGCATTTTGGTAATTTATTCTTCAAAAACCAGAGAAGCCCAAATAAGAACCCTGGTGGACTCATATTATCAGTATCTTCAGCATACGCTTGTACTTCAGGTATTGACATCTCTACCACCTCTATTACTTCTCCTTCATCTACTAATCCTCCTCCTGCAAGCCAATATCAAACCAATAAAACTTCTTCAAGTTAAAGAAAACATATCGTTTGTAGAAAATTAGGAACTTACCCTGGTTAACTTTCATAGAATCAGTAACTTCAACATAAAAGAATGTTTGGTGAGTTCCCTCTGTAGACACTCCAGCCCTACATAAATGAAGAAAGATGATGTCAATACTGTTCAACTTCAGCGTCAATTCACAAAATTTATAGGTACCTTGCAGTCTTGAATTTGTGAAGATTTTCAACAGGAACATCGTATCCACATTCCTCAAGGACTTCCTCCTTGGCAGTTTCAGCTAGTGACTTGCTTTTATCAACAATGCCAGCACAAAATTCAAGAGTTATACCCAATGATGGAGGGTACTTTGATACGTCAATTTTGCCATTTTGTTTATCTTGATCAGGCACAGAGGAAAAGTAAATGGCTGAAACAGTATATTTGTTCAAAAGTTATGTTTATGACTGTTCTACTAGACAGAGTGACATTGCACTTACCAGGACGGAATTGCTTCACAAAAACTAAAACTTGTCTAGTTACGTTAAAGATGACAATTACCACACTGTGAATAAATAAACAATTTACAAAAAGATGTTTAAGACATGACAACCGTGGGCGAATGAGCAAGTCCAATAATTAAGTCCCTCTTGACAAATACAAATATTCACCTGTCGTGTACTTTAATCATGTCCCACTTTCTTCGTCTGCCATTCTGTAAACAAATAAAGTAAATAGTCAAATAATATGGGAGACGGCAGTCAGAAGTGCCTTAACTGATAATAGTACATACCATTTTGAATTCTAAACTAAGTGGTCTCACAAACATGGATTCTTTCAGCGGAGAAACCGTCATATCTTCAATAAGTAAATTTTGCATTGCCATAATTTCTGTTGAGTTTCGTACAGAAAATAGGCTTGTCTCGCCTAGCAGAGCACGTCTGCTTTCTGCTTGTCTGTTACGTCAATAAACAACAAAAACAACAACACCAGCACTCCAGTGCTGCCAAGGCAATAAAAACATGCCTCTAGTATTCTGGGACAAAACCGGGCAAATCTAGCTTGATTAATTTTCGTAGACAGTTTTTGTTCGTATTTTGAATATTTTTTTGCACTGGATGTGTCTATAAATCCCTGCTTTCGACCTCGTTCTGCCCCACATGGGCTCACGTTGGTGCGACTTGTGATTGCCCGCTAAACTTTAAGGTGCGTGTAGAATCTAAATGTGTAAACAAAACCTTTGTGAAAAAATCCAAACATTAGTCTATTTTTGTAGATTTACGTCATGGTCGTGCTATTATTTTATCTCTTATAGACCGACAGTTCCTTAAGTCTGGCAGTCGGTCTGCAGTGCCCGTGGAATTGTGAAATTTAGATGATACAGTATTTTGTCCCTTCATATCTTAACCTCCAGTAGGCAGGCAACATGACCTCCCAAGGACCAGGTCTAGAGATTTTTGAAAAATTGTCTGAGTGGTCTCCTGAAGAAATAGAGAACAATCTAGACCACGTCCTTGAAGAACTTCTGATATCCTTAATGACTGCCATATCCAAAACTGATGTATTTATTATTTAAAGCTATGATTAATGTTAGATTGCTGTTCCAATATCATTTTGTGCCAGTCTTAACTATGCATACAGCCATCTGGGTGCCGAGGATAAAGGACAAGTGTTGCAGTCAGTCTATGCCCTCCTTGTCACTTGTTTACCATGTCTACCAGTCGAAAAAGCAGACGATTGTGTGCTACATCTTGCCCTGCCTGCTGCTCTTCTGCTTTTCGAGGAGGTGCTGCGCTCTCAGTCACATTATCCTCTGCAATCATTAGGTTTATCAGTTTTTAATATGTCTCGACCATTTTTCTTGTCACAGTCCCTAGAAGGAATCAAATTGCGCCTAGATGACAAGTCCCAGTTGGAATTTGACTCCATTGCTGATACACTTTCAAGTCTTCTTCAAGTTAGTTACAAACCAAAATGTATATCTGACCGATAATTAATTTGTAAATGTTAACAAAAATTCTTTTTAGGTTTGTATTGAGTTACTTAAATGTATGGAGTGTGTGCTGGATTATATAATTTCTCAAGGGAATGTAAACGTATCTTCTATTCCAAATGTTCCCAAGACTGTGGCTGTCTTATTGTTGCAAGCATTCAAGCACTGTAAGGAAAGGTAAAATTTTCTCTCTTTTTTTTTTGTGATAACTTAAGCTAGAATACTCACAATTTCATAAATTTTCTTTAATTGATCAATACATGATTTCTTGTTTTTGTTTCAGTGATGCCTTGTATGGAGATTTATTTTCATCTATTGCTGATGTTCTTGGTGCTGTGTTCCGTCAGTGTCACCAAGTGCACAGCAGATTTTTTGTTGTTATTACATCTAACATAAAGTTTGATAGTTCTGTGGAAACGGACATGGTCCACCTTGTTGATGGTATGTTACTTGTACTCATATAGTTCTCTCTGTTTGCTCATTGCTTTTAACTACACAGTCTTGCACTCATTTGTATTTTGTGCTTTTTAGTATTGCAAATACTGTCAGAAATAGGTGAACATGTGACAAGTCTCGACATAAAAACAATGGCTGAGCAATGGAAAGGCTACACCAAGATTGTACAGTTATATCTTGAGCCATTAAAAGGCCGCTTAAGCATTTCATACCCTCTTACTTACCTCTCTTCAGAAATTACCAACAATTTAGAACTTCTTACTTGTCAGGTAGGTTCAGTTCTGATCCTTTAGCAGCCATAATAAGAGTATTACAAGTTTTTAATGTCTTGTCGTCTGTTCAGGAATCAACTACAGACCCAAAAAGTGTACCTCGGTTACTCAAGACTTCTAGTTTCCTTTTAAAAATAGTTGTTAAGCTAAGTGAGCAGTTTGGATGTGGCAATGGTTGTCTAAATGGTTGCCATTCTATCTTATATCAGTTACTCATTACTTTACACAGGTATTTGTAGTTAAAAACAATTTAATTGCGGTAAACCTGTATACTACATGTTTAGGTGTTCACTAATAAATGTTCACTTATTTGTCTGAATTCCAGATACTCTCCTCCAATGCTGATGACGCAGAATGTGGAACCTAATTTAATTAGTGAGATAGAGCGCCATCTTACAATTGCTGCAGATCCTTTATTGTCACATATCATCTGTGAAAGTGATTTTAGAGAGGTACTAATGTTCAAACCACTGACTTAATCTGCCGCCTATAAGAAGCAATTTAGTCTTAAACATAACATTTTTGTTTCATCTCATCAGGAATTTTTTAGAAGATGCAGAATATTATCTGAATCTCGAAATGACTGTTTACCACACTTATTGTTAGTTCTGTCTGTTTTAAAGCGATTGATTAGTCTTGATACAGAAACTAAAGATTTGTGGACTGGTTGCCCGAAGGAGGGAAATATAATAAGCAGTATTCTTGAACTGTTGAAGTTTTGTAAGTAAACTGCTGTTTGTCATGTTTGAAGTGACTATACTATTACTGATTATATCATTCATGTGACATCATGTGACAAACAGGTCATCCAGAATTAAATAGTGGAGTTTCACTTCCTATTGCCAGATCTAGAGGAACAACTGCAAGATGTGATTTGTATGAAGCACTCTGCTGTAACTGTGCTGCTTTAATTCTAACATTAAATAATGAACAGTTCCAGAGTGTTGAATCATTGTTGGCAGATAGTTTAGTAGCTTCATCATTTTGGCCGTCCTTATTTTCTGGAGATGTGTGGTGTATTTGTGCCAGGTTTGTTTTGCATCATATTTTGACATACTGTACATGGCCTTTTGCTTATTAAAATGAACGCTCTGGTACACTTTCCCTTTCAGAGCTGGAAGTTCAGAACTGGTGTTGGACCAAGTCTTGTATTTTGCTGATGTAGTGTCAGCTTTCCAACCTTCACACCTTAGTGAAAGGACAGAATGCAAGGTCATCTCTCTTTTCCTGCAGAGAATGTGCTCATTTCTCAGTAACAAAGGAAAACAAATGCTGATTGACAAATTCCCCCCTTCGGAACATCCCCTGATATGGCATGTATTTGGACTTGGAAGCCTTTCCAAAGAAATGTGGAGTGCTGTATTTCATTCCCTTGTCTCTAGCTGTATCAGCAGTATCCAAAATTTTCAGAACTCAAATTATTCTGCAACAGAATTTAACAAAATGGTTCAGTATATTTCCTATCTTCATTTTTTTCTCCTCCCCACATTAAAACTGAAACTTAAATATTTTTTATATCTTGTGTTTTTAGATTTCTTGTTTGTTTGGACTTCAAGCTGCACTAGAATCAACTACGAAAGGAAAATTATCTTGCGATGTTAAACAGTATTCTATCGTTTCTGAAATCCTCTCAGTTTGGCAGTATGCATGCCGAGGTGATTTAGTTGAACATCTTAATTCATCAGACCACTTTGTGAGTGGACCCAAATGGTTACACAGGCTCTTGACTGTTCTGTCTAAATGCACTGAGCACCTTGTGTGTATCATGAGCAATAAAGAAATTTTGCAGGTAAATTTCATTTTTGAACACATCTTTCAAACATAACATGACACTCTGCTGTCTCCCTTTTTATTATTATTGTATTTTATTTACAGATTTTGAACCTACTTGATGGTGTTGCCAGCCGCTGCAACTCTCCTTCTGTCTCGCTCTCAGTCATAAAAATTATACATGGGTTAGCAACCAAAACACTTGAACCTTCCCCTGACCAGCAATTAGTATGTTCTAAAATTTCAAATTTATTCTCCTGCCTATTAGAAGAAAGAAACCCGCTTGTTAAAGAAACAGCACTGGAAACTTTCGAATATTTCGCTCATTTTACTGCTCATGAATCAATTGTGGCAGATGCAGTTGCTGATAGTAAAAGCATTCAAGATATTGTAACGTCCTATTTACAAAAGGAAACTCCTGTTGTCGAATCGGAGCCTTTAAACAATCATGACTACCTCATATTTCAGTCAAATATATGTTGTAAACACAAGTGTGATCCTAAGAAATTAAGAAAGGCCTCTCCAAAATCTCCAGAAAAGCCAGCCAAGAAACTTCGTTTGGAATTTGATGAGTCTTCTGATCTTAGTGCCTTTTTAGCAGATGATTTACTGACTGACTTTGTTGAAAAAGATTGCACAGAAGCTGTCAGTGCTATCAGCAGGATTGTCAAAGACAGTGATTATCTTTTATCTCATTGCTCTTTCCACTCATTGCCTTTGTCAGCAAAGGCAGATCTACAGAAAGCTGTAGACGAAATGAATAAATTTATTAAGTCTTGAGACCATGTTCCTCATTAGATCATGATTTTTATTTTTTATCAAATAATAAATTGAAAACTGAAAAAACATTTATTGCCTCTTTTCTCGTTATTTATGTCCCCGCAAGAGGGCATCATGTTGCGTGGAGTAAAAGGCGGCCCCCTGCACGCCTTTCGGCTTCCACACGCAAAGCAAAATTGGAATTTACCGCCGTGTAACTTGCAAGGCCTTATGGGTCACAGAGGGTCAGTCAGTCCGAACCGCTGAAGTATCCGCAGCAGTTAGGAACGCGTCACACCCAATATTCGCGCGGATTTATTGAATGGATAAGCAACATAGTCAGGAGTGAAGATGATGTGAGATACGTTGATACCCAATTATTTAAAGCTCGATCAATCAATTGGTGGATCACTCCATCCCATCGGGTTAAATCACAAGGGCGACACTTGCACAAACGTTGACATATCTGCTTTGGTGAGTTAGCCTCGGCTTTACATCATTTAATGTTTTGTTACATATGTATTGTTTTTATTACATTAAAAATTAATAGAAGCAGAAAGGTGAGGTTAATTCATCTTCCTTTCCAAGCATTTAAATATGTTGCTGGACAAGTCCAAGAAATCATAACCTTAAAGTAGCCTTTTGGCGATTTTTTATTTTTATTTAGTCTTTGTTGCTTTTGCCTTAAATTTTTTTTTATTGTGATTGTCACTTTTTTTTATTGTTTACTAAGTTTTTCTTTTCCTAGATAGTAATGTTTACTGTAATTAACATTGATAATACATTAATTTTTCTTTGAAGGTAAATGTTCGACTGATCTCAATATACTTTTTTTCTTTCATTTCAGTTTTTTCATTTTCAATATGGCTGATGTATTAATGAAGAGCAGTCAGTGCTTTGTGTGCGACAAAGACTTGTCCCTATCTAGAGATCGCAATGCTCTTTTGCTATCCAACCTCACAGAATACTCCGGCACTGGCCTTCCAACAAAGATAGGACAGTTAATGGGTGATGGATTTATGGTTGTCGTAACTGCTTGTGATGAGGCTTGCAGTCGCTGCCACGATCTTCTCAATTTATTGGACAAATTAGAAGTAGACCTTGACAAAGTTCGCCGTCTACTAACCAGTTACCTCCGCAAAAAATATGGCCTTCTTGAAAGTAAGAATTAGTTTTCAATATCATGGAATTTGTTTCATGATCATGTTTTGTGCATATCAATGAATTGTTTAAATATTATGTTTCTTGCAACAGTTATCAAGGAGGAGCCGTCTGAATCTGCTGAGAATCGCGCTCCGATCTTTGATGAAAGAGCTAAACGAAATTTGGAAGAAGATGTCAATCAGGTATTTGTTTCTTCTTAATAAAAGGTAATGTGTTTTTTTGTTTTGTTTTTTAACAATTTACAACTAATTTCTTTTTTAAACTTTTTGCGTCAGATCATGTATGGTAAAGGTGGCCATTTGGATATAGACTTCAAGTCTTCTATTTTAGATGAAAACTCAAAAATAATTGATTTACTCAAGGCCAATACCAACACAAAGCAAATACCAATGATGGTGCCTTTCAAGCCAATGCCCACCAAGGTATGGAAGTGTAAAAGTTGTGGAATGAAGTGCCGGTCATGGAAAGAGTTAAGAATCCATGAGAAAAGTCATGTGCTAGTCTCTCCCAAAAGATTTCTGTTCGGTTGTAGCATGTGTGATTTCACAGCTTCCGCAAAGTCTGAACTTGATGAACATTCTCGCAAACATGTATTTCCAAAGTCTTTTGAATGTGAGATATGCAGTAAGTGCTTCAACTCTCAAGTTTCACTAGACGAACATGCAAGTACCCACAAGATATACCAGTGTGCAGACTGTGGAGCTGCATATGAACAAATTGAAAGTCTCACTGTTCACCAATGTGGGCCTCAAGATGCAAATGATCAGTCACCTGTCATATGCGTGATCAACGTTGAGCCAGCAGATGTCGTTGAGTCTTCTGAAAATGTAGCTGATCAACTTCAATCAGAAGAAAATTCACAGTCAACTGACTTTGATTCCCTCTGCCGAGATACTTTGAGAGAGGAATTTGAAGCTTCAGATAATACTGAAACTGATAATATCAAAGAAGAAGAACACAATTTTGCTCAAAAATCCGATGCTACTTCTATAAATGTGGCTTTCCAAAATCAACTGGAGACACTTGATGAAGAAATGTCTTCTCCAATAAGTTTGTTCAGTGGTGATGATCAATTCGACATGGGTGCAGAGAATGAGGAAGGGGAAGATGGTATTGAAGAAATCAATGAAGATGCAGAAGATGATTTCTTAAATGATGGTGAAAACTTTCACAGTGACAAAGATTCTGGTAAGACTGTTAACAAAATATTTGTTAATGGAGTCGAAGTTTCCTTTGACGATATTGTCGGTCAGGAAGGAGACAGTGTCTTAGCTGTTGATTTAGTGTCAGCAGAACTTGATGAGCAGACTGGAGAACTCAAGGATGATACTGAGGGTAAGGTATTTGTATGTTCCATTTGCGAGTTTCGCACTGAAGATCAAATTGAAATATCAAAGCATTTAGAGTCCCACAGCATTGCTTTTTCATTAGAATGTGAAATTTGTCAGATGAAACTGAAAAACCAGCGCACCTATGAAAAACACATGCAGAGGCACTTAAGTCTGAAGAGCCCTGTTCCTGTAGCTTGTACAGTGTGTAAAGAAATTACCTCTGACAAATTTGCATTGCGTAAGCATATGCTTGACAACCACCCAGAAGTATTCAAATGTCAGTTCTGCCATGAATCTTTTGAATCAATCCGAGCTCGTCGTAAGCATGAATCGGAGCATGATGCTGACTCTGATAAAACTTGTGATGAGTGTGGTAAATCATTTCGCAAGTTATCACAACTTACTTTACACAAAGAATATGCTCATCGAGAACTCAAATGTCAGCATTGTGAAAAACAATTTGATACTATCAAGAAATTAAAAGATCATGAAAGACGCCATGTTCGTGACAAGGAAGGCTTCCCTTGCTCTCAGTGTGATAGAGTTCTAAAAACATCTTCTGGCTTGAAGTTGCATAGAGCGAAACATACTGGTCAATATAAATTTTGTTGTGATGTCTGTGGCAGAGGTTTTATGTCAAAAGCCATTCTGGATGAGCACATGGGTCGTCACACACAAGAAAAACGGTACACTTGTGATGTATGTGGCAAAATGTTTGTATTTAATAGCACTATGAGAATACATAGAAGATGGCATGATAATCCTCTTCCATACAAATGCAAAACATGTGGACAGAGATTTAGACATACTTCTTTATTGTCAGTTCATCGAAGAAGAATGCACACAGGAGAAAGACCGTATAAGTGCCCATATTGCGCACTGACTTTTACGGTCAGCAATTGTCTTAAGAGGCATGTTGTTCTCCACACAGGAGCATATCCATACTTCTGTGAGCCATGCAACAAAGGTTTTACCACTAAACAAAAAATGGCTGTGCACCTTGCAAAAGTTCACAATAACAAAGAAATGTTAAATACCAAAGCTCCTCCTTGTGAGTACAAAATGGTCATTCCAAACACTCCAATTCAAGCACCTGCGGAATTGGATGATGAAAAAGACTTTGTTACTGGTATGGAGGGTGTAGAGCATGTAGGTGAAGTTCAGCATGTAATTATACAGGGTGATCAACAACAGTTAGAAGCTGAGGGGAATATACAGTTGCAAATTATAACAATGGATCCAGACCACGGATTTTCTGTGTTTGAATAGACCCTAGAGTAAGTTAAAAAAATGTTTGTACAAATATGATACTAGAAAATAATATTTATATCCGTAGTCCTATCTTTTGTTAAAACTTCAACTTCAATGTACCTTTCACTGTAAAACTACAAAAATTTGTACTAAAAATAGAAATAAAACAACTTTACACAATATAGAAACATTTATTGCTTTTAAAAAAATATTAGACAGATAGTGAAATTTCTTTTGTACATCAAATAAATTTGCTTTTCACTGCATTCATCTTGCAGATATTGACATCATAATGGAGGAATGGCAGGTACATGATACTGATGAAGGACCACTAAAGTTTCATTCATAATTCTACATAATGTATATCATACTCCTAGATGACAATAATGCAAAACTTATTAGAAAAAGTAATGACTGGATTGAAAAACTATTTAATTGCTAGTTACACTTAGATGCAATTTTGTACTTTTTTTTAAAGGGAAAATTATGTGACAATAAATATACGTAGATAAAACTGAATCAGCAAATGTACACATTGAGCACAAAACCTGATTCCAATGGTAGAAGTGTATAATAAGCATGCCTGAATAACAAAATGAAGCACATTGTGTGTCAAGAGGTTAAACATCAATTCAAAACAATATTTAAATATGAAAGAAAGAATAAGTATCTAAGTGAATTCACATTTTTGGCTTGAGATTGATACTTAATTGAATGAAACATTCTGAACAGCCTTAACTAAAGCATGAATTCGGTGAGAGATCATTCCATCTTAAAGATAAAAAATTACGATGAGAACTGATAGACCCTTAATGCCTTGTCAGTAAGTGAAGCAAGAAGAGAGCGGTTGTTAATGTTGATTGGGCAAAGATCCTTTACGTGATCTGAGCAATGCAGAGGTCCAGCTGGAATCTTCTGTCCACTTTTCATGCTCCAGATTGCAACATGGCTTTCAGCTTCTTGGTGGGCACATATCAATGTGTCTTTCACATTGCCATCTACCTCCAATTGGCATGGCCTTGACATAGCCCGTTGAATCGTCCCACCTAGAAAGGTGTGTACAAGGTTTGTACGAGGCTGGGAAGCAGCAAATCCAACCTGGAGTCAACATAAAAAGAACACGTTTGATGTGTGTTGGAAACTTGCAAGATATGAAATGTCACTCAGTTATTCCCTCACCTCGTACAGCTGGTACTGAACATGTGGACTTTGTGAAGTGGGCCTGGTTGACACCAACATGTGCTGAGACTTGTGGTTGTAATTCAAGGCAAAAAATGGCCCATCTATACTCAGAGGATATTCTCTGAATTCTGAGTTGCTCGTTCTCTCATAAACTCTTATACGATTTAGACGACAAGATAGGAACCCTCCATTTGGTAACCAAGATCCACCTGGGATTGCATTGAGAGAAACGACAGGTCCTGCATCCCCTTGTGTCGTGATACGGCTAACTTCACTGTCTGAAATAGTATAAATCAAAATGGGTAATTTCTTGATGCAGCCAACCACTCAGCCATATTGAAATTGAAGTATGTATGAAGAGCTAAAAAGTACTTACGAAGGTTTCGGAGATCATACTGGAGAGTGACACCATTGCCACTGCCAGCAAAAAACAAGTTTGAATTGTTGCCATCCCAACAGCAGCTCCAAAGGGGTACTTCAGCATTAAGAGACATTAAAGGCTAAAAAGGGAAAAGACAATCAATAAAATGTTGTGAGATTAAGAAAGCATCATAGAAAGGCACACTTACTGCATTAGTTGATGTGCAAAACACTTTGGCAGTTTTGTCCAAAGACACACTTAAGAGTAAATCTTTCCGATGAGGATTGAATGATAAATCTCTGATATGACTGTTATGCAAAGGAATAGTCTGACAGAGACGAAACTCCTCTGTATCATACAGTTTAATCCCATAGTTGGGGAATAGAGGAGTAACTGAAGACCGATTGGAAGCCACCAAGACTCCTTTCCATTCGTTGAATGCCAGCACACGGCAATCACCATGCCTGGATACTTCAATCTGTAAAATACCTCGTACTCCATTTAAATCCAAACAAAGCAAAGAACAGTATAGGATACATTTTCTGAACTTGAACAACTTACTCGGCTCAATAAATTTATCTTGATTTGAGCAGCAATGGCAGCAACTTGTTTAGAAGTAGCAGGCAGATGTACTGAATGGCCTAGGATGCCATGATTCTGAAGTTGCTGCAATTTCAATTGCTGCTCATTTTGAATCTTGATGGCTTCTTGATGTAATTGTTTTTCATAGGCTAGTTCACGGGTTAAACTTTCTTTTTCCTGCTCTAACTGAAATCAAACAAATCAACAAATTAGTAATTTACGCAGCCAAGACCGTAGAAACACAACAGGAAATCAACTTACTTTCTTGATTGTTTCTTTTAATGCTTCTTGTTCACTTGTATCAAGAACACGAATTTTTGAAGCATATAATGGTCTTATATCCTTCACAGTTGACTTCTTTTTGCATTGAGGACATCTTCTGTCATTTGCTTTATGAATCTGAAATTTGTTCCAAACTTTCAAAATTCAAGTCAACTTACCACATTCTAACTTCATTCATGTGTTTAATGCAGTTTGGTGAGGGCATAAACCATCAAAATAGAATGATCTTAAGATAATACACAACTAAAAGGAAACAAATATAAAGCCAAACCTGCAGCCAATGAAGGATGCAATGCTGCCCAAAGAGATGACCACAACGAAGAGCAACAAGTCGATGGTCACCTGAATTTGTCCAGGCATCCAGACAAATGGAGCAGAGATTGCCCTCATCCTCTTCCAAATTTTCATCAGCTATTTGTACTACAGGTTCAGTTTTTAGTTTTTTGGAAGGAGGACTTTTTTCTGGTGGACTTCTCTCAGCAGGACTTCTTATTAGGGGACTCCTTACTGAAGGACTCCTCTCTTGAGGACTTCTTTCCAAGGGACTTCTTTCTGTAGGTAGAAGATCTGTTGAGTAGAATACATACATTAACACAAAAGAATGGATAAGTGAATAAAATAATGGACAAAGAAATAATGGCGTACCAGGAGATCGTATGCGTTGAGCAAGAGGTAGATTCTCAACATCTGGAGCTGCAGATGTCTCGTTGGAAGACACAGGTTGAGTTGGGTTGTTTTCGTAAGTTACGTCAACAGTTTCTGGGTTTTCATCTAGTGCTATTACAGATTCTGATGTTGCACTGTCAGAAGAAGCTCCAGGAGGAAAGTGGACACTATTCACACCAGAGTCTACACTGTCCACACTGATAGCTTCGTTGACAGCATCTATATTGCGGTCATCTGTCACATCAGAGGAAGAAGACACTCCAAGATCTTCACCAACACTTTCACCAGCTTGGACAATTACAGAAATATTATCAGGACGATGGATGATCAACTCTCTGTCTTCAATGGGTGGAAGATTAGAGTGTTCACTTTGTTCCTCCAATTGATTAAAAGATTCAGGAGCTGACACCTGAAGGTTAGAAGAGCCTGTGTCCTCTGCTGAAGTTATAGAAGATTGTCTGTTTCCTGCATGAATCCACCCACTACTAGATCCAATAGTTCTGGGTGTCCGTAGCCGGACCGAATGTCGAGTGAGAATGGGTGATGTGCTTGTCGATTCATTGAGTCTTGATTCATCATCAGGAGGAGGTCCTCCATCAGATGGGGTATGCACAACTTCATCCATTATGACACTCCAGACAGATGTTAAAGACTTATAGCTACCTTCATAAAAAAGGTCACTAATACCATTTATTGGCAACTGGAATCTGGTGGACCAAATTAAATACTCACTATGTCCACATTGTTTACATCCTGGAACAAAGGCAGAATATTGGGTCAGTACCATAAAACAGGGTGACAATCGATAATACTTAGAGATGGTCATAACATGAATTAAAGCGCCTTTAAGGGTATGAGAACAATGAAAGATGTAGCAAACTGATGCCATAAGCATCATCAAGTGTAAGTAGGTTAACAGGAAAATCAGAGATTTGAGAGCCTTGTTCAAAGTAAACTGCACATTTGAGACAATTTTCAGGTGCCACTGAATATCAAACCATTAACTAAGCAAACAAAAGCTGACACAGCATACAAAGAATGGCCATTAGGGTATGACTGCACTTTTCAAGGATACCTGAAGTGTAAACACTCACACGGACTCAGAAAGGTGGACAATGGCATATCCGAGTAAAGACACACGAGATACAAAACTCTGCTATGTTGTCAACACAACAAGGCACGTAATTACGGCAGAGAGCATCAGGAACAATGCCATGGGTTGAACAGATTTGCTTCCAAAGTCGTGTTCCAAATCGAAAAACGGAACCCTATTTCGAGCTCTCAGTTCCCCACAGCAAACATGACATAAAACCACAATATTTCGTCAGGAACACGAAATTAGCTCACTGACAACGTTACTAAACGTAAGAGGAGGCATCAGACGACCAAAAATTCGAAACTTGAGAGTCTAATTGGAAGGCGAACAGCTGTTCTTGGCCACAACATAACACTACTTTCCCATCACAAAGAACTGGCAGCAGTCAGAAGTGCACGGGGGCCGTAGTGCTGCGCGTTCTTGCGAGCACTACCTCTAGGCGGAATTCGATAGAAAACAAACTGTGACAGGACACGGAGAGAAGCAAGCGTCTTCTAATCTCACTAACCTTGCTAGGAAACGTGCTTGATAACCACCAAAACACACAATCCTCGCCAGCAGCCCACCGCGCCAACTTTGTCAGTTCAAAAATAATAACAATGACATTTTGCAGCACTCTAACAACGCAAAAACTTTCCCACCATGGCCACCTTAAACAAAAATTTAAGACAGCCTTGTCGGAACAGACATGACTTCAAAACTGCTTTTTCTTGGAGTCATGGTTAAGAAATCACCCGAAAATATCATGATTTCTTTCAGTCAGCTCAATTTTTTGTAAAATTACAACTTTGCTGGTATGAGATGAATGCAAATGTTGGCTCAGTTGGAGTGATGTGGCAGCCAGCGCTCATGGTGTCAAGTTCCCGAAGTTCTGTCGTCGTTCTCGTTGCTGTGGTACTGTTGTGGGAATTTCCCTAGTGAAAGTGTTCCATTTTCCAGCTGAGAATTAAGGCAAAAATTCTGAGAAATTAAGGAACTATGGATTTTAACTTTAGAGTTAACGATATCTTCAGTAATGAAATTACCATTTTGACAAAGGAATTATTACCTGAACAGTATCTATCAATGGGAATGAGTGCAAGATTGTAAGTTATATATTATTACTTGTAATTATTTGTGTCACTAGAATTGTTGACAACTATGCAATATCTCCTCTGTCCATTTCCTTTCTTGTCTAAGGACTCTTCACGATAACTTGTTTTAACAGTTAGGTTAAGGCTGTGGGTTTGTCCGGTTTTGAGAAAAATAAGCCTTTTCAAGACAGAATATATGTGTGTGCAAACGATATCTCCCTTTTTAAAAAAAATAGAATACTCTCATTTTTATCAGTAGTAATAATTTCATCTTATTTATGACTAATTATAATCCCATTTCTTTCTTCAGAGACTGCATAAATAAAGTGAATACTGTTTTGGACGAAATAGGATGGGCATCAGCTAAGGCACAGGGACTTCTTAAGCCCATAACAAGTGGTGGCAAACTGAAAGATTCAGAACATATTCTGTATTTACTGGTTGACCCAGGAACCTCCAAGTAAGGATGCCTTATCTGAATAAAATTGTTTGTTTCTCTAGTCAAAGTATTGTCTTAGTCATGTTTCTCTGCTCATTTAACAGTGGGAGAGGAAGTGTTGTTGGTCTTCTGAAAATTGGTCGCAAAAAGTTATTCATGTTTGATTTGGCCGGATATCAACATGAGGTCGAGCCTCTTTGCATATTGGACTTTTACATTCATGAATCCAAACAGCGGACAGGTTGTGGCAAAAGACTTTATGAATACATGCTTAAAGTAAGTGCCCATTAGATATCTATATTTTACTAAACTCTTGTTCAATAAAAATTCTTCTTGTAATTAATTGTTTATTTTCAGCATCAGAATGTTCTTCCTCGGCAACTGGCCATTGACCGTCCCTCTGAGAAATTTCTTACTTTTCTCTACAAACATTATGGCCTTGAACACATTCTCCCTCAAATGAACAACTTTGTCATCTTTGATGGATTTTTTGACTGTGACTCAGGTAAGCTGCACACATTCAAAGCCTTGGATGTTCCCCTGGTTAAGCTCCTATGGTTTGGTTGTCATGTCTAATGTCTCACCGTTTTGTAACAATGTAACACATCTTAAAAGCTGATTCCACTTTACTTTTTTGGTAAAGGTGTCTTCTCTTTCTGTCAAAAATTTTACCCTTTATTGCATTGCTTTTATTCTAAGCTGCCTTTAAAACTGAAGATACAGCTGAGGCTGGAATGGAAGGTAAGTTACATTAGAATGAAGTGTGATTAGAAATGTGCTTTGATCTTCCAACAAATGCAAATTATGTATGTGTTATGACAATGTATACAGACAACCACAGGTAATACCAGGGGACAGTCTATTGTAACACAGTGCATGTCTTCCATTAATTCATTCACACATTTAAATTTTATAGGTGATAATCAGAAGGCTCCTGTGTGCAATGGTGGTAGCAGTTTGCAGGTAACACGAAGAGTGAATAATCAGATGTCCTCTGTGAAGTCAACAAACAGAAACAGGTATTGTTTTTTTGTTTTTTTTTTAAATGTCTAACATTAATGATGGTCCCCTCATGATGTATCATTTTAAAAAATCATATTTGTTTCAGTGCATATGATTTAGCTTCAAGATGTTCTGTTGGTCGCTTTTCTGCCTACAAACCTGAATCAACAATGGGCAATGTATGCATGTGTTGGATGTAATTTTTTGAATTATGAAATTTGTTTTTCAATGGCATGTTTTATTTTCAGATACTCCATGATGGTCTAAGCCAGAGTATTCCAAGAAGCGAGTAAGTTTTACCACTTCAATGTTGATTTTGACCGTTACGTTTTTAAAATCTTTTCCTCATAAGTAAATATTTTACATTTTTGTTTGTATATTATTTGGTTTTCCCCTTGTTTTGTTGCTGATGTGTACTGTATCATTATACAAATTACAATCCAAATTGGCTGTATGAAGATAATATACAGCACCATTGTATAAATGCTTCTGTCATGCTTTTCTCACAGTGTCACTGTTCTATTGCATGCATAGATTCTTGCACATCACAGTGAAGTGGTTTTAGTCATAATCATGTATTTTGAGCAGCAACATAATAATCCCATTAACAAAATGATAATATTAATAATAATATTAACTTTACATGACTGGGTTTCAATCTTCTGGTAGTCTGAAAATTTTGTGAACTAGTGCTTTGTCACTAATTGCAACTAATTTGTACTTACATTTAATGGTAAATTTTCCAATGAATTGGGATTTGACAAGCTGTGAAAATCACATTCCCAATCAATCAGTTTTACAATCTGTTTGACCTGTTTTTGAGTTACTTTTACTTCAAATGCTGCTGTTGCATTACTGTGCACTAAACTAAAGGGCTTGTATTTTTTTGACAGACTACCTGATGATGCACTAAATGGCAGTAGTCAAAATGAGCACACTTCAGTCATAGTTGGGGTTGCAAATTCATCTGCAAAGGAGTCATCTTGCCCTCCTGGCTTTCTGCAGCAGAAGAGTGTGGAATCAACTATTTCCGAAGATAAATCCGCATATCGACACTCTCGCCTTTGGTAGTGAAGGTGCACTCACAGACTGTGTTATTTTATTTCCTTTTCCACATTCTAAAAATCGTTTTCTTGTTATATTTGTTTGCAAATTCCTTTACTGTATCTTTCACTGTACTTATCACTTGCAAGATTTTATTGGTTGTTTTGTTTTTGTTAATGATTTAATTAGATTTTCTTTTAAGGCGTCTGTAAGCATTGGTTTGCAATGAATCTCCTATTTTTTATCCGGTAGAAATTGTTGTGAATATATTCTTATAGTTTCTTCTGTAGAGACACTTATTTTTTAAAATTGTTTTAAAAGAATTGTGTATGACATTGAAACTGAAGTATTTTAACTTCTCGTGGTTCGACTGTTCCGATTGTGTTAATTTGGGTCCATTGTGAATTTTCACCACCAAAACCCAGTTCCTAGTTAGTGTAATATAGGGAAGAATTTGGGTTGGATTCATTGTTACCTTCTGAAAATTCTTCATTCCTTTATTCAATGTATGAGTGTATGATTTTGTGCTCTCAATAGTAATCAAAATTGTTTCATGCATCTTTGGCCAAGTTAATGAACCAACTTGGTTCACTTAGCAACAGTTGGTCTACTTGAAGCATAAGGCCTTTTGCTGTTTTCCAGAATAAAGTGTCTATTGCACTTCCATTCTAAAAGTCTGGCCTTTTAAGCAAGCAACCAAACATGTATATTAAGAAAATATTTTGTACGTGATAATGTGTTTTTTCAAACAACCTTCTGTGCGTAGTTTTTAGGTGTCGACTGTGATCTTCACACTTTTCTTCTAATCAAAGCTCATGGTACTTACTTTGGTTGTAGCTGAAGTTCAGTTTTTCCTCCTCTTCACTGCAAATAATTATTCTGGGAAAGTTATCACAAGGTCAATCTGTGTTGCCTTCTCGGATTTGTACTGTTTTTTTCAGATTTCACTCCTTTTGCCACATCATTATTAATGAGTTGTGCTATTTGAATGTCTTCCAGAAGCAGCCGTCATTATATTTCTGTGCTTACAGTCACAGGTTCATCCTATTTTAACTTGAAGAGCTCTCACTCTTTCTTTCTCTCTCACCTATCTTCTGTCAAAACATTAATCAGAATTATCAATATGGTTGTTGTTTTGTCTGTGATAGTTTAAAAAAATTAAAACCTAGATATTGACTTGAATTTTAATGTTAAAAATATGTTGTATTTTTATTTATTACATGTTGACATGGTTGGACTTTTTATACTGTTTTATAACATTATTTTTGTTACTGTAGTATGTGTTTTAATGTAAATTCAGATCATCATTATCGGACCATAATTAAGACAGTGTTGAGCTGAGCCATTAAATTTTTAGTTTCACTTTGATGAGCCTTTCCATTTGAGGCTCCTCAGGACCCTAGTTTTATCACTGGGCTGTTCCCAAAGATATATAGGTTTTTATTCAATAGCAAACACATGAAAATGTGAATTCTCCTCCTTTCCCTCCTCAAATCTTATTATAGTGTCCTTAATTTATTACTGATATTCAAAGCAGTATCCTGTACTGTACACAAATATGAATATTTAATGTTCATTGAGTTGTCAGGATCATCTTTGATTTCAGAGGTCGAATTGGTTCAGGGGCCAGCTTTTTATGTTAAGAATATTCCTACCTGGTCCACAATTAATTAAGTGGTTGTGGTTTTCTTTTGTTATTAATTCGTGGTGCAAAGCAACGCTATTCAGAAAATACTCACATGCAAAGTGCTTAACACATTTTAATTTAATTTTGTAATACTTCACCTATGTACTTTTGTGAGAGCACCTGTATGATAGTCATATGTTTCCTCTTATGGTGATATTCCATTCTAGAATACTGTTCCACTCACTTCACTAATACCAAAGAGTCATCAGTATCAATCAAAGCTTTATTAACAACGTTGAACAAATGTTGTAACCTTGTTTGCCTTATTTGACATATTTGTTACTGTGTGGATGATTTGCTTTTCTTTCATCCAGACAATACTAACCTTATTGATATTATGCTCAGATTCAAATGAAGTTTATTTATTTTTACACTTGCAGTCAGTAAAATGTGTTTTATTTTTCATCCTTCAAGTTCATGGTTTTTGCAGCTGTCTTTTTTTAAAAATATGAATGAAAAACAACACATAAAATTGGCATATCAAGTGTGAGTTGAGTGTGTATTGTGTAATGTTCCAGAACACAGTTCCACAGCAGATTGTTCTTCGTGGATCTGAAAATTTAAGAAGTATTGGTGGTGGACTTCTTGTCTTCATAATGGAATTGTACCTCACATGAAACAAAACAATTAAAGAATGCATTCTCACCTTAACTTAGTTTTATTATCTTGATGCAGCATTTAAATTGCATTTAAATTTCCTTTTATATCAACACATCTCTGGATATTTACAAAATGTGCAGACAGTGTTCTCCTACAGCTACATCGGGAAATCGGGAAGAGGTCACCCTCACACGCAACAAGTAGAGTGAGAGAGATTATCTACTGGGGAGCTAGTGCTGATCCGACAGGAACATGGGACACAGCATTGAGCAATCAAAATTGTTACAATTTGATTTTACCTTCTATGACACCTTACACTTGATACAGTACTAAAACAGTATTGTACAAAAAGACAGGATGTGTGAACTCAACATAATTGGGTTCCTCATCTTCCTGAGCACTCTGACTTTGACCATGTACTTTAGAGATATCAAGGAAAATGTCAAAATCAATTTTGTTAAGTTTACGCACCCTGCAAAAAAATTCTCCCTTATTTCTGCTTTTAAGACCTATCACAATGGAAGAAGACTAGAATTAAAACATACATTTTTTTCATACATTGAGCCATCAATATAAAATCTAAGAGGGGTAGTGAAGTGTAGCAGGACACACGACGCAGCAGGGAAGTGTCGTGGGCCAAAAGGTACTTTTTGTCAAAATTTAAAGGCGACATTTTTGGGAGGAAAAAGGGTGCCTGAGAGAGAGAGGGGGGGTGGGGAGGGCAATAGCCCTGAAATCGGTCACGACCCTTTGACACAGACGGCGGTACAATCTTGTAAAGTCTATGCTTTCCGTCCACGAGATCGTCACGCAGGGCGTGAGAAGGGGAAGCCAGAGCGTGGAAGGTTCGCTTATGAGATCCTCTTCTGCACGCGCAGCGTGATGAGGGTGATGCTCACGAAGATGGCGATCCAGACCGCGGTGGAGACGAAGCCCAGGTACACGGCGGGCTGGTCGATGCTCCAGCCCCTGCCCATGATGCTCCTGAGCGACGTGGTGGCCTGCGTCAGCGGCAGCGCCCACCCGATGGACCGCAGCAGGGAGTGCATGCCCTCGACGGGCCACACCATGCCTGCAAAGGCCAAGTTAATGAGTGAATCGTCCAAAAAAATAGTTTCCATTATTATTTTTGTCCGGTTTATGTTTTTTAACTTACCACTGAGAAAAATGAGTGGGAAGAAGGTGCCCACACCCATGTACGTAGCGGCCATGTCGGACTCACAAAGGCAGGAGATGAAAAATCCTGTCAGGGGTGTAGAAGTGTGAAATTTAACAACTCGTATACCAAACAAACAGAGAGGGGGTGGATTCTTCTATCGTACCGAGGCACATGCCGCACAGCCCCTGCAGGAAGCACAGCAGGACGACCCAGTACAGGGGGCCGTTGTTGGTGAGCTGGAAGACGCACAGCAGCATCACCAGTGCGGTCACCATGGCGATGATCATGAGCACGATCTGCACCAGGACGTGCGCGGCGAGCACCTCGTGGATGGTGACACCTGCGCAAACGAATCTGCGGGTCAAGGCGGGGGAGCGGGGGAGGGCCGCCGACAGGCCGACAGGGCACGGGCCTTACCCGCCGAGAGGCTGCGCGCCATCAGGCCGTCCCTCTTCTCCTCCAAGATGGACCCCACCGTCACGAGCAGCGCCATGAAGAACACCGTCCTGGAAGCACGGCAGCGCGGTGTCAGCACACTCATTCCGAGAGTCTTTTTCGTCGCTATGTCTCCCTCGCACTCATGGGGCATCCCGCATAGCCGCGATAGAGACAGAGCGACGAAAGCGACTCAGAGAGTCGCAAGGAGGAACCGAGAAGCAAACCTACGTGACGATCATGCCGGGCAGGCAGAAGTCCTGGAAGCTGGGGTCCAGCTGGCCGTACACGGGGTCCATGATGCGCACGGGCACGGGCGTGGCCTTGGTGTTCCACATGCAGCCCTCCTGGATGTCGCGCGTGAAGCGCAGCACCGCCAGCGACAGCGAGGCTTGCAGCAGGTAGCCGATGTACTGATCTGCAAGCAGACGACGCAAACCAGTCGCTACAGTGGCCGTCGAAAGCAGCCGCGCGGCCAAGCGACAGGTGGAGGCGGACTTACTGGACATGTCCATCCAGACGCTGATCTCGCTGTGGTTGAGCGCCTTGTCCGACGCGTACCGCCCCCACACGTGGCGGGCCGCCAGGAAGCGCGAGTAGTTGGCGGGGAAGTAGAGCGCCCCCCACGCCTTGCCCGCGCGCACCGCCTCCAGCGCCGAGGGGATGTTGGGGAACGGCTCCTGCGCACCACAAACAAGGGTCAAGCGTTTGCGCGCCCGAGCGTCCACCACACTGTGTTTCACAGTGTGCTTACGAGTGCTATCCGGTCGTCGTCGATGATGGACAGCATGCGGCAGCTGAGGTAGCGCAGCGTCTTGGTGGTGCAGTTGCTGGGGTAGCCGGGGAAGCCCTTGTAGTCCACGCCGCCGGCCAGGTTGCTGCTGTAGGTGCACTGCACGTCGTCGTTCACCACGGCCAGGCGCATGTCCTTGGGGTCGCGGCCCACCGTCACGCCGAACAGGCCGCACTGGATGATGGGCAGGATGACGACGAACAGCACGGGCCTGCAAACCGCAAACCGCCAGCCGTCTGAGCCACTGGGAACGCCCAACGCCCGCGAAGTCGAGGGTAGGCAACACCGCACCACAGCGGTGCGCGCGCGCGGAGCGCTTTGCCGCCCTCGCCATTACCACTAAGGGCTAGACCACACCGGCTCCGCACCGCTCCGCGCGGCCCGACGCACTGCGTACTTACACCACGTTCCTCTTCATGTAGGTTAGGTTCTTCCACAGGCAGGGCAGCGTGTTCCAGTGGTTGGTCAGGTGCACGGGCTTGCAGTGCAGCAGGCGGGCGTCCTCCAGGACGGGGGGCTCGTCCTTCTGGTCGAGCTCCGCCGCCGCGCCCTCAACCGCCATCTCGGCAGCGTCCGGCGCCGAGACGGGGACCGAGACGGGGACCGTCGCCGTGGTCGTCTCGGTGGCCGGCGCGGCGAGGGCGCGCTGCTGCCGCAGGCTGAGCTTGAGGAACACCTCCTCCATGGTGTCGCACGCGTAGCGCTCCAGCAGGCGGTCCGGCCGGTCCTCGGCCAGCAGTGTGCCGTTCCGCATCAGGCCGATCTGCCGAGGGCCGAAAGTTCGAAGCACAAAGTTAGAAACGAACTGCTGGTCGGCAGAGCAGTGACTCCTGTCGCAAGATGACGGCACGACGGCTTGGCTCCTTCTTGCGGCCCGGCCTGCCAGCCAGAGCGGCCGGAGCGGCCAGAGCCGTCAAAATACAATTAAAAAGGGCGAGCTCGCGTTGCGAAAGCGCGATAGCGCCAAATGCGGGTCCAGCCAGCGCTTTGTTTTGGCCGGCCTTGGGCCTTGTCTGGCCGCGCGGGGCGCGGGGCGGGGCCGGCGGGGCGGGGCTGGAGGCGCCGCGAAGGCAGACCGTAAGGCAGGCAAGGGCGGGGAGGCGATTGGCCTACTTCACTTGCAGACGCACTAAACACTAAACGCACCAGGCGGCACCAGGCCGTGCCGTGCGTCCAGCGAGCGCCGAGCCGGCCAAGAAGCCCTGCCCGCCGGCGGACCGCGGACCGCGCAGGGCAGCAGGGCCCCTAGGCCTCGCAACCCGCCATAACTCTGTCACCTTTAATTTAACGCGTGAAAATACAAAATGACGAAACAATCCGCGGCGCCTAATAAGAAATTGCGGCGATCGGTTGCGGCATCTCGATCCCGGTTCGGAGCTCACCGTGTCGGCCTGCCGCGCCTCCTCGATGTAGTGCGTGGTGATGACGACGGTGGTGTGGCCGTCGCGCGTCATGCTCAGCAGCAGGTCCCAAATGCTGCGTGCGAAAGGAATGGGACATTACGGTGGCGACTCGTCGAAGTGAGGGACAAGATTAGCATAGACGGCGGGTTCTGGGACTCACTTCTGCCGGAGCACGGGGTCCACGCCGACGGTGGGCTCGTCCAGGATGACGATGGGGGGTCTGTGGATGAGGGTGACGGCCAGAGACACTCTCCTCTGCTGCCCGCCGCTGTGGTCAACAAGCCATCATCATTGCCCATAAAATCTAGGAAGATGTAAATTTCATAAGTGCACTGGGATATACTTTGGCGGCCGCCAACATACCTTAGATCTCTAACTAGTCTATATTCAGTCGGTATTTCTAAAAGGCTGAGTAGTTTGGCGGTGCGTTCGTCGATGTCCTCCTGGGACATCCCCGCCACCCAGCCGAAGTACTTGAGCGTCTCTGTGACGGTGAAGCCGCCGTACAGGGCCAGCTCCTGGGGCATGTAGCCGATGGTGGGCCCGGGCATGCCGGAGCGCGGCGTCCCGGGGGCCAGGCCGAGCACCGTGATGGTGCCCTCGTTGAGGCGGCGGCGGCCCACCACGCAGCTCAGCACCGTGGTCTTGCCGCACCCGCTGGCGCCGAGGAGGCTGTATCTGTGGAGAGGAGCCACGCACAACCCGTTGAGATGCCATGGAAATTTGAAGTAATTTGTGTTCAGGACGAAAAAGGGGAACAGTTTGTATTGGTTGCGGTTGGTCTACGCCACACGGCTGCCCCGCAGACTTCCAGCCTTCACGCACTGCCGCGGCCGCGGCCGCGTTGCCGGCGGTGCTGGCGCCGTCGCGCGGAAGACGCGTGATGCGCGCCGCGGGGTGGGGCGGGGTGGGGCGGGGGGCGGGGCGGGGTGGGGCGGGGCGGGGCGGGGCGCATGATCCTGGACTTGAACTGCAGGTAGCCTCTCTCGCTCTTCAAGGAGAACCGCCCCAGATGGCTCACGGCACGGCTGGCCGCCCAAAGGACGAAGGAGACGAGTGATATAGAGGACGATGACCCGGAGGACGATGGCTGGGAGGGGTAGGGTGAAGGACGCTGGCCGGCAGTGGCCATGGCACGCAGTGGCCGGCAGACTGCCTCCTCGCCTGCTTGCACCACGAAGAACAAAGCCTGATCAGCTGACGACGCTCTCGTTGTGCTGGTAGTGCCCGCGCGCGTGTAAAGTGTACGCGTTTGGTGTTTGCCGTTCGTATCGGCACCCCGTAATTCGAAGCATCAACATGTTTGCATCATCACGCACACTGATCCCTTCACACAGTGTGCGTCGGCGAGTGCAGAGTACACTCCGTGGTGCAAGAGGTTGCGCGATGTCGGGGGGCGCTGCCATGGTTTGTGCGCCTCAGCGCCGATGATACCCGTGGATGAGTGGATAAGTAACCCTCCCACCCGACGGCCCGCGGCCCGTCCCCCACCCGCCCCCGCCGCCCCGCCGCCCCGCCCGGGCAGACAGTGGCGTGCCTCGCAGCACGTTTCCCACGTCGATTTGGCGGACAGACCGGCGGCCGGCCGCCTGCGACCACTGTGACGCTCGTCGGCAGCGCGGTGAAAGGACGCGACCAAGTCCGTGTCTCGGTTCCTCGCTGCACCGCTGCACCGCTGCACTTACATGCTGCCCTCGGCGACCGTCATGTTGAAGCCGTCCAGGACCACCCCGGAGCCCAGCGGGTAGCTCTTCTTGGCGTTCCTGATGCAGATGGCGGCGACGCGCGGGCCGCGGGGGGCGGCGGGGGCGGGGGGTGCGACGGGGGCGGCCGGCTCGGGGGCGGTGCGCAGGGCGGTGTTGAGCTCCTCGCGGATCCTCTCCAGGTCGTCCGCGCGGTAGCCGCCATTGCTGTAGCCGGCGCACGGCCGGCCCTCCATCTCGATGTCCTCCGGGCGCCTGCTGCAAACAACAACAACAATTAGACTCCGTTAATGAACGGCCCACGCAGTGTGTCGTCACCGCGGTGCACCGCGGCCATTGTGGACAAGTGCGTCATGCTTGCATCTCGCATGAGCACGGCGTTCACGCCGCGAGGGAAGGTCAATTAGCAGAGCCAACAGCGCGGCGGCGAGGCGGCCGCGACCGAAGAACGCAGAAACGCAGAACGAGGCGGCAACGCACACGGTGCAGCCGAAGAGCGCGGCGCGGCCCCGGTCCTGCTCGCCAAACACCGCGACGGCCCCGCCGCGCCGCGCCGAGCCAAAGTCCGAGCGAGACCGCAGAACGGCAGGACTGCGCGAAGCTTTCCGCGAGGCGGCGGGTAAAGCCCGCGCTGGACGATTTGTTTTTGCCGATTGGTTTGCGTCACTCCGCGGCCGGCATGCCGTGCATGCCAGGATGCGCCACTGCGAGTCCCTAGCGACAAGTGTCGCTTTGTACTGCAGTTGGTTGGCGTAAGCAGCCTCCCGCGCGTTTCCGCGATTAGCACGGACCTCGGACCATTCCGCTCCGTGCTCGGACTACTAGTGTAGTGCCGAATGTGGATGCTTGCTGCTTCCGATTGGCCGGGCCCCCGACGGCGAGAGGCACGCGACCGTTCCATACGCACAGCCTCTGCGTCTGTCTCTTCCCTCATACTCAACTCCCTCTCTCTCTCCCTCCCTGCGCGTCTTCTCGCGGCTGGGGAGCGCCTCCGCCCATTTTCAGCTCCGCGAACAATACCCCCTCCCTTCCACGTTGCACATGAGGCCGCGGATCATGTCTTGCGAAAGGACCGGGCTCGACCGGCAGGGCGTGGCGTGGCGGGGCGGCGGGGAGTGGCGGCGCGGCGCGGCAGGGTCGGGCGATGTCCGGCAGAAAGATCCCCGCCGCCTCCCCCGCCCCCCGCCCCCTCCGGCCGGCCTCTGGAAGGAAACTGGACTGACTGGCGAGCTGGCGAGGCAGGACAGCCAAGACCCCGAGGGACGAGCCGCGCCGAGCCGGCCGAGTGCCTGGAGCACCTGGACGGAACCGGGGGGCCGAGCATGACTCCGTGCAAGGCACGCGGCACGTACAGGGTGGCCGACGAAACCCGAAAGCTAAACCCAAACGGGCGCTAACACTGCAGGAATGGCACCCGAGAGTGTAGTGACGGCGGGGCTGGCCGACGGCTACCCTACGGCCCGCTGCGGTGGGCGGTGTTCCAGCACCGGGATGCCCCGCGAGTGCGAGAGAGACAGGTGCAGCCTGCACAGCCTGCACGCCTGTGACCCTTGGGGCGTGAATAATTCCTGGCCTAGTGGGGTTCTGCGATGCATCGGGTGGCGGCGCGTCGGTGCACCGTGGCGAGGATGGCGGCGGTGGGGGCAACAACGGCAACGGGTTGGGTAAGACTAAGACTGCAGCCTTTTACTCATGTCGCTTTGGCGGGCCGTGGCGGGCCGTGGGGCGTGAGGCGAGGGGCCGGGCTGGCCGGGCTGGGCCGGGCCACGGCCACCCCATTGATGGAGAACAAGTACACGCGAAAAAAAAAATCATTAATAAGGGGGCCGCGTCGTAGCGAAAGGAAAAACAATCAAGCTGAAACAAAAACAACAGCAGTGCTGCGTCTTGAGTGGGACATCCGGCACGGACTGTTTTTTCCGCGGGCTGAGAATCGTCGCTCTGTCCCTCTCGCACCTACACGGGACGCCGCATGAGTGCGAGGGAGACGCGGAGACTAAAACGACTCTCGGAATCAGCCTCCTGTAGCTGGAGGAGGTGGCGTGGTGCTGCAAGCGCCCGCAAGGGTCACCTGCAGCCGGCGTGTGCGTGCAGCGTGCAGGCCGCACTTTCGTCGCTCTGTCTCCCTCGCACCCGAGCAGTGCCCGGCAGGCCGCAAGGGTGCGAGAGAGAAGGAGCGACGGGGCACTGCGTCTGTCCTTCGTTTCCCACGCTGCTGCCTTTTCCGCGCACACCTTCGCGGGGGGTTTTCGTTTTCATTTACCACATCGATGATGTATCGAAAAAAGGAGGGACTTGTTGGTGACCTCGCGGACGCATGACGGAATGTGAAAGCAGCTCCAGTTTGGCGCGCAGGTGGGGCGTGGCGGGGCGTGGCGGTGCCCAAGTCGATAAAGGCCGATTCATTGAGCAGGCATCACCGCGATGACGGGCACGCCGGACCGGCCGGACTCGGCGCTCCACCGCGACGCGCCGTGCTGCGGCGGCCGGGGGCCGGGGCATGGCCACTGACCACAAACGGGCTGGCCGAGCACCGCGCCGATGAAGACCGCCGAGAATTACCCCCTTTTACGCCGGACGCACTGCTCACTACTCCGCGCGCGCGACGCGATGCACTTTTCAGGCGAACCCCCCGGTCGTCGTCGTCCTGCGTCGAATAAGACTCTCGGAATCAGTCTGCAGAGAGACAGCGGCCCAACCTCTGCGGGTGCCTTGCCTCAATTTCGAAACTGAACGTCCCTCGCAAGTGGGGCAATGCCGGCAATGAGCAAACGGCAAACGGACCGCGCTGGGAATCCAGCGACAATGCCCGCGACAACACCGCCCACTCCGTGCTCCGTCCGCGACGGCCAGGCTGGGTCGGGGCACGCGCGGTCTCTCTCCCTCTCTCTCGCACCGCGATCGTGTCGTAGGGCAGAGCGACACAGCGCTGGAGCTCTTATTTTTTCGTCTTCATCTTGATACTACTGCGACAGAACGCCAGGATGTTTATCGCTGTCAGAAAATAGGTAGCAACTCGAAAAAAAAAATGGTACAGCGTAGTGTCTTGAATTGGGTGCTTGAGGTTCAAGGCGAGCGAATGAACAGGAAGGGACTGCGCGGCGTCGCAACAGTCAGCCCGGCAAGCGTACAAAAACACCGCCTTGAGACGTCACACAGCCACCTATCCTGCCGTCAAAATCTTGCCGAAAATACCTTCCTCCAAAGGTGTGTGCTTCGTGAAAACGCATTAGTTCGTCCGCACCTCGCAGAAAAAAAATGCCACTAGTCTGCACGCGCGGGTGACACTCACGTTTCGCGATTCCTACAAGGCGGCAATTGCGACAACGTTGCAATAATCGTGACATTGTGGCGTAAAGGTGGCGGTCACCGTTCTCACCGCCTTGACTCTACGCCGCTCCGCGCGACGGACGGACAGGGCGTGGGCGCGGCGCGTGCGCGGCGGTGTCACACCCCCACCTTGCCCGTGTCAGTTACACCCAGAGGTACCTAAACCTAGAAAAATTGTTTAGCATTAATGAATTTAAGTGCGTTCTGATAGACTCGCTTTAGTTTGACTCCTCGGAGAAGTGAGGTAGGGTTGCCTCGAGAGGAGCGGCAACGCGCGCGTGTGCTGTTTACTTCCTAGAGATTCCCCGCGACAATAGTAGAGTCAACAGCCGCGGCTGGTGCTGCTGGTGCCCTTGGCAGGGTTGGCAACCCGCCCGCCACACCACCACGCCGCGCGGCTGGCTGCCGCTGCCTCCCGCTGCCGGCGACGCGAACCAACCTCGCACCTGTAATTTCCGATCGTAATGGTCCAAGAGCGGGAAAGCGTCTGTTAGGCGGACCAGAATAGAAGTATCGCTCTTCCGACAAAGCTTTCCATTTGGTGCGGAGCGACTACCGAGTCGGGCGATGCAAAGAAGTAAAAGGTGACGTTGCCCGAACACACCGCCGGCATCAGTTTCCTTATTACAGCCATAGTAGCCAACGGCGAGGACCAAAAAAAGGTCTTGTCTTAGCTTGGCATCACATTCCCCGAATGGGACATGGCGTGGATTTGCAAACGACTCTCACGCTGCACGTCCCGTTGTTGTGACCCCGGGCAGTAGTGCACGCTTATTGACAGGTCCTGAGAGCGTGATCAAAGAAGTGGAAACTTTTTCGCAACTCGCGGCGCGCCTTGTTTGTTTGGACCTCTCTGGTTGGCGGCAGGCTTGGCTTGGCAGGCTTGGCAGTGGGCCTCGCGGGACTTCGCGCGGTGTCAGCGCACTCCTGCAGCCTCATGCTGCAGCGAGGCGGTCTCGCAGGCTCGTTCCGAACAGTGCTTTCGCCTTGGCCGCTGTCTGTCTCTCTCGCACTCATGGGGCGTCCCGCCTGGGTGCGAGAGAGACAGAGCGACGACACGCTGTTCGGAGAGCGAGCCTGCTGGGGCACGGCGGCACGGCCCGGGCTCGGTCGAACCTGTTTTGCGCCGGGGCGACGCACCGCCGGCACCGCCGTCACCGCGGCCATGAAGAGCACTGTCAAGGCGGCGGGTAAGGCGGCGTGTCTGGGCGTCGGTAGTGCGGTAACACTTAACGGAACAGACTCCGGCGGCCTGGCTGGCTGCCTGGCTGGCCGCCAGCGACGCGAGTTAGATGGGCCAGCCGTCCAGCCCGCCCGCCGCCGGCCCGGGGCCCGCGCCCGAACAGCCCGGACGGCTGGCATCAGACGGATCCTGGTCTTGGTACGAGCGGCAAGACAAGCAAGACAAGCAGTCAGACTTCACGCATTGAGTGCAAGGACGACGGGCTCCTCCGGCAGGGCGGAAAGCAAGCAGGCTCATGCGAGTACTTCGGCGAACGCCCGTCGGTAGGCGACGCCCGCGACCGGGACACAGTCGACAACGGCATGGTGTGCACAGTGGATTCTGGCGGTTGGACGGGTTAGCACTAGCCCGCCAATACTGCAGACTAACTTTGACGAGGCGCAGGTGATCCGGAGAAGTGCCACAAATACGTTGCGGAACTTGGACGAGGAGGCCCACTGGGAGGCCGCCGAGAGGAGACGACGCGCTGGACGCCGGGCCCGCCGGGCCGCCACCACGCCCCCCGAGTCCCACGCCCCACGGCCCCACGTGGACACAGCGTTACGTCACGCCGGAGAAAAGCCCCGTCCTGGAGGCTGGAGGTGGGGGGCGGGCAGGGCCGGCAGGGCTGCAGCGTACAAGGTCAGCCCTGGAGCAAAGCCCTGCGGCCAAGCCCTGGAGGCGTCACGCCGGCCGGCCGGGCGGCACTGGGCAGGGCCTCGCCATTTGTAACACTCTGTCTGCGGCGCGGCGCCGTGCCCGATGAGAAACGAGAAACCCCACTCTGACCAGAATCGACCGGGCGGCCGGTGGGCCGGCGGCACGCGAGCCGCGCTGCGAGCGACGACAAGGACCCGCGCCGCCCCGCAGTAGGCCAACAGGGCGCGTTCAAGTGCAGATCGATCCGAACTAATCGCAAGTTTTCTCGAGCCGATCGATGCGAACGATTTTGGGTGACTGCTGCGTCCAAGCGCTTGCGGGTGGTCTTTTGCCCGATGTGATTGGTAACGCCCGTTTGGAAGCAGTGCCACCGAAAAATGTTGCTTTAGCGCAAAGCGTCTTTGTTTTCTTTATTCGTCTGCGAACACACTCACGCGCACTCCGAGCAGTTCAGGGTCGATCACTTGGCGTTCGTCCCCGAAAGCGCGGTCGGCCCCACACGCTAGGCAGTGCGCCGGCAGCGCGAAAGCAGGCGGAATTTAAAGGCCCAAATCGAGGCGCACAGACAGCACCGCACGCACTGCCAGGGCGCCGAGGCCTTGACGTGCGCCCCGCGTGCGCGCTTTGTGCGCCGCGAATCGAGCAGCGGAACAGTGATCAGGACGAGCCTCTCGGAGCCCCTTTCGACCCCACGCTGTGGCTAGCTGTGGCTGGCGCACAATAGTCAATCAACCAAGTCATGAACGAAACGCACGCCGCCGCGCCGTTTGAATCGTTCTAATATTAGTCAAAGAATTAAAAAGTCGATTAGACTCGGAACGAACAAAGAACCCCACGGTTTAGTCGAGCCCATCACAACGACAGCATTCGCAAATTACGGTCCAACACCCTTGAATCAAAAGCTCCCCTCTTTCGGTGTAGTAGCAAAAGGGAACCGTCGTCCATGATGACGTCACTGCCGAATCGCTAAGAGCAGTGTACAGGTGGGGTGCGAGCTGGCAGGACGCGGTGTCCATTCTCGCGGTAAACGGCCTTTCTCGGAAGGAACGCGCTGATTGGCTGCGCGGGCTGCGGGCCGCCACCGCTTTGACACACATGCCCGGCGCGGCTCGGCGTGTGCTGCACACTGTGCAGCCTAGCCATGACACGGCGCACGCGGAGCAAGGCGGCGCCGATGATCCGAGTGTGCCGAGGGCCTCGTTACTCCGGACACGCTTCACAGTGGCCTATTAGACCGGTAGCGGCGGTCAAAATTCTAGACGCGTTTTGAGCTCCAGAGTTGCTAAATGGGACTTGTGACCCCGCCGTGTGACCCCACCAATGGATTGCTCTCCGAACGAGGAATCCATTGATGGGGTCACACTTAAGTTTGAGTCCCATTTGAGTTCCCACCGAACCTAACCTAGCAAGCTGCAACGGGCGACCGCAGCGCGCCATGCGTTCAAGTCACCTCGAGAGAAGGGGGCTCTGCAGATCTGCCGGACAGCAAAGATGTCCTTCTGATAAAGACGGCACGGCGGGAACTCGAGTCACACTCCCCGGAGTCGAACTCCTTAAGGTTTGCTGCCCTGCAAACGAGGCGCGCGGCCGGGCCGTGCGTGGGACCGCCACACTGCTGGCCGCGCCGTGTCTCGGCCTGGCCTTGACAGCTGCAGAGACCTTCGCTAATCATTTTCTGAGTAGCCTGTCATTTCGCCGGCAGTGCCGTGGCAGTGCCGTGGCAGTGCCGGCACATCGGCGCTTCACGCGCGGCGCCGCCATCGCCATCGCCTCGCCGCTGAGTGATTGAAGAGCCGCGGCTTGTTTTCACGGTTTTACGGCCGCCTGCCAAATGACGCGCCGCATGCGAGCCACGCGTAAAGAGCCCTTGTGGCGCTACAACAGTTTGTTTTTTTTCGCACGGCGGGGATGGGCCGACAACTGGCAAGATGTCAACATGGCGGTGAGATGGACACCAGCAAAGCCCCAGTCGCGGCTTGACTTGTGGTCCGACGACTTGACTCCGTTTACAGCCGGCGTCTCTCCAGATCCTGCGTGCGCGGCCACTCGCAAGGACGTCTGCACAGTGTGCGCCCCCACTCTGGTGCCACAATAAGGTCCATCCGGTCCACTCATGAATCTCATGATGCACAAAGGCATACTGATGCCCTGCTGGGTGCGCCGCCGCCCAGAATCTGAGTGCGTGTGTGTGTGTGGAAACGTTGTGCAACAGGCTTTCCTCCTCTCATCCCGCTGGTGGCCGCTGGACGAGGCGGAACAGGCCGGCCGCGCCACCGAGCCGCCGCCGCGCCCAAGCCAGCATTATTGGGCAAACGCTTTTTCACCTTGAGCTTAAAGGCCTGCTCTTCCTCCTGAGGGCACACACCGGGCCGCGCCGGGCCGTGTCGAGCCGCGGCCGACAAAAGCTGCCGGCTGCGACAGCTAATTTATCGTCCGGTGCCTATGTTTTTCGCAAGTATCTGCAGTCCCGACCGCAGAATGCTACTAGATGCTACCAGTGTGCTATGCTCTTTGCACGCCACCGGGCGCCCAAAACAGAGTTCTCGCCCCGCTAAATAATACCCGTGACAGTGGAATTCTTTCGCTCCCGTAACTTGTAATAATGAAAATAAGCCAGGCGATCAAAGTTCCTGGAGGCTCGGCATCACACTTTTGGTGGATCCAACGCGACGACGCAGCAGCAGTGGCAGCACGTCGCCTCGTACTGCACGTGGGTGTACCTAGGTAAATTCCCCACGATGACCAGCAATCCAGTCGGCTGTGCCTACAATTTTGGCCAACTCAACTCGGGTATACCCTCAAAATAATGCGGGCAAGCATGGAAAAAGTGAATGGAAAAATGGAGTGCGGCGTGAGTCAGTCGACCGACGGCAATTAATTTGGGAACCGGCCATGACGCACAGGTTCAAACGAAAACAACACGAAACAAACAAACTCGGCCCGCGCAGTGTTTGAACTCGCGGCACAGCCGAGATGCCGGACCGAGACGGAGGCGTCGTGCGTGGAATGCTTTGGAGTTTGGACTGGGACACGTATTGTGTTTCGGCGACACACTTATCGGTCCCACCAAAAAAAAAGGAAGTTCAATTGTTCCGCGTCACGCGAAAAAAAAAAGAAAAAAGAGAATTGAATTGGGTGATTCGAATGGCAGCAAGCAAGAACGTGATTGGCGGAGCTAGCCGAGAAATGAACCGAAATGAAAGAAACGAAGAATGGTTGAAAGAGCCCAGTGGGCACCAACTGTCATAGTCACGCCCGGCCGGATGGTCTACGAGCAGCGCGACCCGACCCATGTTGCGATAGTGGCGGGCCAGCACCAGCCCGCACCCTACCGTCTACCGACCACCACCGACCGTTCGGCCCGTTTGTCAATCATAATTTTTTTCGGTTGCCGCAATATCTGGAGCCTCGGCAGGGCGGGAGGCGCGGGAGACGAGTCCGGACCCGGCCAGGTTGGCCATCCCGCCGCCCCGCCGTGCTAAGCGGGGACCACCATCCGCACATCGCAAAATTTGGGCGCCAGCTAAAAAGGCGTAATAGAACTGCGACGCGATGACTGCCAAATGGAGCCGGAAGCGGCCGAAGGCCAATAGCTTCGGCAGCTCGGCGGGGCGTTGGTTGTTGTGTTCCTCATGCCGGACTGCCTGCCGGCCTGACTGCCGGCCTGCCGGAGGGAAGGCGTCCGTGACTGCCGCCTGATGACGCTGGACGATTCGGCCCATTCGGCCGGCGATGCCTCAGTAATCATGGGCGCTGGCGCCACGCAACGCGTCGCAACGCGTGCCTGGTCTTGCGGCAATTCGCACTCGACGAGAAGACGTGCAGAAAACAAGCAGGATGCTGGAGCCGGAGGGCGGGCCCCTGTGGGTAGGCACCCCGCGCACTCCGGCGAACGCCGGTGGCCCACCTGCCGGGCGGGCAGCCCTGCCACTGCACCCAAGAACTGCACACTTGGACGTCGCGCCGGGCCGCGGAGAACATAGAGCCTCGTTCCAAAAATAACTCCTCTTTGTTGTTTACGAGCACATCCTTTGAACCTCTCTCCGAGCGCGCTGCAGCCGTCTAGGCCGTCCGAACGCGCTGGCACGTCTAGAGCGGCACCAACCTGTTATCCATGCCGCTGAGCCGCAGCAGTATCCTGGACTGCTCCCAGTCTTCCCGTCGCCGGTGGGCACTTATTGGTCGCACAGACACACTCACACACACTGGGTCTCTGTCACTGCCGCGTGCGATGGGCTCGCCATCACGCCTGCATTTGGCTGCACTGGGACCGATTCGCGACACTGGGTCCACTCGGCCGCGACTCGGTGGCCGTTGACGCGGGTGGTGTTGGCGTCGAGCTGCGCTAGCTGCGCCCTGCACGGCAGTCCATGCGACTCTGGCGGACTGTGCAGCCTCTGCCTGGCTGCTGCCTGCCCTGGCTGCCTGCTCGTTTGTCTGGCTGCCAGCCCCGTCCGCCCCGCCGAGACGCACGGCCCGGCACGGCCCCCGGATCTCGTGCCCCGCCTCCTTCTCCCCCCTGGCCGTCCTGGCCGGCCCCAGCCCGCCCCAGCCCCAGGTGGGCCCCGACCCCGTCAGGCCGCCAGGCCGGACGGACGGGCAACGGCCAGGGCAACACTCTCGGGGTGGACATTTCCGCGAGTCAAAGGGGTAACTTCGGAAAAATATGAGGCGAATAACCCTATCCTGGCACCCCAGACCATCGGCAGGGGAAAAGTCCTGGAGGCAGTGCGCGTGCGTCTTGGAATCTCATAATTGCTCCATCCAGCTGGATGCGTGCGGCGGCGTGACTCACACGCGTCCAGGTCGACGCGGTCCCCTTCCCACGGCCTCTCCAGGCCGCGCCGCCTGGAAGCTAGGCAGTGCCAGGACAGAATCGAAGGGTCTTTCCACGCCCAGAAGTAAACATAGAGCGTCCTGGCCCAGTGCCAGTGGCCTACCCGCGACCTTGGGCCGGCTTGGCCGCGGCGTTCGAGGCCCTGGCCGTGCCCTGGCAGAACGACTCGACCTCCAGACTTCCAGAGGGCACTAATGAAGGCTAGCCTGCCGGGAGTGAGAAGTGAGAGGTCCGGTCGACAAGTGGGGCAAATGCCCGGTTGTCTCCTGGTCTCTGTCACCCGGTATCGCGTGGATCCGGCTGGGGGTTCCCCCGCCATGCCGCCATGGAGCAAGCACGGCCACACGGCGGACTGCTTCATGGCTCGGTCTCTCTCACTCGCACCTGTGCGGGAGGCCCCATGAGTGCGAGAGAGAGGCACTGCGGAATGAGGCTGCGGCGCGCGGCCGACTAGGGAGCCCACGCCGTGCCGCAGGCAGGCCCCCTCGCCGTGCTGGCCGTTGGGCGGCCTACCGGCGCGGCGCGCTCCAGCGCCACGGAGAGCACCGAGGCAGCCGTCCTTCCGATTGCCATCGCCTCGCCTCGGCTCGCGGTGCCGCGGGGAGACGAAGAAGACGATGCAGTTACTTAACCCATTGCACTAGCCGCCGGGGCAAAAAAAAGTCCGTTCCCGTTTCTATAGGAGCAGCCGCAGGGGTCCTTGGGTCCTCGGCGTTGCTTTGTGAGGAAAGGGCTCCCCCTCCGGTGCTCTATTTGGCAGGCTTCCCTTTGGGACTTCCCTTGGGCCCTGCCTTCCACTCAGTGCTGGTCTGCTGGTGCACGGCCCCGCGTCTCGCCAAGTCCTCGGCCACCATGAAGCTGGCCTGGACCGCCTGGGCGGTGCTGGCCGGCTGCGCGGCCTACGTCGTGGCCCGCCTCGTCGCCGCCGTCGCCAACGTGCGGCGCATGCAGGTGCGTCCAATTCTGGGAGGAGGCCGTAGGCACCGGGGACTGCTTGCTGACGCCCAGCTTCTCGCAGAGGGTGCTGGGGGACGCGCCGGGCCCCCGCGCGCGGCCCGTCGTCGGCAACGTCCTGGAGCTGCTGGTGGCGCCACGCCGCTTCTTCCCCGCCATGATGGCCTTGGTGCGGCGCCACGCGCCCTCGTTCGCCTTCTGGTGCGGCCCCGCCTGCTTCGTCGTCACCGCGCACCCCCTGGACTACGAGGCGGTGCTCACCAGCCGCAGGTTCAACGACAAGTCCTCGTGGTACCCGATGCTGCGCGCGGCCCTGGGCAGGGGGCTCATCGTGCTGAGCGGCGAGCCGTGGCGCCGACACCGCAAGGCCGTGGCGCCGTCCCTGCACCAGCGGGTGCTCGCGCAGAACGTGCAGGTACTGGCGGCACCGCCCATGGAGCCCCTCACGAGACGGCCACGGCATGTTTCACACTCAGTGCACCAGCCCCCGTTGTCCGCCAGGTCTTCCACCGCAAGGCGCGGGATGTGTCCGACGAGCTGCTGGGGCCCGCCGCCGCCACCGGCGCCCCGCTGGACATCAAGGGCTTCTGCGACCTGGTGTCCATGGACGCCGTGTGCGAGACCATCCTCTCGGCGGACTTGTCCGACGACCGCGACGCCCTCAAGAGCTTCGTGGACGCCAAGAACGACTCGTGCGCCCTGGTGGCGCGCCGCGTGTGCAGGCCCTGGCTCCTCTTGGACCTGGTGTACGCCCTGACCGCGGAGGAGCGCGAGGCGCGGCGCATCGAGGCGCTCACGGACCGCTTCGTGGACGAGGTCATCAGACGCAAGAGGGCCGAGCGGCGGGACGAGGGGCACGCCGACAGGCAGCGGTCCTTCCTGCAGCACGTCCTGGCGGACTCGGCCGCGGCGTCCCTGCTGTCCGACGAGGAGCTCCGCGAGGAGGCCAAGGCCATGGTCATCGCCGGCGAGGGCACGGTCGCCAACGCGCTCAGCTTCACGCTCCTCATGCTGGCCATGCACCCCGACGTGCAGCAGGCCGTGCAGCAGGTAAGGTGCGCGCCGGCGAAGGAGGGCTGCGTCAAACGATGTGCTCAGCGCTCCGTTCTTCGGCAGGAGCTGCAGGACGTGTTCGGCGAGGACCCCGGCCGCGGCGTCACGGAGCACGACCTGCCGCACCTGGAGCTGCTGGAGCGCGTCGTCCTGGAGACGCTGCGCCTGTTCCCGCTGGTGGCCGTGTTCCTCCGCCACGTCGCCGAGGACACGGCGCTGCCGTCCGGCCTGACCGCGCCGCGCGGCAGCCACCTGCTCTTCTGCAACTTCCACATGCACCGCGACCCCGCCTGGTACCCCGACCCGCTGCGCTTCGACCCCGACAGGTCCGTTCGGACTACTTCCTGGCGAAAAGTCGACTCTTACTCAGTTTGCGAATCTATAAACTCTCCGCCGCAGGTTCCTGCCGGACCAAGTCCGCGGCCGGCCCCCGCTCAGCTTCGCGGCCTTCAGCGCGGGCCCGCGGTCGTGCATCGGCCAGCGCTACGCCATCATGTACCTCAAGACGGTGCTGAGCACGGTGCTGCGGCGCTACGAGGTGCACCGCGCGCCGGGCGACACCCGCACCGTGGCCGACCTGCCCGTCGAGATCGGCGTCATCCTCAGCCTGGACGGCGGCTTCCCCGTCACAGTGTCCCGCCGGCGCGAGACCGCAACGACGAGGAGTGCCGAGTCCGACGCTCATTTGGAAACAATAAATAAATGATACAAAAACAGGCAATGTGGAAGCATTCTGCCGTTACCTCCGACCAGAGCCCCTGCAAACCACGGGATAGGCAACCCGGTGCACTCCGGCGTTCGCCAACTGTTGGGTTTGCCTACTCCGCAGGCGTTCCTTTTCTCCGGAACACGGACTTTGGATCGCCACAACTCAGGTTATCGAGGCTTGTCGTGCATCAACACATTGACTCCGCACCGAGCTTTCGTCGCTCTGTCTCTCTTGCACCCCTACGGGATGCCCTCGAGTGCAACAGAGACAGCGCGATGAAAGCACTGTTCGGCGTCAGCTTCCTCCGGCGAGCTCTCGGTGACGTCAAAGAGACAGAGGAGGGGCTAGAGGCTCGAAGCGCGCCGTGACTGAGAAAGTTGTTGCATCGAACCGCTACTTACCGTTTGACGCGAAAAAACGTGTTGATTTGCTCCCCGGCTGCTCGGCTGCTCCGCGCTCGGCGGCTCCATCGCCATGGCTGCGACAGGTGCCTAAATTCATTCTTTCCGGTGTTGCGCGCTGCCTCGCCGACTCGAGCCTCAGTGGCGCGGGGCGCTTGCTGCAGTGCTGCAGGCCAAGCCAGGCGAAGCCTCGAGCTGAGTCGGGTGCAGCAGTGCAGTGAGTGCAGCGAAGTGACCCGGCCCTCGCCAAGCTAGCCATGCTGGGCCTCGTCGTGGCGGGCGCCCTGGCGCTGGCCCTGGCCGCGCTCGTCGCCTGGCTGGTGGACACGACGCGGGACGCCTGGCGCATGCAGGTGAGCCACAGCGGTCCGGAGGGCGTTACGCGCAGAGGGACGCCGTCGACGCGATGACGAGGACGGTCTTGTTCGGCAGGCCGTGCTGGCGGGCATGCCGGGCCCCAAGCCGCTGCCCCTGCTGGGCAACCTGCTCGAGCTGTTCACCTCGCAGGACAAGTTCTGGGCCACCGTGGTGGGGCTGATGCAGCGCCACGCGCCCACCTTCTGCTTCTGGCTGGGGCCCTGGCCCTTCGTCGTCATCACGGACCCGCGCGACTACGAGCACGTCATGAACAGCGCGCGCTTCAACGACAAGTCCACGTGGTACCCGCTGGCCCGGGTGGCCCTGGGCACCGGCCTCATCACCCTCAGCGGCAAGGTGTGGCGGCGCCACCGCCGGGCCATCGGGCCGTCCCTGCACCAGCACGTGCTCGTCCAGAACGTGGAGGTGAGTGGCTGCCTCGCGACGTCGCTGCTCCTCTTTGTCGGCTCGTGACTCTGTAGCCCCTCCCCGGCGGCAGGTGTTCCGGCGCAAGGCAATCGAACTCTCGCACATGATGACTCGAGCGGCGCGGTCGGCGCAGCCGGTGGACATCCTGGAGTACTGCAACATGGTGTCGATGGACTCGGTGTGCGAGACGATGCTGTCGGCCGACCTGTCCTCCGACGCCGCCGCGCTGGGCCGCTTCGTGGAGCAGACGACCAACGCGGCCCGCATGGTGACGTACCGCGTCTGCCACCCCTGGCTGCTGTGGGACTCGCTGTACGCCAGGACGTCGGCGGGCAGGGAGGCGGCGCGCATGGAGGCCGACACGGACACCTTCATCGACCACATCGTCAGCAAGTGGCGGCAGCACTCGGTGAGGCCCGACGCGACGCCCGAGGTGCACGATCAGGGCGTCGTTGCGCAGGAGCAGCCCGGTGCCAAAGGCGCCTGCCGCCCCCGGTCGCTGCTGGAGCACGCGCTGGCCACGCAGGGGCTGGCCGACCTGCTGACGGCCAGGGAGTGGCGCGAGGAGGCCAAGGCCATGGTGGTGGCCGGCCAGGGCACCGTGGCGCACTGCCTCAGCTTCGCCCTCCTCCTGCTCGCCATGCACCCGGAGGAGCAGCGCCGGCTGCAGCAAGTATGTCACAGGGCGGGTTCCAACTGGCGCCGCCTGTTCCACTGCCTGTTACTCACTTACCTATTTCAGGAGCTGGACGACGTGTTCGGCGCGGACCCGCAGCGCGCCGTCACGGAGCACGAGCTGCCGCACCTGCAGCGCATGGAGCGCGTCATCCTGGAGACGCTGCGCCTGTTCCCGCTCGTGCCCGTCTTCGGCCGGGACTGCGTGGAGGACACGGTGCTGCCGTCGGGGCCGCGCGTGCCGCGTGGCGCCCAGCTCTTCATGTTCAGCTTCCACACGCAACGCGACCCCGCCTGGTTCCCGGACCCGCTGCGCTTCGACCCCGACAGGTGCGGAAGGCCTGTGCCTGTGCTGACAGCATTGCCGATGAATTCGCTAATCACCCCTAACCGATTGGCTGCCCGCCGCAGGTTCCTGCCGGACCAAGTCCGCGGCCGGCCCCCGCTCAGCTTCGCGGCCTTCAGCGCGGGCCCGCGGTCGTGCATCGGCCAGCGCTACGCCATCATGTACCTCAAGACGGTGCTGAGCACGGTGCTGCGGCGCTACGAGGTGCACCGCGCGCCGGGCGACACCCGCACCGTGGCCGACCTGCCCGTCGAGATCGGCGTCATCCTCAGCCTGGACGGCGGCTTCCCCGTCACCGTGTCCGAGCGGGGAGAGTTCCCGCCGACGGCCCTTCCCGCGGCGTCTCGGCATCTCAACTAGTGGACAGAATTGGAAGAGAGAAGGAAAAAGAAAACAGGAAGTTTGAAACGCAATTTGTAGTCAGGTTAACGAGAATGACAAGAATTTTGTCATTACACTAGTAAAATATATTTCACACAAAGTTTAAAAAAAATAAATGCTTAAAAATTAGAAGAAAAAGCAGAGAAATTGGACAGTCTCGATAAAATATGGGACTACAAATTACATAAGTGGTGAGGCAGTACTAGCAACAGATTTATACCCAAACTTCTTAGAGCAGGGGCATGTCTTGAAAAGTTGTCAAGTCAATTTATTCCAGGAGTTTTAGGCCTCGGCCCTCGGCACCCTCGGCGTGCAAAGCGTGCAACGCGGAAACCGGAGACAACCTGGAACACGATGCACCGATGCACCTTGTCACTCCTCAACATGTGTCTAGGACATGCCCCTTTCGAGCATGCTGCTTTCGTCGTTTCACTTACCTGCACAATCCAAAATCGTTGAACACAACACCTGTGGCTTTACGACGACTCTCCCGCGCGCGAATTTGAAATTTGATCTTGAATCACAGCCTTTGGGCAAAGCTCAACTCGTAACAACAAACAACAACAAGCCCAAACATCAAAAACAACAGTCGACACGACACGGCACGGCACATGCTCGCTGTTTGTTGCTTGGTGATCACACTGCATTGAAGATGACGAAAATTAGAACACGGGTTAAAGGGAAGGGAAAACGATGGTTGAAAGGCCAGAGTTCTATCTCAAACCCAGAATCAAAGAAGTTTCGTGATGCTGCTCGGTCAAGATTCTTCCAGGAAAATTTAGGTAAGCCGAAAACCTAACCTTACCGCGTAACGTGGACTGGTCATTATAACTGATTATTACTGTTACTTCTACAAATCTTTGTCACATGAACCTTAATTCTACTTCTCCTGAACTGGTCTGGTTCATCAGTTTTCCATGACATCAAAATTACGCATTGTGTGACGTGTTAGACTAGCTGTCTGATTCAATGGATCTACTCTATTTTGCAGCGACTGAGAGCAAATTGACTTCTGATGCCCTGCGCAAACATGACGCCTTCATGGGAACAAAGCCCGAACCTTTGGAGGTGGATGGGGAAGAAAGTGAGACGGCTTACTCAGCATCAGGAAAGTCTTTTAAGACCTTCCAAACTTTTGCAAGCGATTGGAGCTCCTGTTCTAACGTTTCCTTTTCTAAGTAATATTCGCTCTGTTTTTAGTTAATTTTTACTTGATTCCATTGCTTTTTTTTTTTGTTAATTTTTGTGAACTTTTGCTCCTTTAGGTTTTTGAATCAATTCACTTCAAACTCAGCATTGCACAAAGAAATGCTCGCAGTTCTTGCTGCCATCACAGAGGTTATCAAAAGTAATGGTGGCTCAGAATCATCAACAGAGTACTTCGCTGCCTTGGTATTACCGTGTTACCTGCATTTGCCTTCAAAGTAATGAAATATGTCAAATTCAAAATTTTAAAGTTTTTCTCTGTTGTTAGATGACAAGCCTTGGTGTGAGTGAGTCTGAGGACTCTTTGGGTGCAGTTTTAACACTGCTCGGAATGGGCATTAAAAGCGTTCCTGAAAATGTACTAAAAAAGAAATTTTCAGAAGCGTCTAAAACTTTCATGGACCTCTTGATTCGCTTCGCTGAATCTGATAATCATGTTATACTACGATCCGTAAGTTCAAATTAGATTCACCATGTTAGAAACTGTTTCTGGTTGATAAGTATTTAATATAGGGCCTCTGCTTGTAGGTGATTGGATGCTTGAGTGTCCTCCTTCGCAGTCAAGAAGCAGTGGTTTGGAAAAACTCATCCACTGTTCAGGTGCTGGATTCCATCCTAGCTTTCACCACACATTCAAAGCCCAAGGTATGTGTACTTAACATGTCATGTTTTGTTGTTGATTTTTATTATTAGTATTTTTGTTCCTGCTTGGTGTGACTTTTCATTTATGTTTTTGGTAGATTCGTAAAGCAGCACATCATGCAGTTTGTGTCATTTTGAAGTCAGAGACTGATTCCTCCAAGAGTGATAGTCACCCAGCTGCACCTCATGTGGCTAAATTTTGTGTTAGATCCCTTGAAAATTCTGTTGGATCCGCGGCATCGCAGACTATCCTTCTACACACTCTAGTTCTTGTCAAAGAAACTATTTCAACCTTTCCTAAGCAGCATCTCAAAGTAAGTCTTAAATTGTGTCTGCATATTCAGGCTCTGAGTGGGCTAATCCTCATCTAAAACATTGCTGTTGTAGACTGTTGCAGAGACCGTCTTGAAAGTGATGACCTTGAACAATGTGTTGGTCAGCTCTTGTGGGATGCAGGCACTTCATTCTCTTTTTGTGTCTCGACCATCTGCCGTTATCCTGCCTGCAACTCTCAATGCACAACTTATTTCAGCTTTGTATGATTATCAACCTCCTGTGTCAGATGCGCAGCCAACTCTCGCATGGCTAGCAGTGATGCAAGAGGCCCACGTTAATCTGGGAAAGTGGGTACAATTTAATACTACAGTTTGTGCTTGGATCTCATTGTGCACACTGTTACTTGTCATCTGTCAATGGTCTTCTGGTGTAGTAATTAATTTTCTGTTCTCTTTGCAGACAAGATCTCTCTATGTGTTGTGCTCATTTACCAAAACTCTTCACCACAGTGTCTCAAATTTGGTTGTCGGACAAGCCAGATATTCTCAGCAATGCAACACATGCTCTTTCTGCTGTTATTAGTGACTGTCTTAAAGAAGCAGCTGCTCCAGCTGTTGTTGAGCGGTATTCCACAACCATATCAAAGGTCTTTAGTGTTCTGCAGGATGGTTTGAAATATCAATACCACAGTGCATGGAAACATGTAATTCACCTTCTAGCTGCCTTCTTTGAGGTAAATTGGGAAATAATCCATTAGTTTTGTCATTAAGGGGCTTCTTTCTTTTTTTTTATTTCATAGTTTAATAGTTTGATATGTAATTGTTTTCTCCATTCTGTTTTCCAGCATTGTGGTCCAACCTGTGAAAGCCTAGTCATCCCCTGCATTTCAGCTTTGGGTGAACTTCAAGACTCATACCAGTTCACTTGTGTTCATGAAGTAGACCATGCTCTTGGAAAGGCTGTTCAATTCATGGGCCCAAAGGCTGTCTTGAAAGCTATTCCTCTGCAGGTATGTTTCTTTATAGTGTCTGGTAATATTTGATTCTACTCTTAAAAAGTGAAAATTCTAATATAGTCCAACTTATATTGGCAAGGTTACTGGTGCAGAGGTAAACAGCCAAATTAAGCGTAGTTGGCTTCTCCCCATTCTCAGAGAATCAATACGCGATACACAATTGAGCTTCTTCGTAGAATACTTCCTTCCATTGGCAGGCGTCAGTTGGTATGTCATTGTGACTTTGCATTACTGAAACTTCCAAATTATTTTCTTTGTTTCGCTTGTTTTAGTATCTTGTCTTTTCATTTTGCAGGAAGACATCCAAGGATCTTGCAGCTCAAGGAAGGAAAGCAGAGTCAGTGGTGTATGAACTTTTCCAAGCTCAAGTTTGGGCTTTGCTACCCAGCTTCTGCAATCACGCCACTGATATTAAGGATTCTTTCAAGGTAAATTTTACCCTCGGGCCTTAAGGAAATAATATTACCCAAGGGAAGAATACTAACTTGATTTTTCTAAAACGTAATGTTTTCCTCTTGTACATTTAATTATTATTGATTGCTCTTGTTTGTTTTGTCCAGAGTCTTGCCAAAATTCTTGGTACCTTGATTACTGACCGCAAAGACTTGCGTCTCTCTGTAATGACTGCACTTCGGAGGCTGATTATTCACAGTCAAGAGGGCGAACCATCATCAAAAAAAGAGGAAGATTTGCGTGAACTGGGTCGGTTTGCCAAAAATTACTTGCCTATTCTGTTCAATCTGTACACCACTAAAACTAATGGCTCTGAAGAGGAGGGCCATCGCCTTTCTGCATTTGAAACAATCAAGGTTGTTCATTTTTTTCAGTTTTTTCTGCCTTATTTAAAGAGTGATTTATTTTTAAGTTGATAATTTATTGTTGTTTTTTTTTTTCAGGTTTACTTGTCAATAGCTGATCCAGTCTTGCAAAATGAGCTTTTTGTTAAAGCTTTCCAGAAGCTGAAAAGTGGTGTTGTTGACAAGTTTGTCAAAGAAAGTGTTATGGATCTGTTGAGGATTCTTGTTCCTTACCAGAGCTCTGAAAATATTTTAACATTGTACAGTCTTATTAAGGAGGGAATTGCTGATTCTAAGAATAGCCGTCTCCAAAAGAAATCTTACAGGTATGTTGACAGACTTGTTCACCAGTTGATGTTTGTTCCTAAAACCCTTGGCTAATACCATATTTATTTGCAGGCTGCTTGAAATTTTGTGTTCCTCTTCCTCAGAAACTTGTATTTCTTTCCAAAATGAAAATATTCAGGATGTTCAGAAGCTTCTGTTGCAGTCGTTATCATCATCAGCCACTAGCAGTCGTGGTGTATGTTTATCACAGCTTCTTTAAGCTACTTAAGATTAATGCCCTTGTTTAAATTGTAGGAGGTGCCCTTTCCAAGATCTGACATTTTCTTTCTCTTGTCTGTTTGTAGGCCCGATTACGTTGCTTGATTCACCTTGTACGAAGATTACCGGCCTCAAAATTCAACATTATTAAGCTGATTGTCCCTGAAGCTGTTCTATGTGTGAAAGACATTAATGAACGTTGTCGACAGGCTGCTTTTGCCCTCCTCCATGAACTAGGATTGACCATGTTTAGGTGGCAAGAGGAAGAGGTTGGCCCTGACAATGCTGTCACTGTGGAACAAGAGCACAAAGTAATGAAAGATTTCATGGCTTTGCTCCTAGCTGGTCTGGCAGGCACTGCACAACTTACTAGGTGCACACTTCTTGCTTTGGCTGATGTCACTCATCATTTCAAAGGTAGCTGTTTTATCATTTCAGAATTCTCTCTGATCTTATCTGATCTTTTCATATTAACTTGTTATACATGATACCATTCTTTTGGCAGCTAAATTCCCTATGGATCTCCTGGAATTACTGTTACAAAATGTTTGTGTCTTGGCAACTTCATCTAGTCGGGAAGTTGCTGGGGCTGCCGTAAGTTTCCTCAAACAGGTTGTTTATTCATTCCCTACAACAACTGTGGGTCCATTTGTTCCTACCATTGTAAGTTTCACGTGGTTTTATGTTAATTTAATTTATTTCCCCTGAGAATTATTTAAAATACCACCCCTTTTTTTCTTCTTTGTTCTTTTAGATGAAAGCAATTGTTACCATGACGGATGATTGTAAGAAACACTTCCGTCGAGAAACCCAACACATGCTTGATCGCATGATACGTAGATATGGCTGTGACGCTATTGAAAGACAAGTGCCTGGTAGTGATCAAATTATGTTGAAGAGGATTCGTAATCTGAGGAAACTCCATGCCAGGAAAGAACGTTTACGTGCAGAGAGGCTTAAAAATAAATTAGCGGTTGACGATAGTGAAGATGAGGACTTCACTATCAAAGCACGGGCCAAAACGTCAGTTCAATGAAGCTATTGTTTGTTATATGCAGTATCTAAATTTTAATCCTTTTAAAATTAATAGTGTTTCTGTTTCTTTTACTATAGCATTGAAGAAATTCTTGCTGAGAGTGATGATGAGCTCGATCTTGATCAAAATGAAGCCTCAAAGGGAGGGAAAAAGAAATCACAAGCTTGGATTAAGGAAGAACCAGGAGATATTATTGATCTTGCAGATTCTATGGCTGCAAGTAAAATAAGTGGTGTGTATTGTTCTCCTCATTGATTAAAAGCCACTTCAATATTTTGTAAAAAAAATAATTCTCAATTGTTTATTTTAAATTTTGTATTACAGCATCAAGGCCTAATGTAGCCACTGGATCAAATGCTGCTAAGCAGTCAAAGAAGGTCAAAGACCGCGGTTTTAAAACTGCTGAAGATGGGAGGCTTATCATTGATGACAAAGGTAGTGATGATGAGGAAACTGAAGGAGAACGTAAATTTAAATCAAGTCGAAGGATTCCAACTATCTCAGATTCAGAATCAGGTCAGTGCGGTTTTACTGAGAGCTCTCAATTTTTTTTTAGTTTTCTCTAAGTTTGTCTTTTGATTATTATATTATCCTTTCTCAATGTGCAGATGAGGACATGGATGCTGATGGTAATGACGATGGTGATGCTAAGAGCACCAAGAGTGGAGTCACTGCTAAAGGACGTAAACGTAAATTGAGTAATAGTGATGCTCGCAGTACCACAACTGCTGGTCCAAACGATAAGTATAAAAGTATGTTTGAGCAATAAAATATTTCAAGTTGTTTTTTTTTATTGTTTGTCTATTGTCTTACTAAATGTGCAATTTTGGCTTCAGCTGGTGGGTCTGGTATTCATAGACCCGTTGGGAAAGCCATGAGTGTAAAAAGTGGTGTTAGTGCTAAAACGGCCAAGAGTGGGAAATCTACCACTTCCACTGCCTATGGTGCTGAGTACCGCGCCAAGAAGGCCAGGGGTGATGTGAAGAAGGGAGGAGCTCCAGATCCATACGCATATGTACCATTAAACAGAGGATTATTAAATAAGAGGTAAAAGAATTATCTTTTATTGCTGTTATATTTATGGTAAGAATACATAATTTATTCACTAACAATTTTCTTTCAGGAAAAGACTGAAGCAGGAAGGACAATTCAAGGGTCTTGTCCGTGCGGCTCGCAAGGGGGCTGCTGCTGGCAGAGTGGCCAAGGTTCGAAAGACCCGAAAATAGTTTAAGTAGTGTTTATAGAATATGAATTGAATCAGTCATACCGATCAGACTCCATGAATAAAGCTTAAGACAGCAGGCTGTCTATATTTTCGTTGTATACAACACCCAATTTTGACAAGTCAGTTGGCTTTCATCTATTTTATTTGCATGTTGATCCGGCTTCAAACCTTGTTTCTCTCATTTGTTCTACAAGTCGTAGTATTTTTAAAATGTGTGATTTTGAGAGTGGTTGTTGAGCTATGATTGACTTAATAGCTCAACTTCTTCGATTGTGATGCTTATTATATCTGATTTGGATATTAATGTGAATCTAATTGTTCTTAGAATAATAAATCTGGATGTGATTGTCATATAGACTGTTTTGCATTTTATTTATTCCTACCTATAGTAACACGTTACATGAAAGCGCCTCTCTCGAGCTGATGATAAAAACACTTGACACCATCTATATTGCAAATTTTGAGGTGAGTGTTTGATTCACTCAAACAAAGCGCCCAACGTCGGACCTGCATGAGCAGCAGCTGATTGTTCTGATGCGCACAGCCGTCGGCTTACTCGACCGTCTTGTTGCAGAGGTTGAAGTTGGCGCCCGCGGGGATCGACCAAGAGGGTCTTGGGGGGCCGCTGCGCCCCGCGCCCCACTCCAGCAGCTTACAGGAGCCCAGCACGCTGGTTGGCGCGCGGCCCCGTCGCGGAGTGGCGCAGAGCGCACGGCGCAGGGCAGGCAACCCGCCGCGCTTTTCCGCCCGGGGTTACGGTTTGTGTTGCCCGCCCTGGCATTGCCGCACCGCGCCGCCGCCTAGCCTCGCGCCTCGCGACGCCAGCTGTTCGCCCGACGCCGCGCTACGCCGTGCTGCCGTGGGCCCGGGCTGCTTGGCTGGCCGCGCAGCGTAGCGACGCAGTGCTCCTCCACCCGCAACGCCGCAACCAGCCGCAACCCGCCCCGCTTGCCGCGACGCCCCGCCGAGGACGACGCCTGGCGGCCGCCGCACCGACGCTGCACCGTACCGCGCCGCACCGCGCCGCTGCAGCGACGTCGTCGTCGGACGCGGACTACGCGGACTTGGAGGACGCCCCAGCAAGTCGGTGGAGTGCCAAGTGCGCCTGGCTGGGCATTTGAGTGATCCGGCGATCTCCTGTCGCCTCCGCTCTTGTCAGGTTCGTGTGCCGCTTTGCCTTCCCCAGCCTTCCCTCGCCGCTGGCTCTGGCGGGCGCGGGCCTGAGCCGACTTAGCCCTCGCCGCGCCAGTGCCTTATTGATTAATTCTGCAACGGTTTTGCGTTGATTTTACCGCCAATCCGAACCCCCCGCGCTTACCAGTGGGTCGGGGTAGGTCCTTTTTCGCGGTTTTGGCCTTTGAAGCGGAATGACATTTTGGCCGCGGCCGTTAAAGGCCGCTCGCCTCAAATGTAAACAAGATATTTCGCTCCCCCGTGAGCTCCTGTTTTACTGCAAATTTGAAGCTAAATGCTATTTCGCTTTAAAACTAATGGATTTTATTGCTTTATGGAATGAAGCACTGAGTCTGTACTGTGGGTTGTTCAAATGTGGAGTTGTGCCTTCTAGATATTTTTTTGAATTAAAATTAATGAGACACGGTTCTTGCTAATTACGCGTTTATGCCCGTGAACTTTTAGTTTTTGCGCTCTATTACGATCGCTTGTAATTTTGCACTCATTATGTACAGTGTTTTTTTTACACAAAATCTTTTTAGGATGTGTGTTTGTTTCCATAATTATAAATATTCTCCTATTTTTTTAGATGGGAATTTCTGGGCCATCTGCAAACCATTTGAGACGGAGTACCCTCCCGACAGGAATTCTTTTGTACTTAGCACTGGTGAGTGTTTAGCTGTTTCTCTCTCTCTCTCTCTCTCTAACCCCCGCGCTGCAGCTCGCGGCTCGCGGGCTTCCATTTGTATCGGTTTTTGTCCCTGCTGCCGGCCGCGCTGTCCGCCCGCTCGTCCGCCGACGGCCTTTTGTTCCGCCCCGCCCCCGCTTGATGAATGAATGTTGCGCGACATGCTGCCTTCCTCGGGGGCCTGGCGAAGCGCTCGCCCGATTGAGCCTAGATGCGATGCTGGTTGCTTGCTAGCGTTGCTAGCCACGCCACTGGTCCAGGCTGGTCGCAGCGCCCGGCCGGTTGTTGCGCTTCTCAGTGTAGTGCCCCTGTATGATTAGTCCCGGAAAGTGTCTCGGGGTCCCGGCCGGGGCCGCGCGGGTAGGGGGAAGGAGGTGGGGTCGGGAGGTCCTGGTCCCCACTACTGGACAGCTCTGTCTGGCTCGTCCGACTACCGCGTCCCGAAATAGCCTCGCCTCGTGTTGTTGTGGGTGGGACTGGACTGGCTGGTGGGACGGCCGGGCCGTCGGCGTGGTGCAGGCCAAGGGCCCCGGGGCCGCCCCGCCAGCCCCGCCTTGTCCAGGGCACACCTCGCTCTGGGTGACGATGACGAAGCCGAGGGTGTCGACTCGACGGCCCGCCCCCTCGCCGGGACGCAGACCGCGCAATGAATTGGCTCTGATTGCTCGGCATTGCTTGGCTGGAAACGGAAAGTGTCTCTCTGTCTGTCTCTCTCGCACCCCTGCTGCCGGGCGCGCCATGAGTGCGAGGGACACGGCGGACCGAGCCTGCTGGAGGGCTCTGAAATTAGTGCGTGCGTGACGCGGGGCGTGCAGTTGGCTCTGCGGCTGCTATTTGTGTCCAGCATGTAGGTCAACTGTTGGCGTGCGTGCGGGGCAGTGCTGCTCGACCTAGCCCTCGACCAGGGCGGGATGTATCGCGCCGCGCCGCCCCGCGCTGTGCTGTCCGTCTCAATGGAGTGCATGTGGGCACGCGACGCCGCGACGCCGGGCGGGGCGGAGGCCGGCCGCAGCGAGACGCCGCGCCCCGCACGCCCGTGGGGCCGTGAGGGTCCTGGGGGTGGTCCTGGCGGCCCCGGCGGCTGGGAGGGCGTGGAGGGTGGCGGGAGGAGCGAGTAGGGTAGGTCGGTGGCGGCGGGACGCGGGGCGGCACGCTGCGCACGCGTAGCGCGTAGCGCCGTCCTTGTCGCGCGCACGCCTCCGCCAGCCTGGCGGCGTCGTGTTGTTGTCGCGCGCTCTCTCGCTCCCGTTGCGCAGTGCGTCGCGGCCTGACACGGCGTGACCCCTACCCGGTGTGAGTGACCCCCCGCCCCCCTCCCGAAAGGGCTCCGCTGCTCTCGCCGCTCTCGCTACGCCGTTCGCTTAGGGCCGAGCGCCGAGCAGCGGCAGGCGGGCGGGCTGGGGCGGACAGGGGCCCCTGGGGGGCTGGGCTCCTCTCTCGCGAAACGGCGACCGGCGCTGCCTCGGCGCTCCCTGTCCGTATGGATGCTTTGTTCGGGCCGCCCGTGCACCTGCCCCGTTGGCCGCCTCTGGCCGCCCTCACACGGCCCTTGGCCCTTGCCTACCCTGCTGGAGCCGTAACGCCCTACGAGAGTAAGAAAGGCGGAGCCGTGAGAGCGACTCGGAATCAGTCTGCAGGTATTCATCTCGAAACGCGGCCTGCCGCCCCGCGCGACCCGCAGACAGACTCGCCCTGTCGGCACGGCCCGCCCCCCGTCTCGGCCCTCTCCGCGGCCCGCGCCCCGGGCATGCTCCCCCCGTGCGGCATGCAATCGATTCTTTCCAGAAAGGAGCGACTCGGTGACTCTAGATGACGTGGATGGAAGCTCCGTTTGGTCCTCCCGTACCGCGCCCCGCCCCGCCCCGCCGCGACCGTTCCGGCCTGGCAAGCAGGGCCTGCAGGGGGCCGCTGGGGCACGACGGCGGGCACGGCCCCTGGGCGCACTGACCTCCGCGTCGGGGCAACGCCGACCAGGCGGGGCGCTAATGGTTCGAGTGTGTGTGTGTGCAAGGGTGTGGGTGAAAGTAGCCTGGGCGGACGTTTACGAATCTCTTCCGCTTTGTCTCCATGCCTCCGGTGGTGCTGCGTGCGGTGCTGTAGTGACGCGTTGCGCTCCCCGCCGGTGGAGGTGGACCAAGGCCAGGCGGCGGCGTCGGGCCCGGGGCTGTACCGGGGCTGTACTGGGGCTGTACTGGGGCTGTACTGGGGCTCGGTGGGGGCGCCGTCCATTCATCGATATCCGCATGCAATTTGAATGGGCCCCCGCAGGCCGGGGGCGCTCGGGGCGTTCGACCTGGACGTGGCCGTCGTGGACGACGACGGTGACCTGGCGGCCGCGGCGGCCTCGGGTATTGTTGGCCGCGGTGTGCATGATGCACGGGGTGGGCGGCCCGTCGCGGCCCGATGGGCCCGGAAGGAAGCCAGGGGCGAAGAGGGGTCGATGAGCGGGGCGTCTAAGGTCAAGGGTCATCGGAGGCCTAGGCCCTTGTTCGGCCTGCCGGGCCTGCCGATCTGGAACGCGACGCCCACCGCCTGCCTGCATATCTAAGGAGCGATGATGAAAAGTCAACAGGCACGCTAGAGTGGGACACGGTGTTGTACTGCAGCAGCAGGACGACGAGGGCGCGCTTGCCGCCGTGAGGCTTCTGGAGCCTCGGCTCGCCGTGGCAGTGGCATTGCAGTCGCCGCCGTCAAGGTCGCCGCCGTCGTGGTGCCGGTTCACCTGCAGACCGATTCCGAGAGTCGTTTTCGTCGCTCTGTCTCGCTCGCACTCATGGCGCGTCCGCTACGGAATGAGGCCGCTGCTCGTGCATGCCGCCGCGGCGTGGTGCTCGCGGTCCAATGCGCCAAGCCGCGCTTTAGCAGTGCCGAATCTGGGGGATTTCCACAGCGTCGCGGCGTGGCGGGGCGGGGCGCGGCGTGGCGTGGCGTACGGAGAGCCGCCCGGGCCTCGTCGCCTCGTTCGTCGCTGCTGAAAGCAGTCGCGCGACGCCTGCCCGGGTGTCACGTCTTGCAGTGCACGCTGCAGCGGCCAGGTGCCAGGTACGTCAACGTCGGCCGAACTCAAACTGGGGTGCCGCTTTCCCCATGTGAAGGACAGCTCTCCCTGTTTTGAGAAACCCGTTCCGGGGCTCCTGCTCCGTCAGGCTGCCGCTCTGGTGCGCGCCTGTGGTGGAGAGGGCAGGCAGCCCTGCGCAGCGCCCGCGTCTTGCGGGAGTGCATAGCCTTCGCATCACAGGGGCGCGCCGTTCCGCCTCGCCGCGCGCGGAGAGTGGAGTGGTGGGTTTGGCCCGCCCCCTGCCGCCCCCTGCCGCCCCCTGCCGCCCCCCAGTCGCCACGTCGCGGCGTCCACGGCCCAGGGCGGCATGCGCTGAATGGGGGGCCCCGATAGGGGTGCTGGTCGGGCCGGGCCGGGCCGGGCCGTGTCCAAAGTTATGAATGAAAGCAATTCGACGCGAGAAATGGGGCGGCGGCACGCACGCGGCGCGCGGTACGCGGCAGCGTGCGGGAGATTGGCCAGGCGGTCGAGCCGAAGGAAGAAAATCGTTGAAAGTGCCTCTCGGTTCGAAATTCGCTCGTTTACCTCTTGCTCGGATTTTCCCTTTGAATCCCGCCCTTTCTCTGGCCATCGCGAAGTCTGCCTTCTTCACTCGCCCCTCGGCGCGAAGACGCGATGCAACCAAGTGCGGCGATGACTCCATCGAGCAGCAGCGCCTCGATGGTCTCGCCCGTGCTCGCCGGTGCTCATGCACTGCCAGCCCCTGTGCAGCTCGGCGCGGCGCGAGTCTGGAGTGGAGCACACTGGAACACCCCCCGGGGCCCCCCTTGCGCCCCTCCACGGCCGCGGAGGCACTGGGATGGGGCTCCCTCGGCCCCCCCGCAGGGCGCGCGGGGAAGGGGCGGGGGTGGGGGTGCCCAGGTCAGGGACCGGACGGTCGATCCTGCCAGTGACGTCAGAACCGGAATCTTCCCCCGTCCACCCCCAATCCAGGGGTACCAACGGTACCACTGTGCGGCCGAGGCTTAGTTTGTCCTCCTTGCTCGAGAAACCCCGAGACAACAGACTTGTTTGTTTGCTCGGTTTCATATCTTTTTCTCGGCTGTGCCGCTTTGCCACCTGAGTGACCGAGCGGCTGTCGCGGCTGGTCGCGGAGGGTGAAGGTGATTTGCACGGCGAGATGCCGCCGCGCTGTCAGGCCGTCAGCCTGTCGCGGTGCGGCCGCCGCGTTTGCCGAGCGCTTTATTATTTATTTGTTGTCGCTGCCCGCGCCGTGTGCCGCGCGCTGTGCACATGTCGGAGCGGTGTTGTTGCGACGTGTGCTGTGTGGCCCGCACCGACAAGGTCACCGCTAGCTTCAATTTAACGACACACTCTTTTCGAGAATTTTTAGTTTACTGTGTTTGTCACCAGTAGTTTTGCAGGAATTTCACAGAAATTCATGGGACTCTTTACACATAAAAAATCATTCGGATTCAGCGTTCAACTCCATCCCAGCGCCACCGCTTTTAAAACATGCTCACTTATTTTTAATTTTTAATGCACCGAGTTTGAGTGCGCTTGGTGATGTGGTACAGTGCGGGTTTGGCTTCTGTCTCCCTTCCACCTGTACTGCGTCTCTCTCCCTCTCACTCACTCGCTCAACCACTCGTGGGCGTTACGTAAAATGAAGATGGCGGTGATTTTGCCGGGCAGCCCGGCCGGCTGCAAGCACGGCGCAGCAGCCGGTTCCGGCACTTAAAACGTCCTCCGTCTCTGCGACGCAAATGAGTGCCGTGTTGATGCCCCCCTCCCCCTCCCCCTCCCCGCCCCGCACCCAGATGCTCGTGTATGCCGGACGGACGTCTGTATCGATCACCAGCCCTTTTCCGCGCGGGTGGGGGTTCCCAGTTCCCAGTTGCCAGTTCCCCGGGGACGCGACGCTCCGGCTCTGCTGCCTTCGCCGAGGAGGCGAAGCAAGGCGAAGCGAGTGAATGACACTTCTTTTCTTTCGCCGTGCGGTGCAGGGGGCGGGCCGGGTGCGAGACCAGTCTCTCCGAGTCTCTCGCAATCGGCAGCGCGTCAGGGGGAGAGCGAGACTCATCGTCGTTCCCCAAGACGAAGTAGGAATCAGTTGATTCCAATCATCGCGAACGACGCTCCACGATTTTAATTTCTGTAGGGAAGTGGCATGCTTAGGAGCTTTCCCGCGACCGCGGTCCTCCTGGACTCAAAGCTGTGGTGAAGGCACCTTGTGCTGCTATACTTGAAGACACATTGGTGCTGTGTTGGTTAATGATACCGAAGCCGTACCCCGCCCCGCGCTGCAAGCTCCGCGTTAAGGAAGTGTGGCGTGCTGGGGGCAACGGCCCTGCGCGCCCCCCGCCTGCCCCCGCCTGCCCCCGCCTGCCCCGCCCGCCCCGCCTGCCCCCGCCCCTCGCCGAGCGCTGGCCGCGCGGCGCGCAGAACCACGACCACCCCCGAGGGCGCTGAGAGTGTGCCCGCGCTGCACCCCTCCTCCTCGGGCGGGGCGTGCGTGTGTGGGGCGCCACGCACCGCAGCAGCACCTCAAAGTGGCCGTCATCTCGTTGCCCCGCGTGCCCCTGCCATCTGCCCGTCGCGGGCCGGCTCCAATGAGCCTGGCAGAAAACACAAGACTGCGTGACGGGGTGCGTCGAGGCCGGCGGCCGGCGCGGAGGCCCGCCGTGTTGTGCCGGCTGCTGCGCCGCGTCGCCCGTGACGCGCCGCACCGCGTCGCGCGGTGGGCGGGTCTCTGACCCTAGCCGAGCGTGGAGCGGAGCGCGGAGCCGAGCGCAGGCGAACGGTGCGATGGCAGGACGCGGCGCAGCGCAGCGCCCGGCAGCGCGGCAACCCATTCTACTGGACCGTCTAACCGTGCGCCGCTCGGTGCGGCGTGCGAGGCCCTGGGGCACAGCGCACGCAGCGGCCGTGAATCCCTCACCCCTCTGCTTCCACCCTCCATGGAGGGTAGTGCACTACTCGACTTGGCAGGGCGCGGTGCACAGCCTTTCGAACGTTAAGAGTGCATCTCCCCATGTGAGTTTGCGATCGTGGATTGCCGTCGGCAAGGAAGGGTTGATCCCTGACCCTGCTTGTCCGCCCTGGCGGCCCTGGCGGTCCTTCGTACTGATGTCGGGACGTGCTGCCGCCGCCGCCGCGTCGAAGGGCCACCACGCCGCCGATAAGGGTGTGATGGCTTTCTCGGAGACCGGAGGGCCCCGCCTGGCTGCCTGGTCCCCGCTGGTCCCCCTGGCTGTACTCGGTCTGCTCGCCGCAGGGCTTTATGGCGGGGCTGCCAGGCTGCGCGACGGTCGTTACCCCATCACGGCCACGCCAGGCCATGCCAGTCACCCCGCAGGACAGCGCCGCGCCGCCGTCGACGTCGACGCCGAACTCCCCCGAACGAACAGTGCGCCTGTGTGTTAAGGCTTGAGCCGCAGCAGCGCGCAGCGTTCGGTGTCGATTCCGAAACGTGGTTTCTCCGCGTCGCGCTGTCTCTCTCGCACTCGTGGGCCGGCCCGGCCGCGGCCCGGCGGCCCGTTGGGGTGCGAGAGAGACAGGACGACGCCCTGCCGCTGCTGTTCACGTCCTGGCGTGAATCGCCGCCCTCCATCAAAGTCAGCGCGGAGGAGCAAGGAGCGATGGGGGCCCCTGGGGCATGGGGGCCCCTGGGGCATGGGGGCCCCTGGGGCCAGTCTCGGGGGCGTCCGGCGGGGTCCTGTGGGGCCAGTGGACTGATTCCGAGTGGACGTCCCGCGTGGGTGCGAGAGAGACGGACCGACGGGGACCTCAACCACCTCCACCCTGTCGTTAGGCAGCCGCCCCCGAGTCTGCCGGCGATGCCACTCCACTGCAAGTCCACTTGTTGCGTGACGTAAACACGTCATCCCCGATTGCGCCGCTGTCATGCATGTGCACCTTGTCCGACTCGAGGACCGCGTCTCGCTTCCCTCTTTTTGCCGGCGAGTCCCGCGCAGCGTGTGTTTGCGCAAGACAAAGCTCGTCCGAGGGCTTCCGATTGGATCCCAAGTTCGAGATCGACCCAGTGTATCGACACGACTCGGCGGAGGGGAGTCCGCTCTATTCTGGCATGGGCACGCCACTTTGCGGAGGGAGGCAGCCTTTTCTGGTCTAGTGGCGCGACCTGCGGAGTCGTTTTCTTCGCTCTGCCTCTCTCGCACTCATGGGGCGTCACTTGTGGGTGCGAGAGAGACAGAGCAGCGCAGGTGACTCTCGGAATCAGTGTGCCGGCATCCCCACGGTGTGGATTTTCTATCCAGACGACGAGTGAAAGAGCGTCTCTTTTGTGTCGGACGACGCTCCGCGCTCCGCCCCGCGCCGCCCCGTTACGTCGCCCGACCGAGAGGCAGCCGAGGTGGCACGAGCCGATAAGCTGACCCTCGCCGCGGCGCCCTCCATCTCTCTCGCACCATTCCGAGACGCGGAGGGCAGTGCGAGGGAGACAGAGCGAAGCGCAGTAGCAGCAATAAGCGGCTATAAGCAGCCAGCAATAAGGTGCCGCCCTCGCGTCACGTCTGCAAACCGCCCTTGCCGCGCCGCCCGCTCGGTTCGATGCCCTTTAATCCGCGCAGAGCAGGCCGGGTTAGAATTGGAGCGCCTACTTCGGCCGCGGAGATAAGATAAGCCTTGTCTTTGTTTTTGTTGATGTTGCTTGTCGTGGCAAGTCCGCGGTGTTATCAAGTCGCGTTGTGATTATAAAGGGAGGAGGCTGGGTTTACTTTGTCGGCATTGCGTGGCTGACTTTTTGACCCTTTTTACACTGTGCCAACCGCGCCTGATGGATAGGCAAAAGGGCCGTGGAGATGCGACCGCGGCCTCGGCCCCGCACTCGTGTTTGCCAGTGTAGGCGCCTGCATGGGCCGCGGGCCTGTGTGGCCTGTGTGGCCGCCACACTGTGGAGGCCCGTGCTTGTGCGGCGCCCGGCCTGGCTGCCTGGTCGATGTGCACAGCAAATGGACTCCAAGCAAACAGCTGTGCAGTGCTGTGCGCGGTGCGCGGCACGCATTGCACCTGTGTCTCCGTGTGTCTCCCTCGCCTCGCGCGCCGCGTACCGACGGGTAGCCACGCGTCACGCGGCGCACGACTGCGCGGCTATCTGTCCGAACACGACACGTGATCCCGTCGATACACTGTCAGTTTCCCCGGCCTCTCCGCGCCGCACAGAAGACTCTGCACTAGCAGTGTGGCGATCGGAATCGGGGGTTCGGATGGCAGTAATTGGACTTGGGCGGTCCGCCGGTGTGGCCGAGGCCCTGCTTGGCCGTGCTGCGGTGCCTCGCGGCCCCGCGGCCGGCAGCTACACTGTGGTGTAGCGCGGCTGAAATCAATACAGGTGGAGCGGCCCGGAACAAGGGGGATGGATCGCCCTTCGTCCTTGGCCCTGCTTTCACTGCCCCGCCGCGCCGGCTCATTCCGCCTCGCTTGCACTCAAGGGCCGCTCCACGCGGGTGCGAGAGAGACAGCGCGGCCATCGCTGGGGCCCAGGGGGCCCTACCGGGGCTGCACTGGCTCGATTCGTCCATCCGCCTGGCTGCCTGCCTGGGTGGCTTCATTTTCCGGGCCGCGAAGTACGTGTCGTGTGAGCCGCCGTGCCGCCGCGCAGTCTGTCTCTCTCGCTCTCGGGGCGGGACCTAGGGGTGCGAGAGAGACGGCGCTGCCTGCTGGAGGCGGCCGAGGGCGTGACGCTGGCAGGGTGATGGATGAGGGCGCTGTGGTGTGCCGACACACGCGCCGACGGCATGGCGACCTCCCCGACGACGACGACGCCGAAGTGGAAGCCGAGGCGACGCGACGCGCTCGTGGCTGCGGCGGCTCAGCGGGCTGGAACGCCGTGGAGGTAGGCAGCCATGGAGTTCCCGCGCACGCGTGCAGGAGGGTTGCCTACGCGCCATCACCATTACCATTAAGGGCTGGCGGCCCGTCTCGTCGCGTCCCTGTCTGCGTGTATCCCCTCCCTCGCCCCGCCCCGCTTTATCACTTGTTTGCCTTCGTGTTGAAGGTTCAAGGGCGTGGGGTTCCCTTTTCCTGAGAGGAGTGGTGCTCCTCTCTGATGCCAACACTGATTCGTCCGGTGCCCGAGTTAACCTCTTCTCCTCTTTTCTGTTCCAGACCTTGGAGACGCGGTCCGACAGGGCGCTACAGATTCACCCCACGTAGGTGCGTATCGTCGTGTCGGCGTTGTGAGTGGGGGTCTCGTTGTCACAGACGGGCAGGGAGTCATCGGAGCTGCTTGCCCGTCGTCTGGGTGCAGCGTGGGGCTCGGGGTGGGGGCGGAGTGGGGGACCGGGGACCGGGACTGAGTCATCTTCTCTCTCCGCCGGGCGCCGGCAGCGCCGGCAGGTAGTACAGCTTGTTTTTCCCGGTCGTGGGTGCGAGACGGCCCGGCGGCGTGGCGAGCGCGCAGCGTAGTACGGCGGCACGCCGCAAGGCACGCCGCAAGGCACGCCGACACGCCGGTTCGGTGTTTTGCCGCGCGGCCGTTGACATGCCCGGCCGGCATGGCCCGGCACCGTGCACCGTGCACCGCGACCTCGTCGGGTCCGCGTCGCCGGGTCCGCGTCGCCGTGCCGCCGTCGCATCGCTCTCTTCCCAGTGGCACCTACCCGGTGGCACACACCTCGACGCCGCGAGCGCTGCAGTCGCACGGAACACGGAACTGACAGCCTGGTGCGCGCTGCGCCTCTCTGGGCTGCGCCACTCTGGGCTGCGCCACTGCCTGCACTCGCGGTGGCCGCTCGCTCGGCCCGCACGCCCGCTGCGTGCCTGCACTGTGCGATGCAGTGTGTGCATAATGCAGTGGGGACGTGAGGCGACAGCAGCGACTCCAGTCGGGAGGGTCACGACCACCATGGCTGGATCACGAGTGCACCACGATGACCATGGACAGACCATTGTGAGCCGCGGTGAAATTTGACCATCGACTGGCCGTCGTGACCCTGGATGCAGCACACTGGTTCCGAGAGTCGTTTCCGTCGCTCTGTCTCTCTCGCACTCGTGGGGCGTCCTGTGTGGGTGCGAGAGAGACAAAGCGACGAGAACGACTCTCGGACGGTCTACAGCATGACCATTTGGAGGGGGCGTGACCATGGCGCCAATCGCGCAGCATCACGCTCTTGGCGCCGGACTCGCGAGGCACGCCGTGCATGGGCGGGGCGGGGCGGGGCGGGGCGGGGCGGGGCGGGGCTCGCGGCTCGTCTGCTTGCGGCGATTGGCACGCGCGGGAAGGCAGAAGGAGCATCGGAAACCGGTAGCAGCTGGTATATGCCCGATAAGTTGGATGGTTGGTGTGCGGGCGGCGCGTGCCTGGGCGTGCCGGCGCGGTCCGCGGCCCGGGGCGGGGGCCCCTCGAGGTGCCCGCCTGCTGCACCGCCAGCGGGGCCCCGCCAGCCCCGCCACGCGCTGCCCGCCATCAAGGGCCCAGCCCTTAACGACGTCCCCCTCCACTCCGTGTTTGTTTGCCCCGGCGCGCCCTCGCGGCACTTAGCTGTTGGGTAGGCTGCCACACTGCTACCGCGCTACCGCTGCGTGCGGCCCGGACAATCACCTTGTTTTGATAAGGTTGACCCGCGCCTGGAATTTTTTTGCGAGCTTGGCATTCTCTGCGGCGCGGCCGATGCGGATGTGGCGGTGACTGGCGGTGACTCGACAGGGCTCGCCCGGCGCGCTCTGGTGCGTAATTTGGTTTGCCTGGCCCCGCCTGGCCCCACCCGGCCCTGCGCAGGTGGGTGACCCTGGAGGCCTGGAGGCTCGCCTGGAGGCCTGGAGGTTGACCTTGGGTCGGACGCCTCAGCCTGCCTCCGCGGCCCTCACTGTGAAGTGGAAGGTCGCGCCGGCTCGTGCGCCGACGTACGGTACGCCCCCGAACATAAACAAAAACAACGTTGGAGTCGAGGAGAAGCAGTCTCGATCTATGACTGTGGTGTTTAAGTCGCGGCGCACGCAGCCCTCCGCACACAGTTCTATTTACGGGCTTGGGGGCGGCGCTTTTATTTTGGTGTTCGCTCGCGTCGGCAACGCGTTGAGAGTCTCGGCCAGGCTCGGCCAGGCCCCCATTCCTGGAGGCGGAGCGGGCGCGCCGAAGGAGAGAGGAAGAGAGGAGTGTGTCGCCGTAAAGCTCGTCCCGAACGGGTGTCCCGAACGGTTACCAAACCGTCTCCGCTGAGGTTTATCTCGGGTCTCCCATCGCGCTGCGTCCGCGGTTCGCGCTGCTGCGTCGCGCCGCTCAGTTTATGAGTAAAAACGTCTTGTGTATCGTTCCTTCGCGCCGCGGAGGGGGGGGGGGCTGGGTTTGTGTGCTCAGCGTTGTGTGGTCAGCCGTTCGCACGGCGCGGCGTGGGGAAGTGGGGAACCTCGATCGGCTTAGGGGGTCATCCGTGAGTGGCTTCCGTGCGGACTGTCGAGGCATTCCACGGCGAGGTGCATGCCGACCGGAAGTGCATCAGTGGAGCACCTCGAAGTCGGCTGTCTCGCAACAGGTGGGCAGGCAGGCACCAGGACGCCGGCAAGGGGGAGGGGAAGGGAAGGCCTTCCCTGGAAGATTGTCTCTACGAGGAATGTGGTTTGGATCGGTTGTTGTGGCCCGAACGTCTGATAAGCTTGGCGGGGCGGGCGGGGCGGGGCGGGGCGGGGCGCGGTGGCAGCAGGTCTCATCGGGGCGCCGCGCGGGCGAGCGGCAAGGCGGCAAGGCGGACGCGGTACCGCCGCGGCGAGGCGTGCTCGCCGCTACGCGCTACGCTGCTCGGCGTGGCGGCCTGGCGGCCTGGCGCGGCCGGCAGTCGGTGTCGGTGCGTGTTGGTGGCCGCCTTGTGCTGCCTTGTGCTCGCTCGGTCGTACGCGGCGCGGCGACGCAGCGACGCAAGACGCGCGTGTGACGTACAGTCGGTGCAGCGCGGTGCAGTGCAGTGCAACTGGTGCGGCGCTCTGGCGCTCAGCACAGCGAGGTGCCGGGGAAGGTCACTGTGAAGACAGCCAAGTGCGCGGTGCAGTACGGCGGCCCGCCTTGCCGCCGAGCCAGTCCGCGCTCGGCGCCCACCAGAGAGGCCGTGCCTGTGACCGTGCCCGCGAGCCCCCGCCGGCGCACGGCGCCGCACGCTGGCGCCCAGGGTGGTCGCCGCAGGTCGCCGTCAACCGACTCCGAGGCCCGGCGCCCTGGCAGGGCCGTCCTCGCCTACGCCCGGGGCACAATGTCCATTCGGCGCAGAGTACGTCGCGCTGCCAAAGTGGAGAGCTTATCCGCGTGGAAGAGACGGCCTGCGTCGCTGCTCGGCCGTGCTCAGGCAGACGAGTGCCGGGTGCTGCCGGCTTGGCCGGGTGTGCGAGCAGCGCTAGCAGTCGCGAAGCTGTATGCCTCTTGAACTTGCGGCAAAAGGAAACGAGCTCCCTGTGTCCTGGGCATTCCCTGTCATGAGACGCAAGCTAGCAACACGGTGCCGGCAGCCGGCAACGCCTTGGCTTTTGCTGGGCACCTGGTCGTTTGCCGCCCCGCCCGCACGGGCACGGACACCGCGCACGGATTGCCAGTGTGCCCGTCCTCCGCCCCGGGGAGGGGATGCAATGCACCGGCCGGGTCCCGAACCGGGCGCGACGGGGCACTATGGGCGACCACGTGGTTTCCTACGGTCCGCCAGAGGCAGCCAAAGAGCTGGAAAGAGCCAAAGCGCACTGCGCGGCGGCCCTCGGCCCTCGTGCCTGCCGGGGCGGGGGGAGAGGAGGGGGCACCGGTGCGGCGCCCCCTCTGCTTGTTTACGCCGTGCCCGCCATGCCGCGAATGGACTGGAGGGGGCCGGGTAGGGGTTGGTGAGTTGATTGACTCGTCGACATAAACACACTGGAGGGATCAAAGTAATTTTTAGGGGGAAAGGAACCAGTCTCTTCCACTTAGTAATTGGTCATTCCATTGGGGAATGAGATGATTATGGATAAGCTCTTCTACTACTATCAGTCATTCAATATTAATCACGGAACTAGTAAATGGGATCAGTGTCCATTTGGTGTAGTTTGGACGGCCTTGCCACAAGTTTCCAGGTAATTGGAAGAAGCTAGCATCATTGTTTGTGTCCTGGGGTCAGGAAAGGTTTTTACCGAAGAATTTGTTTCTTGTTTCACACTTAAATGACCTTGCTCTGTTGATTGTTTCAGATTTGGGGAGGTAATGGGTAATAATGGATAATGAACAACCTCACCAGGAGCTGGTGAAGTGCGTGGTGGTTGGCGATACTGCTGTGGGTAAAACAAGACTCATTTGTGCCCGAGCTTGCAATAAGCAAGTGTCACTCTCCCAACTTCTCACCACGCATGTTCCAACTGTTTGGGCTATTGACCAATACCGCATTTACAAAGATGTAAGTTGTTTTCAGAGATGTCATTATTCATTCCATATATATGTAAATTATGTTTGCCAATTTTTTCTAACTATCTCATTTGTAATTTTTTTAAGGTCCTTGAGAGGTCATGGGAGGTGGTTGATGGTGTCAATGTATCCCTCCGCCTTTGGGACACCTTTGGGGATCATGAAAAAGATAGAAGATTTGCTTATGGCAGGTATGGCATAACTTGGTTCCAAAATTTGAATCACAGCATCACATTGCATGCACCCTGTGATTCTCATCTGACTGTTTCATCCCTTCTTAGGTCAGACGTGGTTCTGCTTTGCTTTTCTGTGACATCACCCGTGTCACTCAGAAATTGTAAAGCTATGTGGTATCCAGAAATCAGGAGATTCTGTCCCCAAACACCTGTCCTGTTAGTTGGCTGTAAGAATGATTTGCGATACATGTATCAAGATGAAGCATACCTCAGTATCTTTAGAGAAAATGGTTCATTTCTCAGGTAGTTGTTGTTTTTAAAATACTTTCAATTAATTTTTAACTTTACAAGAGAAATGTCTAATTGCTGAAACCCCATGTTTATTTTTTAGGGCTACAAGAAAAAGCGATTTAGTTATGCCTGACCAAGCAAGAGCCATAGCTCGTGAGCTTGGGGTACATTATTATGAAACAAGTGTTTTATCATATTATGGAGTGAATGAAGTGTTTGAGAATGCCATTCGGTCAGCTCTTATGGCTAGAAGACAGCAGAGGTTCTGGATGACAAACTTGAAAAAGGTGCAGAGGCCTCTTCTTCAGGTCGGTTTCATAGGCATAGCTTTAACTTTGCTTTTGTGTTACATGACTGACTCACTTTACCTTACTGAAACTTTTCCCTCTACAGGCCCCTTTCAAACCTCCAAAACCACCTGTACCAGAGATCCATATCTCACCCAGTAGCTATGATAACCATATGAGGGAAATGTGGATTCAGCAGGCACACACTGATGTAATATTTGTTGCTGGGTCTGTTGGCTTCACTGCACACCGGTTCATGTTGGCGTCGGCATCACCTCTTTTGCATCGAATCCTAATGACTGACTTTAGCAATGAACTTAACACGCGAAGTTCAAGTGAATCATCAATGGTAAATACAATATGTTTTCAAATAGGTTTCTTCTACCTGCATTCAAAAGAAATAAGTGCTGTAGATTAAAGCCAAATGTTTAAATTCTTTGTCTGTATCTTTTGTTTTAAGGTCAGTACATTTGGAGAAGCGACTCAAGGTGACTTTAATGATGATACAGAACATTTAATAAGAGTAGATACAGGAAAACCCTCAAGGTGGGCAATAGTTTTTCAGTTAATATTTATTGATTTTTAATTAGGAATGGAAATTATCTGAGTAAGTCTCATATTTTACGAAATGCTTCTTGTAGAGTATGGGAGCAGCTAAAACGGCGATCCAGCTGCCAGATTCTTACATGTGACAGCAATAGAAGATTAGATGTGTCAAGAGAAATGGACCATCCAGCTTTTTTATCCATTAGAGTGCAACAGGTACAATCTGCACCTGGACTAAGCTGAATTTCAATGCTTTTTCTAAACTGGTTTTATTGTAAGTTCTTAAGGTCTTACTCTTTCTCATTTTCTTTTTGAAAGTGTGAAGGCCTAGACCATCGAGGGAATCCGAGTTCATCACTTCAAACTGTCATCACTCTATCAAAGCTGATCACTCCACAAGCTATGAATCAAGTTCTTCAGTTTATGTACACAGGAACTATCGACAGCCAGTATTGTGAACTGCAGGTTTGTATTTTTTTGTGTCGAATTGGTTTGATATTTTTATGTATCCTTTTTCACTAACCAGTGGGCATATCATTACAAATTATATTGCACTATTCATTGCTCTATTCTTCTTTCAGACTGCTCCTATTGGACTGTTATTGGTAATTAATTCAAAGGCAAAATATTCACTTTCTTGCACTAGTTTTTCTGTATTGCATGCATTGCATAATTGCATGCAATTCTGTCTATTTTGGTTCACTGCAAATTTTTAAAAAAAATTCTGTTATTTTATCACTTACCTCAGTTTTTATGAAGTATTAATTAAGAGTAAATAAGAGTTAAATTGTATATCTGTGCATTTCATTTCTGAAGTCGTAATATTAAAAACTAGCTGAGCTTGAACAATGTCTTGCAAGTTTGTACTGAGTGTATTTGAGAGAATGGCTGTACATTATTATTTAATGCTTTGACAGGAAATTCGACAAGCTGCTGAGTTTTTGGAGTTATCAGACCTTCACCTTTTTGTGTCAAATGTCCATTCAAGAGAAGAGTTCCTGAATACTGAACTAATTCTGCATTATCGGAAGGTATGCATCAATGTTTATGTGGCATGATTTCCTGCGTATTCAAAATGCACTGGAAAACCAATACTCTTTTCCGCAGGACCTCAAAAAACGTTTTCAAGATCTGTGCTTGGGACATGGCCTATTCTCAGATGTGATATTTCAACTAGATGATGGCCTGTATCCTGTTCATCGAGCTCTCTTAATGTCAAGATGTGACATGTTTAAGGCCATGTTTTCTGGTGATTTTAGAGAAAGTAGTGCTAAAGTGGTAAGTTGCCATAATTTAACTAATAAACTTACCTCTGGAAAGTAAAATTTTATATGAATTTAATCTTTATTTACAGATCATGTTTCCTGGAGTGGCCCAAGATACCTTCATACAACTCTTAGTTTATCTTTACACTGATGACATCAGTGGCACGGTTTCTTACCTGAAGTGTTTAGAATTATTAGAAGTAGCCAACCGTTTGTGTCTCCAACGACTAATAACACTTATAGAACAGAAAGTGGTTGAACAGTTATCTGTCAGGTGTGGGACGGATGGTGATGTAGTCGAGCACTGTCTAAGGCTACTGGAGCCTTGCAAGGTAAAAGCATTTTCTCTATTGTGCACAAAGGCAGTCTTTTGTAAACTTAGTCTCAAATAATTTTTGTTCTTGTCTCTTTTAGTTACACAATGCTGATCAGTTGGCTGATTGGTGCATGAACCATCTGTGCACGAACTATAACAAGTTGTGTAAGAGATCTCCGAAATTGCTTCGTCAACTTCATCCAGAAAATCAAGAATACCTCAGTGAACACAGGTGGCCTCCAGTATGGTAAGCTTCTGTCCAAACTTAATTTTGTGACATCCTAGAATTAAAGGTACTTAACAACATCCTTGTTTAACCGCTCAGGTATCTTAAAGATTATGATTACTATGAAAAGTGTGCATCTGAAAGGGAGAAAGAAGAGAGGCCTCTTTTAAAACGGAGCAGTGCTGGCTGCCTCTGCTTCTCCTCCAAAGCGAGACGCAGTAGTGCTCACATGTCGAGCACAGTCGACAACTCTGCAGCCATCGCCACTGATGCCATAGATGTTGATATTGAAGTGATGGCCGAGGATGGCCCTGGCCCAGTCCCCGTCCCCGAGGCTTCTAATGCTATGGACATGTGACGGCGGCCTCGGCGGCCGTGCCGCAGTGCTGCGCTCTTGGTCGGCATTTCTGCCAGTGTGGGAATCATCACGCTGGCACTCTGTATAGTTTACATTTTTATCTAACAGCAAAGTGGCAATTTGTGATTTCTTTTTTGAAGACTTCATGAACTGACACTCATTTGTATATAAATATATTTTTTAACTGTGTGGAACACACAAACAACTGAATTTGTGGTGAAAGTTTTGCGACTGTATTTAGATGGATTTTCAGAATTACAATGAAAACGGAACTGAATGTAATTTTAAGAAGTAATATGATGGTTTCTATTATTCCAAATTGCTGGACAGATTTGTATGATTATTATTAAAAATAAATGCACTTTATCATTATAATAAATCATGCTTTTATGTCTTGCACTGCCATCGAGAAGTATTGCTGCAGGCTTGATAAATAAGTGAGCTGGTAAATGATTTTCCATGTGGGCTCCTCGTAAGTAATAAGTATCACATTCTAAGTTATCTTTCTCTAACTATCAGCTCCTCAACTTTTGCTGCTGATTTCTTACTTGCAAAATGATCTCATCAAGAACATTGTCTGTTTGTCAAATCGTTTGCAGTGCATAATGTCAAACTTTGTGCTCTCTTTTGATTTTTGACTTGTGCGACCATTGAATGAAGGTGTCCATGGTGTTACAAATGAAATAATGTACTTCACTCTTGTTTGATTCATGCAGTCATTTTTAAGATCAACTAGGGTTTACAATTCATACTCTCCCTAAATTTGTGGCTGTGCCATTGAACAAGGATTTTAATTAGCTTTGTTTTGTTTTTCATTGAATTAAACAAACATGAAACTTTTATGATGCATTCAATCAAAACAAACAGGAATCATGTGGATGGTATACTTGATATGGATTACTCAAGCTCCAACATCCATATCTACATGCCAGTAAATTTTGGTTTTAAGTGAATGAGTCCTGTTGCCAGAAATTCCTTCTGGAATAAATATTTGTCCTCTTGCCTTAAGAACTGTGTTTTTCTAAGGGACTTTTGTATTTTCCAAGCAATAATGGATCTTTTGAATCAATTGCACCCAGGATTTTTACTGTCCATGACAAGATCCATAACGGATGTAATATTTTTCCAGGGATTTTGCAAGCCATTAAGTCCTTCCAGGAACAGGTCTGAGCACAAGCTTAGAAACCTAAGTGACCTCAAATACATATTTGTTTTGTGTTAGATTCCCCCACTTTTTTCATTTAATAATATTGTGAGTCTGCTGTTTCATATTTAATATCGGTTACACGTTTGTTCAATTTTGTAGTCACACCTATTTTATCTTAAAAGTTTACGTGGTGTGGTGACTATATAATCTTCTTTTGAGTGAGAAGGATTTATTGTCTGTGATTCTATTTCATGCCCTCTGGGCCAATTTAGTGCAAACTTTTAAACATCAAATTATGCATTGTGTATATGTCTATGGTAATTACTTTCCCAGTAATTTAATTTAGGTTAGAACATTGATAGTACAAATGAATCACAACAAAATGTTTTTAATGTTTACAGTTTGTATTTGCCATGCGGAATCTTAGAAAAAATTAATTGAATAAAATTTAGTAAGGGTTTAAAACTTTTTAGTCATATCAATGTCTAATATAGTGGATCCTGCTTACATGTTCCATATTACTTAGGACAAAATAACAGATTTCACAAAGTTATACTAGAAACACCAGTACCTTTCCCTTAAGCATTGTAATTTCATGGAAGTTGTATTTGTTGTATGCGGGTTCCACTGTAC